>NC_135418.1:15604024-16204024 GCF_051991245.1 Festucalex cinctus | reverse complement strand
CACGGAATGGTACTGTGTTTTGACAGATGTGTGCTCCTCACGGTTGGGAATGTTGCTCTCCCTTAGACATGAAGATGCAATGAGGCTATCTGTTTATGTAGGAAACCCTCAGCTCCATATGCTAAGCCCTGACTTTTTTTTTTTTTTTTTTTTTAACCACTGGCATCTCCTTTTTTGGCTCATCTGAAGTGTTTTTGACCCACTTCTCTCGTGTTGTTCAATCTTGCTCTTCATTGGCATCTGTATCTAAGCCTACTAATGACTTCATTTGTATATATAGCCGATGACCGAGGTACTTTCAATATGAAGGAAGTCAAACTGCGTCATTCTTTTAGGAATCAGCAGCGCTGAATTTTATTGCTTCCTCTTCTTGTTTGTAGACCAGTGGTTCACATAGCTGAACGCACTCAATTTTCACAGTTGTACCTGACTGGCCACCAGTGCAGCTTCTAATCTGTTGATTCTATTGAAACTGACACACTTAGAAAATGGATGGATGGAACCCTCTTTTGGTGATGTTTGCAAACAGCGGTCCCTGTTGATTTTCTTATAATAATAACTTGCATAATGAAGTCTAATATAATAGTTGTATCAACAAATCTGGCTGCAACAGTCTTTTGAAAAAGGGTCTCATCTGCAAGCTCTTCATGTTGTTGCTGAAAAAACCCAACATACGACTTGATTTATTTAGTTATGACGTCTTGTTTTTAAAATTTTCAGCCTCAGCTCATCTGCTGGATGACTGGCCTAGTTATAGCCTCAGTGCAAGCTGACAATGAAAATAAATGAATTGATCTTCATGTTTATCTAGCTCTATTCCAAAATGATTGGGCTATTCTTTGGCCCATGCGCCTGTATAACAAACCATGTAAACTTTAAAAACAAACTACCCAACCAGCAGACTGCAGGGGGATTCATTCAGTGAGGTTACATATTTACAGTATTTGTTGACAAATCCAACATATAGATCCATATTGTTAGCTTAACATAATTGTGACAATAATTGACAATTCAACCATAACCATTAACCACTGTAAACAAGTACCAATTTGGAAACAGCTTTTGGTTTGCCGACTTAAATCACACCGTTGTACATAAGTCTGTGGTGAATAGGGATATAACGATATCCAAACATCACGATATGATATTATCACGATATGAAGTTCACGATACGATAATTATCACGATTTGTGGGGGCGTTGGCAATATTTAAAAATGATCACCATATTGTAAAAAAGAGCTTATACAAAAAAAAAAGCATGTTATTGTGCTTTTGTACATAAAAACAATGCAGATAAACCACCTACAATCGCTAATAACAATATTGAGACACTTACTTGCTAATGCAAGCACACATTGATCGCTTCACAAGCAAATTAGGTTCCCCTTCATCTGACAATTAGCATAGATTTTAAACATAGAAGGCCAAAACATCCCTAATGAAAATTAAATTGCACTAATAAACTAGCCACTGGAGTGTGCTAGAACTGCACAAATGGAAATCAACCTGACTTTTTTTAACAAATGTGTTCCTTTTAAATATTGTGAACATGACGACGACGATATTGTGGCAGTTTTAATATCACGATATCACGATATTCCCCTTATTGTGACATCCCTAGTGGTGAAGTCATCAAGATTTAGTTACTGGTTCAATGATGATATTGATTCAGATATGTATTAATACTTGTATTTGTTTCTCCCAAAACAAGCTACAGTCTAAATATTGGTGATATTTTGTTTGATCGTCTCATGTTTGTTCCACCCTGAACTGCAGCATGTCTCCACTATGCTGTTAGGATGCAACTATGTGCCCGCTCGTCTCATTTCAGTCACAGAGGTTCATTGAGGCCAGTGTCTAATTTAGTTTCCCACCGAGATTGAAATAACCAAGGTGCAATTTGGGGCATTTTTACAGCAGCATATTTGAAGTAGAGCAATGTGGGAGCTTTCTTCCCCCACCTCTTCACCACCTCGCAAACGTTTGAGAAAGTGTTGCTCTCGCTCACCAGCACACAAACACGCATTAACTGATGGCAGACTGCGTCAACATAATGTGAAAGGCAATAAGCACGCCTTTTGATATAAAACCACTTGAATTTTAATTCATTTTCTAATCAACAACTCTATGTCACAGCTACCAAAAAGTCATACATTAGCATGATCTGATTCTTGCTTTCTGTTTTTCTGGAAGATGTTTTCTCCTCTGAACACCCATTTTACATATTTCTGACTCAGCATTGAAAAATGGACGACTTTTCTGCCAATAAAGGCAAAAGCCTCATTGATTTTCTTTTGTAGCAATATTTGGTAAGCTCAGCTGCCTTTGCTACGGACGTGAAGTCCGCTGTTGAAAAACACTGAAGGAGACTGAATCGAATCTGTGAGAAAATAATTTTCTGTAAAGAACTTTTACTTGTTGAATCACACTTTTACAGATATATTTGTATTATAACTCAACTTAAGGCTGCTGTTGCACACATTCAAATATTATTGAATGTTATAAGAGAATATAGGTCAAGTTGTTGCATGGTTAGGTATCTATTGTATTGTCTTTTTGTTGGCAATTGATTCATTATCTTCTATTCTTTTATATGGTATGTTTGTAGATTGTGTCACATTCTTATTTGAACTGCCATCTTGTGGAAATGAGCAGAAATGCCTAACAAAATGTAATGAGTTATTAAGTTGTAGAAAACAGACAAATCTCCGAGACACTGTAACACAATTAACGTTTAAGAGCAGACCGTTTTAGTTTTTAATGAGCTACTATCGCAGTCATTCATTCAAGCAATAATCCCTGCTTGGACATATTCCAGATATTTGTGTGTGTGTCAGCCAGACCGCAGCTAAACAATTAGTTCCACTTCTCTTTTCATTGTGTGCGTGCTCCTGCATGGATTTGTTTTTGTTTGTTGTTGGATTCAGATAAAAAATACGTCCTAACCAGAGTTGTGTGTTCGCTCGTGTTGGTCTCGTTCTGGTCAAAGGCCTCAATGTTCATGTGTGGTTTCAATCAGTTCCAGTCGTTACCGCTGGCCAGGCAGATACGGCAGCACAGTCCCCACTAGCTCTGTGCTACTAAACATTAGTATGTTTTGTTGCTCTCTCTCTTTTTCGGGTATTCTTACACTTCTTGCTGGCTATATTAGCTATGTGCGCTCAAATGAGTCTTCATAAGCTGATAATAGTGCATGAGCACATAATTAAGCTTAAAACCCAGCCAACTATTCGGGGTAAGGCATTTACTGGGGTAAACATTTCATGTAAATATATAATTAAATAAATAGGGGGGGTGTAGTAAAAAAAAAACAAAAAAAAAACAATACAACAAATTTCTAGACTTTTATATGGAGTAGACTGGGAGGGAGTACTACTGGGTGGGATTGGTGTGTGGTGGCACCTTTGAGTGTCTTTCACAGCTACAGACATATCGTCTTGTTTCCATGGAGACAACCTTCATCCACCGCAACTAACAACTAAGCCAAGTGTGGAGACAAAGATCTAGTGTCCAAAAGCAGTTATTCATCCAGGGGACTCTCAGTAGGGCTTCAGTTATCAAAATTAGCAATCCGTTTGTCAAAACGTGACTTCAACTTCTCCTTGGTGGTAGCCATTTTGTGAAGAAACTCAAAAAATTGCCTCCATTTTGCGACTGAGTTTGCACGAGTTGGATTTTTGATTTGTTGATTGCTTGCCCCAAGAAAAAAGGGAGGGAAAAGTGTTATCGAGCATCCCTATTCTTTTGTTGACAGTAGATGTCACATAAAAACACAGTTAGGTTCTGTGTTTATAAATACGAATAGTCAAGCGGATGAGAAAAGGTTGAGTGCATCTGAAAGGCAGCAGAGATCCCAGTGAAAGAAACAGGAAGTTGTGCTATCCTGCTGCGAGTTTAAAATATATCACATCATTTGCATCAGCTCATTTAGTAGCCTCAGTGTATGCATGTGTATGTGTGCGTTGTCCATATGTTTTTGCTTTAACAGTTGTGTTTACCAGGACAGCAAAATTCCTCTGCATTGCCCTACAGGGACACCCACCCAAGTGCACACATACAATACTATAAACACATGTACAATATGTGAACAAACAAACGTGCATTCTCCCAAAAAACGCACGCAAGGACACAGCCGGGTCTCTTCAGACCTTCTTGATTGCTCTGGTCTGATTCGAATTAGAGGCTCATCATTCTCAGATCTCCCTAATGGCTCTGAGGTCGAGCGGTTTGGTGGTTTGATGCTGATGCCAGCGAACAATTGGTTGAGGGCCTGTGGATGGCACTGAGGGCTTTGGTGGGAATGTCTTTAGTTTTCAGGAACTCAAAAACAAGACCTGCACATTTTTAACCCATAATACTCCTTTGGCAGCCGGTGTCACTAGGCTGCACATGCTCAGAATCAATCGGCTGACCACACGATTGACACGCGGGATATAAAGTGCAGATGTTATCCTAATATTCAGAGAGCAGGTGTATACACTCACTGGTCAAATCGTTAAGTGCACTTGTGCATTCTGAGACCTAACGTCATGGTTTGGCGCGGTTGAGGACCCAAGTAGAGGTAAAAATGATATGCAAGAAACCAAACCTTCCTGTATTATGTTATGAATAAATATAGTTCAATGAGCCCTTTGTTAGCAAGAGATTGTTGAAGGTCGTGGTACGCCATTGTTTGACATTGGAGCACTTGATACTTGAGCACCAAGCATTTAGCACTCAAGTAAAAAATATATTTTTAAATTGATCATTTTTACACTTGAACAGCTTCACTACCTTCATACAAAGATACTCAGTTGAAAAACTGCTGCAAATGACCAATTGCCTGGAGGAAATTACCTCTGAATGGTGAACAATGTTACACGGTGTTACATTTGACGATCACATGGACACCACAAATTATGAACTGTTTGCTTCCCAAAATACAAATTGTGTGCCTTTCAAATCCTGCTAAGAATACACTGAAGAAATAGTGCATGTAACTAGTATAAAAAAATATAGCCATCGATTGTATTGTACACATTTTACCAATAAAACTGGACACACAGCTGACTGTTGCAGAAAAAAAGGGGTTTTAAAAACTGTTAAAATCGTATTTTAGAGTGAACCCATTGAACTTAAGGTTCAACTTACTAAAGTCATTCTCTTGAAAGTATTTGGTGTAGATAGTAAAAGAGATTGTCTTTGTCTCCTCATGTCATCATTTACCACAGCTCCACAATTGGTGACCTCGACGTAAGAACTGTGGTACATTAAAATTAGGGCTGCACAATATATGGTGAAATATCGATATTGATATTAGCCCATGCAATATGCATATCGCAAACACATGCAGTTAGTTTAATTTGGAATGTTATGCTTTTATCTGAATTGGACCAGACAGCCGCTAACTAAAATGTGCACGGCCATCCAGTAGTTGAATGTTATCAAGAGGTTGAATTTGAGTATTTTGTTGCATGAAAAAAATATATATATATTTCATTAAATAATAACATTCATTTCTTTAGGCACGTTAAATATTGCAATATCGATATCGCTATATTCAGCAACTATATCGCATGATTTATCCAATATCATGCAGCCCAAGTAGATTACAGTAAGACAACAAAAAAAAACCTTCAACATTTTGCATATCTTAAAAGTTGTTCAATAATCATATCCTTAAAAAATAGTTATTTATGTTTTGTTTTGTTTTTGTTTTTTTTAATGTTTCACTTTTAGTGAAAATGAATATTGGCTCCAAATATTGGTTATCCGCCATCTTGACTGCTAATAATTGGTGTCTGTATCAGCCATGGAAAAAATAACCATATCGGTGTATCTTTAATTTTTTTTCAGAGGATGCCTGTTCCGGATTCGAGGATATCCGCAGCAATGTTTCGTTCTTTCTTTCTTTCTTTCTTTCTTTCTTTCTTTCTTTCTTTCTTTCTTTCTTTCTTTCTTTCTTTCTTTCTTTCTTTCTCTCTCTCTCTCTCTCTCTCTCTCTCTCTCTCTCTCTCTCTCTCTCTCTCTCTCTCGCTCTCTCTCGCTCTCTCTCGCTCTCTCTCTCTCTCTCATTGCGCTGCCTTGACCCACATCTCTGAATTGTGCCAGTTGGGAGCAAAAAAAAAAAAAAAATGGAAGTGTGCCATGTAGTGTAAATGAAGTAAAATTAGTGCCTATTTCTGAGGTATAACGGCTTTGTTTGTCTTTGAAAAAAAACCTCCCCTGTCATTTTACCATTTTACCATTTTACGTTTTTCTGAGCAAACTACTTTTCTTTCACAACTCAAACTGAAACGCCTTTGCAAAGACTTGACAGAAGTGTGAACTTATTTATAAGGCTTTGCCAGCTATTAGAGGGAACATATTTGAAGTGAGTGTGGAGGGAATGTGAATTCAGGGCTGAGAAGCCGGGGACAGAGACGGGAAAACAGATAGAGAAGTGAGCGAGAGTTGCTAAAATAAATAAACATGGCCGGAAAGTGTTGAGTCCATGCACAGGACGTGGTTTGGCTCGTTTGTGTGTGCGTGTGTGCATATATGAGTGCGTGTATGCGTGTGTTTATCAAACCCAGCTGGCACCCATTTGCCTTGGAATGAGTCTGCACCTCTCGGAGGCCCAAGCTTGCCCTGCTTTCAAGGCTTCCGTGTTGTATAGATGTGCATGCACATATATGCGTGTCTACATATTAACAGCTTCATTAGAGCAGCCTGTGGTGCCAGGCAACACATAAACACCCACACATGCTGTGTGTGTATATACATTTTATTTTATATATTATATGTGTGTGTGTATATATTTGTATATATATATATATATATATATATATATATATATATATATATATATATATAAATGCGCATACTTATAGAGCCACAAGATTCAGGTTACGCAAGTGTGCACATAGACCCCTGAGAAGTCCCACGGGGTTGCCTATAACGACTTCCAGATGCAGGTTGAAGTCAGCAGAACTGCTTTTGAAATTAATGAAGTGCGTGTGGATGTGAATAATAACAAGAGTTGACATGTTTACACAGACAAAGAGTATGGCTTGTTCATCATATAGATATGGCCAAGAAAAGCAACTAATCATACAGGAAGATGTATAGCGGGAATGGATTTCAAAATAAAGTTCACTGTGTGGTCTCAGGCGGCACGGTGGATGAGAGGTCAGCACGTCCGCCTCCCAGTACTGAGGACGCAAGATCGAGTCCAGGCCTTCCTCGGTGGAGTTTGCATGTTTTCCCTGTACTTGTGTGGGTTTTCTCCGGGTACTCCGGTTTCCTCCCACATTCCAAAGACATGCTTGACAGGTTAACTGAACGCTCTAAATTGTCCATAGGTGTGATTGTGAATGGCTGTTCGTCTCTGTGTGTCCTGCAATTGGCTGACAACCATTTCAGGGTTACCCTGCCTACTTCCTGAAGCCAGCTGGGATAGGCTCCAGCACACCCGCGACCCTTGTGAGGAAAAGCGGCTCAGAAAAAAAAAAAAAAAATATATATATATATATATATATATATATATATATATATATTTATATATTTATATTATTTTTTATGATTTATTTTTACATTTTTTAATTTATTTACTATTTATTATTTATTGATATTTATTGTATTATTTTATTGTTATGTATTATTATTTTATTTTATGATTCATTTTATCGTAGATTATCGAGGATTTATTACCTGAGCAATATATCGATAATCACGGTATCATCATATCGTAAGATAATCGTTATTGTGAGCCTTGTATTGCATATCGTATCGTGAGGTAGCCAGAGGTTCCCACACCTAGTCACTAAACAATACCAAATAAACAACAATAATTGGTTTATAAACAGCCATCTGGTAAAAAATGGTTTTGTAATACACATTCATGTAAAACAAAATTGTATTCGATTAACCTGGAATAATCAATAGCAAAATCGATATTCGATAGTGACAGCCCTCTAAAATGCTTGTGTTTGCTTTTCCAGATGTGGCCAACACCTACACTGAGCCCCTCATATTGAGGTCAGATGTCATCCCAGAGAGGACGCAAGGCAACGACCCGGAGCTTACAGCACCCGGCAGGAGTATCACATGTGAGTAAATAGCACACTCACACGCACACATTCGCAGAGCCTGGTGAGAATCGTGTTTCCATTACATATCACCAGGTCGGATGAGTCACATTGTCCTGACCTTTAACAAATAGGCCCACAAAAATATCCACATTGTCAGCCAAGTAGGTTACCTTCTTGATTTCTCAACCTTAGCAAGCCTGCGTCCAAATCAGCACACTTGAAATGAAACATGTTTCATTCCTTTACTTCTGTCTTCTGCCTCTCTTCATTATGGGAAAATGAGTGTTGTTACCTTGACGACACTGGACGAGTGCGGCTGCTACTGTGAAATTTGCCTCCATTTGTAAGTCTCATTTAATTGTTCACGGTTCACGGGACATTATGTTATCAGTCAAATCAATATGAATCCTAATGAAATATTAGATTTAATCAGTTGAAAGCCACACGGTCTGATGTGACATTCCTTTCTAGCAGCCTTGAAATCTCATTGTGTGTTTATGTGTGCTGCTTTACTGATTTTTAATGCACCATGTGTTTTAGTTGAAAAAAATAAAAAACAAAGGTTCTGCTCGGGACTTTCCTTCTTATTTATACGGACTGAAACAATGAGAAACAAAAAAAAAAGTGCTATATCAGAAATATGTATTACATATCAAACGCTCAACAACTTGTGTGGACAAATGGAATGAACCACAGAACATGATTACCTGTATTTTCCAGTTCTGACCTTTTAGAGCGCTTTCCCGCCTACCTTGTTTGGTCAGAACCAAAATAGCCGGTGTGAATATTGTCTGAGACAGCAGTCTGGACCAAAGAGCCAAAATTTGATCCGACTAAAAGAGGTGGTTTGGGGTTAGATCAAATTTTATTACAGTCTGCAGTGTAATAACAGCACTTTTGGAACAATTACAACTAAGTTCGGGAAGATGACGTTCTTGAACACTCCAAGTATTAGTTGTTATTATGTTTATGAGCAACTGATTGACTGATTAGTTGATAAAATGTATTGTTCAAAATTCGCTCCATTATGTGGAATTGTTTACTGACTAATTTCCCATAGGTGTAAATGTGAGAGTGAATAGATGAAACAATGATATGTAAACATGTGGACTGCACTTCTTAAGCACTGAAATCATTCAGACACTATAAAGAATTAGATAAATAAAAAACACATATACATACAATATATCAAAAAATAAATGTTATGAAGCCGACATGGAGCATTTTTGTTTCCCAAGGTTGCAGCCTTTGAGATTTGAAAATTGCATCCTCCTGTCGATTTGAATTTGTTTGTTCAGCTCTAGGATGTAATTGTAAATTTCCCAGAGGGAGCCATCCCAAAGGGATCAATAAAGTCAAGTCTAAGTCTAAGGATGGAGTCTAAAGAACTGCAATCAAATTATAAAATGTGTCGCAAAAATAACAACCTTGGCTATACATGGTGTTCCACAGGGTTCTATGATGGGGCCCCTGCTGTATTGATTGTACTTGCTGCCTTTGGGCCCCATCTTAAGAAAACATGGGGTTTCTTTTCAGTGCTATACGGATGATAGTCACATCAATGTCCTGTTGAGCAAAAAGGACGCTTTCTTATTAAGGCCACTTCTGGCCTGCCTGGAGGAAATCTAGGACTGGATGGTACTCAGTTTCTTGAACTTCAATGGGAAAAAAAAAAACAGAAATGGTCTTTGATCCCAGTGGCCCTTGTACTTCCTATCTTGCTGACTTGGGGCTCCTTGGCACCTTATCTAAAGCCAAGAGTCTCATACTTGGGTTTCAATTTGGTCAGTGGTTTTAAATTGGATCGTCAAATTCAGTACTGTTTTGTGATGTGCATGTCCAAAACACCTGGAAATCCCTTCTCTTGAGTCATATCGTTATCAGCCGACACCACCCACTTCCCTCCCTCATATTTCAAATCCGACGTGTCAGCCAAAGCGTCTGTCTCTCACTCTTTTCGTCTGGAGTTCAGCTACGCCTGCTGTATAATGCCAAAGATTGCACAATTATGCTGCCATTACACCACCAGAGATGTATATTTGTGTTAGTCTGGCTCCAGTTTGAAATAGGCAAATGTTAAGCCAATAGTTGTACCGTGTCATTTAGTCAATGGAGCCAAGTCCCCTGATGTGTGCTTGACATTGTCTCAACCTGCATTTCCTGCCATTCTGTAACAATGACTGAAACGAGCAAATGAGAAGTGGGAAGGCTGTTGAGTAAGGCGACATGTGAGCTGGTGTTAGAGGACGTTTGTTCCCTGGAATCCGGTGAGGGCTGACGCACGTATCCAAACTGCTCCTTGCTAATAGCTACTTTGTGGCAACTGACTGACCACGCAGCTCAGTTAGGAAGCGTCTAAGTAGGTGAATGGTGAGCGTGTGAGTGGGTGTGTGAACGTCTGCTTTGTCTGTCTGTGGTTTTGCTTCTCTACCTGTTCAGCACGATGGTGCTAGTTGAAATCGTGCTTTCTTCCTGCCCCCGTTGGATTTTATATGCCTATAAAATGTATGGAACCCGTTGACTCCATATGGTATGCAGAGAGTTGTGCAACATGGGTTTAGTTAGAATCTTAAACCATCCTTGACACCTTTCACTGTCTTTTGCACCTCTTTTCTTGGATAAGTTGTTTCAACTATAACACAACCACGTAAAGACATTTTTTGTCCTGATTTTGTTAAATACCCGACATAAGGTTGCCCTATAAAATTATCTTTTTGTCTGAAGTGTTAAGAGTGGAGCTTGTAGACTCGGTGCTGAGTGGCAGTTGAGGTAGCGGCGCCCACTATGGAAGCCCAGCTGTGCAACCCCGCGGGTCCCGGCGACGTGAAAGATTACATTAAAAGAGTACATTGAAAAGAATAGAAAATAATGGCAGACCGAGGTATAGGTTTACTGGTGAACAAAATGAACAGGGAGAGCCTTTTCATGAATCTAGCTGTCTTCACCTTGAATCCGACAGGGGTTGGTTTCTTGTATTCTCCATCTCCATGTATCTTAAAGTGTTCCTTTAGTTTCGCTAGTTAGTTGTGCTTGAGTAGAATTGCTCAACCCGGCATTACAAATCATGCATTTAGGATGCTGACTCTCATCACTGTTCATAGAGCACTTTAAAAAACCACCACTGTTTTCTTAAGTGCCCTTCTGCGATTGGCTGGCAACCAGTCCAGGGTGTACCCCACCTACTGCCCAAAGCCAGCTGAGATAGGCTCCAGCACCCCCCACGACCCTTGTGAGGAATGTGGTCAAGAAAATGGATGGATGGATGTTTTCTTAAGATGGAACTCAGGGGCAGCAAATACAATAAAAACAGCAGAGGAGCCAGAATTGAACCCTGTGGAACACCATATGTTCCACTATACAAGTGACCATTTTGTCTTTTTTTTTTTTCCTCGACATTGTTAATTTGAAGGGATTACAATAGTAAAGAAATCACATGAGGTACCACCAGATCAGGCACAAGTCGACTAGTTAGCTCATCAGATTCCCTGCTGCACAGATAAGCCAAGCAATGTAGCGTGATCGCTTGCAGCCAATGATGGCCAAGCGGGGCGTATCATCACAAATCATATTATGAGTCAGGGCTGTGTCTTGACGTCCGCCAAACCCCTGAGACTGACTCACCGAACACCTGGGGTTCAATTGAACCCAGGTTAAGAACCACTCCTCTAGCTAAACGTTTGGAGAACGTTTGACAACTACCTTCGCCAACACTGCAAACTCAGTGGGATGCAGGCTTAATCGATGAATCGGATTTATTAAAAAAAATAAAATAATAAAATAAAATTATTTTTTTTAAAGTTTTAATTTTAATTATGAATCAGTTAGGGGTGTTAAAAAAATCGATTCGGCGATATATCGCGATACTACATCGCGCGATTCTCGAATCGATTCAATAATCGGCAGAATCGATTCACCGTCGATTTTTTATTTTTATTTTTTTTTTTTTTTTGTAGGATTCACACCTTGAGCATGGAAGAATGTTATATGAACGGAACATTAAGCCTTAATATTTTATTTTAATCCTGTTCAAACATGAAACAGATTACAACCTCTATAAGACTGAAATTTCAGATAAATAAATCATACATTTTCATATAAATCTTACACTCTACAAGCTTACTGATTATTATTTTCTAAATTTGAATGAAAAAAAATCGCAACAATCGACGTATAAATTCGTATCGGGATTAATCGGTATCGAATCGAATCGTGATACGAATCGAATCGTCAGGTACTAGGCAATTCACACCCCTAGAATCAGTTATTGGTTTGATCTGTAACATGAAGAAAATAGGCAAAAATGTTTATCACTGTTTTCCACAGTAAAGGCAATTACTTTATTTTGGTTTAAAATGTTTTTTTGTCAGGGTTCAGATAAAAGCATGCTCAAAATTTCTCAGTGACAAGAAAAACTGTGTTCAACCACTTAAATTGTTTGCTAGCATCTTTGCAATCGTTTGAAACCTGTAACGATGATGAAAATCAATATTTGCTACGCTCGTAAAAACTCGCAAGCTTTCGCCGCTCAATCAGATGCTACCTCTAGAATGCTCCCGCCTCGGGTACTATTCAGGAACAATTAGCGTTTGTTTGTATGCAGAGTGTGAAGAAACAGAAGCAAAAACAGAAGGTTTCTCAACACTGACGTTGTGATGACACGGTAGCACAAGCATGCGTCTGGCGTTGGGCCTATGACGAGCCGTCTGAGAAAAATGTGCCGCGAGAGTTGTTCACATGTGTGAACGTGAGAGAAACAGACGCACTCCTCATCGGTGATGTCACGAACCTGCCGCTGTCTTTGACGTCAAGAGTCTCAGCAGGATGCGTTCGCTTAACGGCCTTTCCTCACCAGGCACTTGTAATTTATCACAGAGAGGTTAGTAGTGTTTATGATACAGGGCCAAGCTAAAAATGCTGGCTTTTGGTTCTTCTCTGACTCATGCTATACTTTTGCAAGAAGTCGTTTTTGTGCAGATGTGATGACAGTCCAACAAACAGATGGCCCTGATAAATATGTCTTTTACAAAGAGTTATTTTTTCTTTGATGCATCTTGTCATCACGGGATGCGCAATGTGTAATTGGTGGGAAATTTAGTAGGACCGTGACAAACTGCACTCAAGAGAAACTTCAGTAGCTGCAACTGCTCAATTTAATCAGATCCAATACAACAACTACATTGAACATTCTGACATTTCAAAAGATGTTGAGATTGCTGCTGTTAGAGAGGTGTTAGCAACATGGATTTCAGTGCTTTGCGTTTTAATTGTGAGAAAATTAAGTTGAACAAGTCTTGGTGGAGCAAATTCATAAACCACCAACGAATTTCGGCCCAATAAAAGCATTACTGGTACGTGAATGCATGATAGTTGTGAGAAAACAGGGTCTAGGATTGTGTGTTTTGTGGCAATATTGAATGTCATGCAAAATGTTGCCGTGTGTATGTTGTTTCTCTTCACGTCTTCAACTCTTAGCTATAATACAAGTCTGACTATATTCTTCTAATGTTTACACTATTTCCATTCATTTGTCAAGTTGGAATTCACTCAATTGAGTCAAAGGCAGAAAAAAAACAGTCGCTAGGTTGAGATAAACACATTTGAATGTCAGAAAGTCTTTCCAGAATTATTTGAGTAATCATCACTCTGAGGCACCAGCTAATATTATCCTTGATGTGTACTTGGCCATTTACAAAATGCTGTGCAAAATACAGAACACAATTTGCCTCTGCAAATCTGTGATTTTCTAGGATGAGAAAAGACTCCACAGCCAACATGTGTAGCCATGAATGCGTTTTTGTGTACTCTGAACACACAGTATTTCGCTCGTGTATCTAATTACATCAACGCATACTCGAGAATATTGGAACACTCCAACAAGTATTAGATTGCTCATGTATAACGAAAACTAAGAACGTTTTTATCAGTAACACAATCGTAAGACTGACTACTTCACGACTTCATATTATGGAAACTACTGCTTTTCTAGTTCATAACCGTATACAGTATGTAATTGTCACGATTGTTCTGGTTTAGATTTTTATTTTTTTATTTTTTTGCTTCTTAACTGTTCTTCACCTTGAATTCAGCAAGTGTTCTTGTATTCCTCATCTCCATACATCTTAAGGAAGTGTTCCTTTAGTTTTGCTAGCTAGCTAGCTATACTGGACTAGAATTGCTCAACTTTGCAGATCTTTCAGTTAGGACGCCAACTCCCATCACTCAACTTTATAGAGCACTTTAAAACAACCACAGCGGTTTTCTTAAGATAAAACCCAGGGGCAGCAGATGCAATAAAAAAACAGCAGAGCCCCAAGAATTGAACCCTGTGGAACACCATATGTTCCGTTTTACATGTGAATTCATATTGCACATATTCGTCTGACCACTTTCTTTCTTTCTTTCTTTCTTTCTTTCTTTCTTTCTTTCTTTCTGCTCGACATAGTATGAAGGGAGGTATTAAAATTCTAATACCGGTAAAAAGTGCAGGGAGCTCCCAAGCATAGCAACATGTCTTAGAAATTTAGTCCGGATCTGTATGGTGCGTTCCTTAGTCTTCATGATGCGGTTTGCTGCCCAATATTCTTTTAACAGACCTTTGAGACCATCGCAGAGCAGGTGTATTTATACTGAGACTAGACTACACGCAGGTGGACTCTATATATCATCATCAGTCATTGAGGTCAACATATTGGATCGTTCAGAAATCATCAGGGAACTTCTGGAGTCAGTTGGCTGCACTGAGAGAAAAGGGGGTGAATATTTTCACACACACTACTTTTCAGCGTCTAAATTTAATTTTAGTTCACAAATCTAATTGTATGTCTTTGTTTGAAGCCTGAAACATGGCAAAAGGTCAACAAGTTTAAATGGGAGGGGTTAATACTTCTGCAAGACACTGCATACAGTATCATAAACAGCTCTCCTCTATTGAAAGCTTTCACCATATTCCCTTCCAAACTGGAGCAGTGGCAATGAAGTAGTCATCCTGGTGACTGATGCCAACAGAGGATAAGTAAAGAGATGAGAACGTCTCTGGGCTGGGAAGGAGGAATGTAAGTACAGGGTAGGCCAGATATGCCAGCAAAGAAGGTCGAGGGTGTGGGTGTAAATGAGGAGGGTGTGTGAGTGCGTGAGGAGGGGACAAGCTGCGCTTTTACTGTTTGTGACTCATTTTTAATTGCACAGCCTGGCATGTTGCACTTAATAATATGCATAAAAATATAATACATGTGCTTGTGTTTGAGGACTGGGGACGACACATGCTGCAGTTTCCCAGTCTCATCATGTCAACAGCACACATTGGCCCGATTTTGGCTGTTATTTTTAACCGCTGCTGAATCATTGCGTGTATGAGTCACGCCTGCTCCAAATATCGAACGGCGTACAAACACCGACCCATTTCTTTGCTTTCCTTCGCTCTCACGTTCTCTTCATCTCACGTCTTTGGGTTTTCAATTTCAGACAAAGGGACCTTGTGTTGTTTTTTTTCCTTCTATTTTCAGAGTCGGGCCTTCACGTGTTCATGCATGCATTTATTTGTGTGCACAAGTGGGTCTAACCTCAAGCTCTCTTTAGAGACAGTCCTGATTCTTGGACTCTCAGAGTTTGTCTGTTTGCATGCCAGATCCTGCTACGTATATTCATACTCTCAACACACACACACCGCACTAACGCAACAAGATGCAATCCTTCGAGGACAATGCAAAAAATAAACGGAAGAGACAAGCACATACGTTGTTATTCATTCCGAGGAGAAACTATAAGTTTCTTCTAGCAACGTGCGTGAAGTGAACACACTGGCTGTGCAGCTTGCCAAACATCTGGAGCAAAGTTAGAAAACGCTGAACGAAAAGAATCTTAAATAACAGCGGATTGGTTGCGCGACGCCGGACGTAAGCCAGATAAAACAGTCCTTGTTGGGTTATCTGTCTGGGAGCGGTTATCGAACAGACGCTTTTATTGCTCATCGTGTTCCTTAGCCAGAGTTTTAAGACCACACTCTCAGCGTGTGTGCATGTATGTGCGTGTGCGAGGTGACGAGCAAGTACTTTGATTTTATTTTTTATTTTTTATTTTCGCTAGATCCGCTGTGCTCTACTGTGTCCCGTCAAGCCTCACCACGCCGCCCGACACCATATGCTTTATGGTCAAGAAAATAGTCTGACTTTTAAAGGATGCTATGAAATGCTGACATTAAAGCAAGGCTTTGACTTTATTTTTCGTTTTAAGAATGTTTGACTTGGCAGCAAAAGTGTGTTTTCACACCTCCTTGCCGCTTCAAGCTTACATTTAAGAGATTAAACATACCACGTTAGTCAAGTTATCTTTACGTTAGGAAAACGCTAATTGGAAAATATTGGCAGAGCATGTTAAGTTAAATCAAAATAGTGATTAGTAAATTCAATATTACTCGCATGTACATTTATTCTGGTTTATTTTTAAAAAATAGCATGACTAGCATGATCGCTTTTGTGTTGTTGGCATCAGTGCTAATCCTCACTATTCACAATGAAAAAGTCCCACAATAAAATGTATCTTTATTTTATGACGTTATGTTTTATTTGGATTAGAGCATTAAGGATTTTAAAACAATTGGGCCAGTAATTAATTTGTTTTGTTGTTTCGCTCGTCAAACCTTTGACCGGTTTTCACCAGGTACTCCAGCTTCCTCACACATCACAAAAACATTGTTCTTAGGGTAAGCGAAGACCTGTCCACAAGGTGTGAATGTGTCGATATGTGCCCTGCAATTGGCTAATGACCAGTTCACGGTGTTCCCCACCTCCATCTTGAAGTTAGCTGGGATAGGCCTGTGACTCGAGTGAGGATACGCGAAGTAGAAAATAAATGGAGCTCATGTTCCAATTGTTAGTTGCTCCTTCTTTTGCAATAAAGGTTGACCAAAAAAAAAGTACAAATCCAGAGAAAACAACACAACACAAATACAAAGAGTTAAGTGTGGCTACACTGCGCTCTCTCAAGTTTTGCATTTCAAGTAACGTCATTCATGACTGTGGTAGAGTCTAAAGTTTAGTGTGGCTTCAGAGGCTTATTTCTCTTGAATGTTTTTGAGGACTTCAGAATTGTCCACTTCAGATGTCTCGCTGTATACTTATTCTCTTAATGTATTTTACCTCCAAGCATGTTTTTGTTATCAAATGTGTGTTAACTGCAATTCAGTTTAAAAGTAAAGTAAGCTAATTTAGGCAGAGGTTCTAAAATATTCTGTCCTTACTGCCCAAATATTGTTTAATGACCCTGTTCAATTCAGAGATTTGTCACTAAATCCATTATACATCTTTGAAGATCATTGCTGAAGTGAAAACATCCATACTGTGGACTGAGAACTTGTGTAGTACTGAATTGTGGAAATGTCACGTTAGTGTTTTTCACCCTTTCAATGTTTTCATTTGTTGGGCATCTGGCTCGAGTGGCACCTTCCTCACTATATAAAAACTTCAGGCCCTCTGTTCGCATGAGTGTTTATCTGATGCAAGTTACTTAGTTATTATTACTAGGCCAATTTCTACCATTACATCGTGCAGTTAGTTAGCTAGCTAGCTATGCCTACACCTCAGAAATAAATATTTCTCATTTAAAGAACAGCTTGGTGTCATCATTTAAATTCTCAAGTGAGGTAGTGACACCACTAATTAGCGAGACTGTTTGCTTGCAAGCTAGCTGGTTGCTAGTGCTCCTCTGATGAACAGGTGGGATATATTCCACCCATGGAGGCTTGAAGCGCGTTCTCACGGCTCAAACATGTTTGGCTGTATAGGCGTTAAGAAAGTTGTGAGATGAAGTAGCATACATTTTTCAGTTAGGCGTGGACTCACACATTTAGTGGACATATGTCCACATCTTTTGAGTGGCGAAACAATGTTAAATATTCATCATTTCAAAGAATCTGTTCACAACATTCTTCACAAATAGTGTCTCATTTTAGAAGACACATTTATTTTCACATTTCGCTTTTTTTTTTACACTAAGGACTGAAGTGAAGAAGCACACTTGTGTATTGTTCTCTCCCTGAGACAAAACATAATCTTGACTGGGGAGAGGTCGAGACCGCAGGCAGGCCAGTCCGGCAAACTCTCTTCCTGTAACCACACATTGGACCAACGCACACACTGTGGTTTTGTATTGTTGAAATATTCATGGCCACTTGTACTTTTTGGCATTAATGGAGCCATAACATTTGGTCCAAGTTACTGACACAGTCTTACGACATGATGGGTGCTTGGCTTTTCAGTATGTAGCTGACTAGAAGGTTCTGTGGAACCCACAGTGTCCACACCGAATTCAACTGACCACAACACACATTTCTACCGCATGACGGTCCAGCCCAGTTGCCCTGAGCGCAGAGGAGTTGATGTTACTTCTGCACACAGTTCAAGTTCGACTTCCTTTTGGAGCATTGGAGTTGAATTTGGCATAGGTGAATGTAACTATGTATTGTTCTGTTTGACAAAGTGCTGCCAAAGTAATCTCAGGCCCATGTGCTTCTATCAGCAATTGATGAATAACTACTCTTGATGAAGTGAAGTGGTGTCTTAAGGATCGTACATCATGGGTGTTCAGCTTAGGCTTGACTGCTTTGTCTTTATGTGCTGAAATTATCCACGTTCAATGAATCGTTTAATTAAATTATGCACCATAGAGCGGGGCATTTTCAAAAGCCATCTTACATTTCTTTGGATGAACATCGGAATCATTCTAATTTAATAGAATGCATTTCTCAGAAAACTGCTGATCCTCTTTCCGTCTTTGCTGCTAAAAGATGAGATATTTGATATTTATGGATGTTTGACACCTGTTTTCAAATGAAATAATTTACATTAAAACCAGACAGTTGTTTTCCGGGTGAGTCAAGGTTTGCGTTATGTTGAAGGAGAGTGTCGACAATAGAGATAGGCCGATATTAAAGCATTTTTATTGAAAAAATTTTCAGACTTTTCTAAGTGTATCTTAACTCATTCACTCCTAGCAGCCATTTTGACTGAAGCAACCACCTTCACTACCGGCTGTTTTACTTGATTTTGACTGATTTTCTGAGGCCCACAGAATATTGTGTTCTATTGCTATAAAAACATGGAACCTACCAAAAGAAAGATTAGAGTCTCTTCCTTCATCAAGAAAAAAAAAAAAGTATATTTGTATCTGTTTCTGTTATGCAGCAATTAGCATTAGAATATAGCGAAGTTTCAGCATTATTCACATTCCTGGTGAAGAAAGAGCTTGTTGCAACATGGGCCCTGCCTGATCTCTTATACTCTCCTGCCACCCGCTGGCCTTTTTTTTTTTTTTTTTTTTGTCATAACTACCATTGCTTTAAGCCACCTCTTCATGTCAGAAGCTGCATCAAAGCCTTCTGTATGCTCTTGCATGAAAAAAAAAATAAAATAAGAAATAAAAAAAAATATTTTTGGGATTGAATGAGTTAAACAATTGACATCCTTTTACATTTATCAATACGTCTTGAAAAGTTAAATGGAAACTTAAGCAAGGAAATATCGCTTTATATAGTTTTCTACAGTAAATATTTTTTTTCCCCCAAGATTTAAAAATACCTGAAATCTTTGCTTTGTTTTAATGTTGAACAAAAAGAAATGGTTCAGAAGGTTCCCAGGGTCAGTAGCATCTCTTATAAAATTAACTGAAAATTTAAATAAATAGCTCCCAGAGATTAAAATGGTTTTAAATTTACAAATTTACCTGACATCGGCCGTCAGATAAAAAAAAAAAAGAAAGAAAAAAAAAAAACGGCTAAAAGCTATTTTCTGCCTTTTTGCTTGCTTTTAAATTGAGCCCAACTTTAGAGTACGTTTGCACACATACCAAGAGAAGCCTCAGGCAAGACAAAAGTTGGAGATCAAGCCTGCACATGCACAAACAATACCAACATTGAAATCAAACACTTGTAATAATAGTGTGATGGCCCCTAATCTCAGGGTATAATTCTTACTTGGGGTGCGAGAGGGTCTAGATTCAAATCCCAGGGATGCAAAAATACAAGTTTACCAAAATAGAACCCATGTTACTATTTACAAGCTCTAAGATCAATTTGGAATAATGATGATGGCCCAGGTGCCCCTGATTACAGCTCCACCCACTTACCCCCTATGATGGTCATCACAATAGTGAGGAAGTTGTTATCTTGTATTTATATGACATGAAGTCATATCACCTAACACTAGCTCCTTTGTCTTTTTACAGGTCAACCAGCAGCCAGATCCACACCCATCCACCCCACCCAGCCATGTCGGACGCAACCCAACAGCCAGCTACGCAACGGAACCAAACATCACGCGCACACACACTGCCCTCACTGTGCGCATCGCACACCTCACACACACGCGCTCCAGGCTGGCGGGGACAGGAACGGGGGCCCTCATCCAAAACTGGGCTCCCTCCCAAGAGGAGGCTCGTCCACCTCCTCCTCTTCCTCCTCGGCAGGGCCCAGGAACAGCAAGAAGTTGCAGTCTAACCCTTCCATCACCTCCCAGAGCAGCAAGAGGAGCAAAGGCAGCTCCAAAAGCAGCTCCAAGAGCAACAGCTCGCAGATTCCCACAGAGGCGCAGGATGGTAAGATGCACACGACAGGAACAATCTTAATAATAATACAGCAACATGATTCTGAGTTGCACCGCCCCTTGGCTATGACAACTTTGAATAGTTAAGACAGATATTCAACATTTACGTCATGACAAACTAACGACGGGACGATGGCATTAATCATCATAACATAGAGGACTAACTTTGCCATTTTCTTGGCAGCACAGTGGGTTAGTGGTTAACACGGTTGCCTCACAGCAATACGTTTCTCAAGCCTTTATTAAGATGATGTTCTCCCTTCTACTTTTTGACTTGGATGTAGATGACAAAAAATTTAATGTTGATGTCGTCTGCCTTGGCTCATTGCACGCCGTACAAATTGTACTGAGCTTTTACACTGTCCAGCTCTTCGTCAGGCTAGCAGTTTGGCACCAGGTAGATTTTTTTTTAGCCACTTTTGGGAGGTCTTTGACATAATAGGTCAAGTGGAAAAATCCCAGTATTATTGTTTGCAGAGGCAATTGGTAAAACCTAATCTGGTTTGCGTTTTCTTGCAGGCCATGACGATGGGGAGAGCGAGAGAGCAGCATCAGCTATGTAAATAGTATGACATCAGACATCATAGCAGAGAGACGTAATGCATACAGCACATCATTCGCCAAATAACTCAACAACGAATATCAACACAGCACAGCACACTGCTGATTAGTGACATTATCTTAGTCAACCATATTTAAATGTTGGTGTTTGTTTACTTACAGTCCACTGACATGCACAAGTCGTTAATATCTCTCGACCAATCAGTGAGCAGCTGTGTCTTTACCTCCTTCCCATGCTAGGGAGACTGTCATTGTGCCATATTTAAAGGGAGTGAGAGGAGTATCTTTGATTGGACATGAATGAAATCAGTGTGTTCACTCTAACAGAAACACAGACCACCCCATTTTAAATACGCCGGCTTCTGCTCACCTGAGAAATTACAAAACCCGGTCTAACTTGCCTCCGCTCAGATTTACGCCACCCGCCGTGCCAGATTTATGGAGATTGTGAAAATAGAGCCCTGTTTGTTTAAGGTAGAGAGAGACCAATTGGTTGTTTGTTTTTCGGGATCGATAGTGACCATTAGTAAGACAAAGAGGCTGATATTCATGATCAGTAAAAGAAAAAAATATATCGTAAAAAATACAATTCCAACTCTTAACTTTGGTTTATTTAACAGCTTTTGCAAAAAAAAAAAAATATATATATATATATATATATATATATATATATATATATATATATATATATATATATATATATATATATATATATATATGTGTATATATATATTTATTGTTTAATCTTAGATTAGAGACATCTTTGTTTTGACATGCTAAAAAAAAAAATAGTTCAAGGAGTTCTCAGGGTGATAAGTATGTCTTAAAAAATTAATGAAAATGAAAAATGAAAGTTAATGGCTCTTGATATAGTTTTGGATAGTAAATGAAGTATCCAAAATTTCAAAATAACTGAAATGGTAAAGTGTCATTTATCTTTGTTTTAATTTCAAGCAAAAAGTACAAAGAGTTCCCAGGATTAGCAGCATCGCTTATAAAGTTAACTGAAAATTTCATTAAATGGTTCTCTGAAGCTAACAGGTTTAAATCAATCCGTCATTGGCCTTTATAAATAAATAAATACATGTAGCTATGTATGTATGTTAGCTTAATGCTAACACAAAGCGAGAAACACCTCACATGGCCGAACAGAAATTAACACGTTACAGTAATTGGAAACTTCTAACAATGACTTGACCACACTTGGAGGAGCATGCAAACTGTGCAATCTGTGGGATCAACAACTATTGGACTTGGGGATCTTCTTTGCCGCTTCTTCTAGCTCTTAATTACACTCGAGATCTCAGTGCTGCCCCACATGTTGTGGCACAAAATGGTATTACACTGATGCTGTGTAACTCTAAATACAGACTTTCGGAATGTTAAAATTTTACTTACTAAGATGGAAATGTTCATGTAACAATTATAAATAACGATACATTTGTGATTTCCAAGAGGAAGAACATGTTTTTGAAGTTAGAGCGAACTTTTGTTTGTCTCCAGACTGCTGCGTTCACTGCATCCTGGCCTGCCTGTTTTGTGAATTCCTGACGCTGTGCAACATCGTGCTGGACTGCGCCACCTGCGGCTCGTGCGCCGGCGACGAATCCTGTTTCTGCTGCTGCTGCGCGTCGGAGGAGTGCGGCGACTGCGACCTGCCGTGCGACATGGACTGCGGCATCATCGACGCCTGCTGCGAGTCGGCGGACTGTCTGGAGATCTGCATGGAGTGCTGCAGCCTTTGCTTCTCCTCCTGAGGTCACGGCTTCGATCATACGTCTTTTGTCAAAGCTGCAAAGTGCTACATTCAGTCTTTGTTGTCATAGCTTGGCCAGGACTCTGTGGCTCTCACTATATTGGCTCTCACAATACAAAACGTCTCTCACAAAAGACTCTGAGAGCAGTCAATGGTGAATTCCTCCCTCTTTTATGGATCGAACCGGAGAACAGCTTTGTGTTGGCTGTCGGCCCGTCGCTACGCAGTTGGACGTGCGCCGCAGAGTTTCGGCTGCGATCCGCTAGCGCGCGCGCAGACTGGATTGTTCCGACGGAGCTTCTCGTAAGTGACTGGAGTTCTCCGAGCATGAAAAATGACCTCTAAAGGCAAATGAGAAAATGGATCCATTTAACCGGATTTTAGCGTTTCTGTTGATAAGAGCGGCGGCGTAATGGAAAAATTGAAGCTCAGCTCTCTGTAGAGCTGTCCTTGGCAAGGTTAACGTCTTCCAGTTTGATTGCGTACCGCGGCCTTTGTGACACGCTCGGCCCGAGAGGCTGATGTCGCTTCCATTGATGTCTTTGTCCGCGGAGAAATGTACAAAACAGAGAATAATGGTGGCTTGTGGCAATATTATAGACACATTTCCTTTGTTCGTAAAGTGTCTCATTTAACGGTCGTAATCAGCGAAGAATCATGAGAGAGTCATTCATCAGCTTGCAGATGGGGCGCATCAAATCAGGAGCGTTAGTGATGGACATCAGCGGACCGCGCTTGATGACATTTACGCTCACATCCTCTGCTTAACATGTGAAGGGAGAGTTCGCAATCAAACGGCTCTCCTCATTTCAGAGTTCACATCGTGTTTACTTTTACAGATTTGAGGAGCTTTTTGGCTGCGTCCACTCAAGTCTTCCTCATCCAAATGGTCAAAACTGGTAAAAGGACACAACTTGGAAACAGAATGCAGGATCTTTCTTGAATACATTCCGTCTTTCTTTGTGAACAAATGGCCTTCGCGGCTTAGCTCACTGCCTCTATTTCCAAGTAGATTCCAAATCTCTATTAATCCATTTTGGGGGGTAGATTTTAGTTAAGATATTTGCATTTCTCCTCTAATGTGAAAATCACATTTCTGTGTTATCGGGTTTGGCCAAGCTAGCTGTAGAGCAGGTACTGCTAATTGAATTCCGCCAGTGAAAATCTCATATGGCATTATGCTAAGATGGATCCACACGCCCCTGGTATGAATGGTACGTTTTTGATAACAGGCCCAAACTCTCATAACATCACCAACACACTCTCCAAGCCACACTATGTGCTTTATAAATGACCTGATACATATCTCCCATATTTTGTGCAATTTTGTTTATTATGACTGGAACATGGTTTCGTGATTTATAAACGTGTGTATAAGAAGGGTTCGTTTTATGTGATCATGGTGAATTCAAATCCTATTTTAGGGTCTGAGTTTATTACAAATACACAAAGAGCTAAAATTAGCAACACGTAAATGCAAGTTTCTGGAATTGAGCAAGTGGAACTGGAGAAGATTTTATGATCAAGAGTGTCTCAAATTTTCCAACATGTTGAATTTGATAATCCTGGAAAGCCCTGGAACACAATGCAATATTTTACAGAGATTTATGAACGGACAACTGGATCACAGAATACTACAGACAAAAGGATTATGATTCCGTGTTTGGGGTAAGATGCAAAATATCAAAGCACTTTTAACTGGGAACACGTTCTCTGTTGCCAGAACAACCATATCACAAGAATCATCAATTTTTTATGGACTAGGCGAAAACCAAAGGAAAATAAATATCAGTTATTTTTGGGGTGAATCCCCACCATAAAACTACTTTTTACCAGCAATGGTGCATAACCGATTTCCACTGATTGTATTCTTTAAAGAGGAAATCAAACCTTTTTTTTTTCTTTCTTTTTTGACAATAATATGTTCTATGCAGCCCCACTAGTCTAAATTTGGTATTCTGGTTAATTTTGTGTTAGTGGAATATGAGTTAAGCAGCAAAGTCCAGCAAATCACAGCGCAGCTTCACAAAACAGGTGAGCTGTGATTGGTGGTGCCTGAGCCCTGAGCAACTGTGATGTCATCTTTAGTCGACATCGAGTGGCAAAATGGCCGCCCTCTGAGATGGATAAAAACGGCTGGATTTTGCTTCATAACCCATATTCCACAAATGTAATATTAATCAGAATGTCATATTTAGACTATTGAGGTCACATAACATATTATTGTCAAGAAATATTTAAGGTTGACTTCCTATTTAAGTATTTGGCACAGGCCAACTATGACATCAGCACATTTTATTTGATCTCATACAGTTTAACTAAGCTTTAAACCAACACATACATAAACAGTAACTTGTCAGTGTAATTAAATATTTACTGTGTATTTTCCTGGAATACACATTTTATGAGAAATACGCTTAAAACAAACATCAGCCCCATGTTAGCAATAGTAAACAAGCTAGCAATAGTAAACAAGCTCGCTTGGTTGGCCTGGAAACAGAGAACTCAATCTGGAAGTGGATAACGTCTACAAAATGTCATATGGATAAACATGTTACTGGAAATGGAAATTTTATGTACCATACAGACAATGTTTCCTTACTCCCATTTTTTGTACCTTTACTACAAACATTGTGTAATTTTGTAGATTAGTAATCGTTTGTTTGTTTTCTAAAGTAGTTTATATATAAGCTCGCCCCCCTGCTTGTAGTCTTTAACCAATCACAGTCCAGATGAAATGTTACTTGACTGTTGTCCACAATAATGTCAATTTGTTTACAACATAGCAACTTTATGTTCATTTCAATTGCTGTCTTGGAAGTCACATTCAACTTTTGTTTAGTACTGAATAAACAATGTGAACTCCAGAGAACTTGGATCTTTGTAATTGTTGTTTGGCCTTACTTTCATAACACCAAAATAATGCAAAATCACCATTTTTGGACTTCTTTGGCGCAACACAACAGAAGATTGGTACCAGTATGACAATCTTCTATGAAGAATGTGTTCTTTGGATCAAACATTCAAATATTTGGTTTATGAAATGTACTTCCATTATGTCATATTGGGAGAACTGTTTCAAAACATGAACATATCAACGGTGGACTGCAATCCCAGAATGGGTAATTGTCCACTAGATTTGAAATTCTCAATGAATTCACTCTTGGTAAAAAGACTAAAATGACAATATTCATAAATAAAGATATTTGCTTTCATCACTAAGAAGTCGAACTAGGCCATGTCCTCACATCCAAACAGTAATGTTGCTCAACACTCCTTGAATTTCTCCAATAACATGTTTTGAAAAACATCTTTTAGTATCTGGAGGTTTTCCCGTAACCCCGGCAGATTAGTTGTCTGTGCAGCTGACAGAAAGAGGAGAAAAACGTCAGAAATACGAGAAATAGCGCAACAACTGGCTTGATGCGGAACCAAATCCTTTAATGTGTTGTTTTTTTAACGGCTTGCCAAAGTAGTTGAGGGGGAATGTGTGCTTAGGCCAGGATATTAATGTGTGTGGAGAAGTACAGGGGACATTGCTTTTTATTGATCTTTTTTTTTTTTTTTTTTTTTTTTGCTTTAATCCTTCCTTCTTTTAACTGCAGCCTGTTGCATCCAGTCAGGAGTCGACAATTGTGCCTGGTGGAAACAATGTACACTACTCTGAAGACTGGCCTTTTGCTGTCCATTAATCTGAGCTGAACTATCCTCACTTGTAAAAGATTCTCTGTAAAGTTGAGGAAATCAAGTGTAGATCAAAGTGTACGTATATATATGGCAACGATTCAGATGAGAAATGAAGTCATTGATTGGAATAGAGACGCAGAGGACATTTTTGGACATCTGCAAATGTTTTGCAGGAAGCCATGCTGCAGTCAGCCCTCATTTCCTTTTCCATGTACACACACTCGCTCACACACAAACTCAACAAATCAAAAACGATGCACATCCCTTGCAGAAATTTCACATGCAGCAAGCGGGCGAAGGGGACAAGTGGCTATTGAATATTAAGCATGAAATTACAAAGGCTGCATTCTAATGAAGGTGATGAGGTCAGACGCCGGGATGGAAATCATAAATTAATACTCCTCTCATGACAAGTCACTCGCCCTTGGCTCACACCAAATAACCCCCCCCCCCCACCCCCGTTCCACTGGAGTCCAAGAAGACACCTCGAGGAAGAAATAGTCGATTTATTATTAATATCAGGTCACAGTGGCCATTAAATGCGCCTGATAGTGGTCACATGTGACACTTGTATGTGGCGACAACAATGTCACCTCTGTGTTGTCGCTGCAGCTTTGTTTGGTGGTGTTTTTAAGGACCTCCAGACTCCAGTACAGTGTCAACTAGTTTACAACCTGCGTAATTCATTCGTCTCGTCTGTCTTTGCCTTGCTGACATGCTGAAGAAGATTGGAAGTGGCTTTTGAGGTATGCATACAGTACGCGCGTACGCTGTGTGGTAACGGATGTGGCGACTGCTGGATAGAAACCACATGCTTGACTATTAATATATACAGTGAATACATAGAATGTAAACCACTTGTGTATAATTGTTAATTAATTGCGGCTCCGTCTGGTGTGCATGACTTGGCCACAGGGGGCACTGTAATACGGTAATTCAGACACATCACAGAAGATTTTCTACTATTAACTAACTAACTACGGGTGTGAATTGCCTAGTATCTGGCGATTCCATCCGTATCACGATTCATGGTCATGATTCGATTTGATACCGATTAATCCCGATACAGATCTATACGTTGATTCTTGCGGGGGTTATTTTGTTTTTTGTTTTTTTTAACTAAAATTTTGAAAATGCTAATCAGTAAACTTCTACGTTGTAAGATTTGTATAAAATTGTATTTATTCATCTGAAATGACAGGCTTATTACTAAGTCGCAATTTAACAAACAGGTTGTAGTTTGTTTCATGTTTCTATAGCATTAAAATAAAATATTATGTCATAATGTTCCATTAATATAACATTCTTCCATGCTTAAAGTGTGAACCCTAACCCTATGTAAGACGTTTAGTTTAATATTTCCATCAAAAATTGATGTTTAAAAATCGATTCGCCCACATATTGAATCGATTCAAGAATTATGCGTTGTAATATCACGATATATTGCCGAATCGAATTTTTTTTAACACCCCTACTAACCACTACTATTTTAATTGTCTCCTTACGCTGCAATAATAGTAGTCATTAGTACTTTTGATTAAAACAAAACAGAAAAATAATAATTAAAAAAAAAATATGGATAATGTTACAGAAAAAAAAACTAGCATATCCCTGAAAATTGTGTGTTTGTGATACAATGCAAGACATCAACGGGGAAATAAAGAAAAGAAAATATAAATAAAAAATATATGAAAATAAAATAATAAAAAAATAATAATTAATACATGTGATAAATACTACTAATAATAATGAGTAAAAAAAATACAATAAATAAAAATAATTAGGGATGGGCAAGTACTGATACCAGGTATCAGTATGGTGTCAATAACAGCCTTACTTCAAGGTATTGGAACATGCGACGGAGACTGATACAAGTATTGGTCACTCTCTTGTAGCTATTTTACAATCAGGAACTACAAATGAGAAGAGTTGAAAATTGACATTATTTTCATGCAATTCTAAGGAAAAATGCTATATTAGGAATAGGATATATAAATCTTTGTTTAAAATCATCTGTCATTGTTTGTTTGGGAAATTGTATGTATCAATAGTACTTGTGGTATCGCTACTTGGTAGTGGTATCGGTTACTATTCAAGAGTTGAGTACATGTACTGGTATCGGCCTGAAAATAAAGTGGTATTAACATTCCTAAAAATAATAAGTACTAGTATTCAAATGACTCACGGCCTCTTTAAAAGCATCCGTTTCAAATCAGAAGAAGCAACATGGATGAATACTTGTTTAATTGCACATTTCACTGACTCGCCGCAAAAGGCAATAACATCTTTTGACATGTTTAGTTGTTCAATAAAGTTCTTTTTTAATCAGACAATGATGCAGTTTACCAAATAAAATGGTCTTGTGTTTACACTTGTGACATTGAAGGATGATAACATTTCAATTAAAACACGTGTGCAGGTTTTTATCATGAGCATTTCCATATGTAGAAATATGATTCTACATTCCAACACCCCCATTTCGTATTTGACCTTAAAAGCTCCACCATATTGCGTCAATTGGATCACGCCAATTGGAGGTCCGATCGACGCGGTGTCAGTAATTGCGTTCATTTGACCTAAAAATGTTTGCAAATGTTTAATTGCATGCTAGCTGTTCAGTTGGAGAAACGCATGCCAGACTATGAGTCAGTCTTTACAAAGAAACACTTCTTCCTCTTTCATGGCTTCATGTCAGCCAGAGGAAACGGGAGATTGCGGTTGCAAACTACAGTTTATCATGACTTTTGTATTACACATCAAATTTGTATGCCAAACAAAGCCCGTATTCAGATCATTATTTTGGTTGGGGTTACTTTTCAATAAAACCAATTAAAGACAATTTTCTCTATATTGAACAGTGTTACCGAAACACTACCCACTTTTTTACACATTCTGCCTTCCCGATGATGCCCGTCGGCTTTTCTGTTTTACAAGTTGAAGCGGAACTAAATCACGGCTCGCAGACAAGCTTGGATCTGCGACAAAAATGTGTGTTTACTGTATCGAGTTACTGCTGCTGCAGAGCTACCGAGGCGACCGCAACCCCGCGGCTTTTCATGAAAAGCGCACACATACACAAAGTGTACAGACATGCAGGCAGTGGGCCCGAGAGTGGGCGGAGCAGGCCAGATGACCATTTGCGTGTGCAAGACCAGAAAAAAAAAAGAAAAAAAAAAGTATCGAATACCATCTGATGTGTGTTTGACGTAAAAAGGATGAAAAAGCGTTCGACAGCTGCTCACAAGCTCTGCTGGCTCTGGAGAATAGATCTTGTATATTTTGCCTGCAGATTAGCTCCGCCCACCCAATATGTGATGTTCTCATTGCGAATATCCAACCGCTGCAAGGTTGAACAACAGCCATACATCTTCCTTACAAGACAGTGAAAGATAGATTCATCTAGTGAGCGCCATGCCGATTCTGTGAGAGCATCAGCTAGATAATGAATCACTGATGAAAGATCTCCCTCCAAGACGCACTAAAGTCATTTTAATATCCTTGCATAAGCCGTAGCAGAGCAATCTGAGATGCTGATCTCGGGTCAGTGTGGTCATTTCCCCGCAGGTGTTTCTTTATCGTTATCCTAGGAAATAAAAACGTGCGTCTCTGTGGCCGTAGTGGATAGAAGTTATCTGTAAGGTGAAAACAGACTTCAGAGTCACGACTCACGATCCGCAGCTGATAAACGTCACTGAAATTAATTATATGGGTGTCGGTTTACTTTTCTCCCATCGAAGAAACTCACTCAGGGGAATATTCTCTCCCTCGGTTGGTTGTTATTTTTGTGCTTCTCGGTCAGGTTGGACACTGTGAAGACAAATTCCTTGTGTCATTTGGTTGATTTTTTTTTTTTAATTAATCACGTGATTTTAATAATTAACTTATCACAATTAACTCATCCCAAATTAATTGCACATTTTATTTTTGCTCTAAATGGACAATAAAATGTTTTCATACTCATGCATGGACAAATCTGTTAACCTAATATGACTGTATGTATCCTTTAGTCCATTGATGCAGTAAGTTCGCAGTAGTTCATAAATTTACGTATTGTACTGTAAAAAAAAAAAAAGTGTGAAATGTGTGTTGAAGTCAGTTTCTGCCACTAGACACATTAGTGTTTCATATTGGACATTACTCACATCAGAGTGTTGTTTGAACATAAAACAAGTTGTGAACTTGTAAGCATTTTTAAGATTGTAAATTACAACTTGACCCCAGTTCCCACAAATATATTTATATGCATTATTATTATATCTATTACTGTTAAATTCTGTTTAGGTATGTTTTGTTGTGCTCCTTTACACAATATGCAAATATGTACGCTTTTAATTTGTAAAGTCATATACAGCTATACATAGAGATCCTTACGTTGACATCACGCATCCCAAAATGGCCGTTAGCGCAGCTATTTTGGCATGATAGAAAACGCATATACCGCTTTGAGTAAACGGCAAACACCACATTTGAACAATGATTGACAGCTGTTGTGAACCAGCTGCCACATCAAGAGGCAAAAGAAGGATTGAGCATGCTCCAGCTACCAAAAGAGGAATCAATGCATAGCTAATGGAGCATTTTGTACATGGTGGCTGGATCAGCAGATGCTAACTGTTAGCACACACGCAAAATGTTTCTTTCATTTTTTGTTGCTACAGTTTAATTACTAGATATTTCATTTAAATTTAAAGGAAGGCTCCTTTAATTTTACATGTATGGCTTGATTGGCAGTAAATAGTTAGTATAGCTACGAAACATGCATAAGAGCTGAAGAATACACTCCTATATTGATTTATTTAACTTTTTTCAACATAGAAGTACTTCCGTGTTGCAACGCCCCCAAGTGGTGACGTCACTAGTGTGTATACTCGCTTGGGGAACAGTAGTTCACGCAGACATAACAACGAGGAAGACACAAACGTCAGTTATGCCTTACTGTATTGCAAAATTTTGCAAGGCGTCGGCAAGGAAAAACCCGCGATAAAATAATGTAATAAAACTACAACACTTGCGCAACTGCTAACTTCAATGGCATTTTGAGCACACATAAAGGGGAAATAAATCCAGATTGTACAAACTTGTAAATCCTCTGTATGATCAGATTTGAAAGCACTCACCGGCAAGAGAGGAGCTAATTCCACATAGCAGTTTCGCTGAGTTGAGAAAAAACTAAACAAAAACAAAAAAACCTCTTGACACTTCATCGGCAATCCAACATGTCCAGTTCACGCATGTATATCATGTACTTTTCATCAAAGTGACGGTCAATGCTCTTGGGCATCGTTTAACTAAAATGGTTCCGTTAAAGCAACTTTAAAAATAATGCGCTATTAACGTGCTCATTTCGACACCCCTACTTTTTACATACAGTACTTTGGCTACTAAATCTGACTCTGAAAAAAAAGAAAAGAAAATCATTCCCTGCAGTGACAAACTAGCAGAACTTTACCTGACTGAAACCCAAGTGAAATGATCATTAGAATGCTTTATCCATCCCAGACCCTCGAGAATGCCGAACAAAAGGGGGACCAAGGCAAACAATACAAAGGCAGAAATTGAAAGCAGTTGAGCGCCAACTCTTGCACGACTCAGTAATGGCAAACACGCACACATATGTCAGACTTGGGAGGTGCATGCTGAGCAGACACTGCCACTTAAGAGTTGACTTTCATCTGTGTGGGTGGCAGATGCCAAACACACCGAGTCGGCAAAGCACTGCCCGAAATCTGCACTCTGCACGTGCGCTCTTCCACTCATTTGGCTCAAGCTGCGACTTCAGTATTTTTGAACAGATGACTCACACATGGACTTCACTTGCAAGTTGCAAAACTTCTACTTGCACTACAAGTAATGCTATTCTTCTTTGTTGTAAATTTAGACATTTTTTGTTGCTTAATAATACTAATCATTTGAAGAAAAATAGCACTCTACAATATTCTACTTTATAAAAACATACAATATTGTTATAATTAAATACAATAAAAAAAAAAAATTTTGCACTTTGCATCAATTCTATATCCATTGGGCTGCCCCTTCCAGTGTTTCCGCCTACTACAAGTATACATGGAGAAGTTGTCAGCTCCTCACTCACAGTTCCTCAGTACAACACTATTAGTCGCTCTTCTCAGAGGATAAAAAAAAAACTGCTGTGAATATTGTTACATTATTTGTTGACATCTTACTCAACAATTTGTCTTAAAATATCTGTTGCTCAAATGGTTATAACATCTACAACATTTAAGCTATTTGTTAGCCAGTTGGAGTTTCTCATTATGTTAGCATTAATTTAGCAATGTCATGTGGTTGTTTTAAATACATATAGTGGATGTTTAGTCTGACAATAAACTTCAACTGGGGGTGGCATTATATTACGTGAAGTCAAGAGTGTTATGAGCAAATATTGTAGCTAGCTAGCTAGTTAGGTAGTTATCGAACTAGCTAGCTATCTAGCTAGCTAGCGATCCCCAAAATGTACAAACATTTTAAACTACTATATGGTAGTGATTTATTACAAAAATTACAAAGAAATACAAGTTGGACTTGAGTGGCGACAAATACTGTATATCTAAAGATATATATTATTAAAATTTGGTGTCTATTTTCCTCTTATCCTCCACACTTGTGTAGTTTTTGAAATACACGCCTTAGATCAGAGGAAACACACGGCAGCAAGGTGGTCACACTTCAAAAGGACATTGTCCAAATGACTAAGAAAGCAACAAAAAAGTTATTCCTGCGGCAGAATGAACTTGCCAAGGTGCAGACAATTTGGTGAAAGTGTATTCTTGGAGTTGTTGATAGCCAATATTAAATTACTTATAGCTAATGACAACGCATGCACAATAAAGATTAAAGGTGAACCATCAGACAAATGAATGAACTTGGCTATCATTGAAGGTACAGCACTAAAAATGCAAAGAATTAATCAACATTTCGGTGATAAACATTTGGAATGACATGACCTCCCGTAGGTTTAAGGGCCCCATTTATACATCTGGCGGTCATCCAAACTCTGCTGGCGGCTTGTTGACCGCAGTGACGTCCGTCTGAGGGCCACGTGGACTCAAGGAGTCTCACCCCAGATTAAATTATTGAAACTAACATACCTGAATTGACCTTACTGTGGCACGCCCCTCCCCATGTAATTGGCGCCGACATTGTTTAGGCAAGATTAGCCAAACAGAATGGTGTGTAATGACAAAGTTGTCAGATCTTCCTTTTGATTTCTCGGTCAGATATTTTCAGGACGCCAATATTTCTCTTCGAGTAAGCAAAGGGTGATGTAATTTTTTTAGTGACGGGTATCTTCACTCCCTCACCATGCAATTTTGCCCAAAAACAAACGAAGTACGCACCGTTGTCTGCTGCTGCAGATGTAAGGAAAAGACCTAGTCGCCTCACTCACTTCGACCGATTGTCGGCATATCCAAAGTTTTGGGACATTATTTCTGTCAAGCAAAAGGTAAGAATGAATTTATATTACCTCATAGTTTCAATGTTTTGTTGACATTTATTGTAAATATTAAGTCAACAAACGTGTGGACGGTTAGCTACCCAGAGCTATCGTTAGTTTTTGGCTAAAAACATCAATGGAGAACATTACCTTAGTGCAGATGTAGTCGTTTCTGCTCATTTTGCAGGCATTCAACTGGTCGGGAGTACAAAGTCTGTTATGTTGGCATTTATATAAATAGTAAGTCAACAAACGTGCGGATGGTTAGCTACCCGGAGCTATCGTTAGCCTTTGGCTAAAAACAACAATTGAGAACAATACCTTCGTGCAGCTGCAGATGTAGTAGTTTCTGGTCATTTTGGAGGGAATCGATTGGTTGTGTGTGTGGTCCTCCACAAAGTTTGATCCAGCACAGACATTTTTTGAAGTTGTTTGAGGGTTTAAGGAAGGGAATAAACCGGTCAATGTCTCTCTCGTGTCTCCTTTACACAAGCCGTGGCTACAACGTTTAACAATTTTATTGATTTTTTTTCTTGGTTTTGAACAACCACGTAATGCGATACCGGGAGCGGGATTGCTTTTGTTTGTCTGCAGCAAAACGCACGTGTCGTCGCAGACATGATGTCTTGTGTCTTTATTGGTTTAGTAGGTCATGTGGGCGTGGTTTACGGTAAGGTCAATTAAGGATAGCATGCAACCACTGAGTTCTCAACCGGTCTCACCCTGGGACCCGCATTTTTCCATGGTCATTACCTCATGATTTCTAAAAGTAATGTTAAGTAATGTTAAACTGTCTTTAGCTTTTTGTAGCATGTGCTTCATAATATGATGTACTTTTGTACAAGATGCTTGAAAACACTAACTCCATTATGAAATGGTCATCTGAGCTGAATATTTACTTTGGCTGGAAACATGAGATCAGAGAACGACGGAAAGGCAAAAACGCATGCAATCATCGGTGGAATCAAAGGCCAGTTTAGCTCGGTAGATATGTTGACTTGTGGCTAGGTGTGTGCGTGTGCGTGTCTGAGTGTGCGTGTGTCCGGCAGGCTGCTGGCAGGCCACACAAAAACAGAGCTCCTGTTTTTAGGAGCCAAGCTGACTCATGCCACCTTGAGCAAACAGGGAGAACAGACCTTAGCCTTGTCCACATGCACACGCTAACACACGCACACATGCACGTTTTTTTGTGCATCTCAAATTGACTTTGATAGCAAGACTCTACTGCATACCACAATTCTAACATAACATAAAACTGTGCAAGAAAAAAAAAAAAGTCAATTTTAGTGAAACCGCCCAACAACACTCCTTTGTTTCTCCACAGCCAGTAAACGTGGGTGAGGGATTTATTATTATTATTATTATTATTCATCCATTTTCTTGACCGCTTATTCCTCACAAGGGTCGCGGGGGCTGCTGGCGCCTATCTCAGCTGGCTCTGGGCAGTAGGCGGGGGACACCCTGGACTGGTTGCCAACCAATCGCAGGGCACACAGAGACGAACAACCATCCACACTCACACGCACACCTAGGGACAATTCGGAGCGCCCAATTAACCTGCCATGCATGTCTTTGGAATGTGGGAGGAGACCGGAGTACCCGGAGAAGACCCACGCGGGCACGGGGAGAACATGCAAACTCCACCCAGGAAGGTCCGAGCCTGGACTCGAACCGGAGACCTCAGAACTGGGAAGCGGACGTGCTAACCACTCGACTACCATGCCACCCTATTATTATTATTAATAATTATTATTATTATTATTATTATTATTATTATTATTATTATTATTATTGTTGTTGTTGTTATTATTATTATTATTATTATAGTAGTGATGGCACAGTACATAAAGTTGAAGCCCTAAAAACAGACAAAGAATGGGATCGATGGGGGTGGTGGCCCTTTGGGAAGGCACAGGAAGGGGCGCCCTGTCCACATAAATACTCACTTCCTGTCCCGTGTCTGACCAAGCGCCTGTGACGATCGTATATGTGTGTGCGTGAACGCACGCCTCAGCGGAAACACACAGCTGCATGGTGGCGGTCACACTTCAAAAGGACATTGTCCAAGTGACCTAAATGCATGACCTGCAACTCAGCGAGGGAGCGGGCGGGCAGCGTGAGTCGCGCTAATGGCCCCGACACTATTTGGGTCCGAACGCTGCCTTGTTACCATGACGACCTCCAAAACCATTTCCTGCCTGTACCTTTCATTGGTGTGCTTGCCTACCTGCTTTAGCGTGCGGACCTCGGAGGAGTCAAACAGCAACACCACATGAGAAGTCATTCGGATGAGGAAAATAAACCTGAAATCAAACAGAATGTTCAATTTACAATGTATATGAATACTTTTTCCAACATGGTGTAATGAGAAGTGCAATGTTTTTATTCACAAAGACTTGTCATGGATCAGTTTACGTCAACAAATAAAATATCCAATATCATGAACATGGCAGCTGCAATTAAAATCAACATCATAATTTTGTTTTGTTTTCTAAAATTTCTCAGCTAAACTTGCTATGGAAACGAGGTTTTGTTCAGTCACTAAAACAAGCTCTCGTGCAATTTCTCTGCGGTTTGCATGATCAAGCAATCACACCACAACTCTTTTGCAAGTGGCCCGAGACCACTGGAAGTGTTGGGGCTCGGTTCATTTTAGCATCTCAAATTTTGGCTCAAAATGTGACTGTGCATTAATTAAAAAAAAAATTGTAAATTGGGGCACTCATGTGAAAGTACCACTGTATTATTTTAGAAGCACTTCATAACATTTGTAGACCTGGACCTAAAGCGAAATGTGTCATGTATTATTTTGTATTTTGGTCCAGACCAGAGAACGCATCCTAAGACTGAACGCCAATCAGCTGTTGCTTTTGTTCCTCTACACTGAAAAAAAAATTATTGAACTGAAAAAAAAAAAAGCTGAAGCAAATCCTTGAATCATTCTTTCAGTTGTTTTTCAAAACAAAACAAAAATGAAATAATGACTTGTTTTTTCATCCTTCCAAAAAACTAAATGAAACATTGAACATGCAATACAAAATATAAAATAAAAGTGAAAGAAAATAAAAGCCTAAAAGTAAATGAATTACCAGCTAAGTCAGAATTCACATGTTGAAAGAGTAGGAAGAAGTACAAGAACTTATCCCCGTTAACTTCTATCATGATACTGTAGTATAATATAAGTTCCGGTTTTGTGCACAACAGGAAACCGAAACAAAGAGATTATGGGCGATTTGGACATTTCATTCAAGTCTATTTTTTTTGTGTAATTTTCATCTGCCACAAGATGCGTGAACCGGAAGTAAACTTAAACTGGAAGTGAGCCTCAACATTACTCGTAGGAACTTGGTTTATTCCTTTTGAGGACAATTGTAAAAAAAATCGAAACTTACTGAATTTGTAAGCAATTTTGTGTAATTTGTTACAAACGTCAGACATGTAGCTATGATACAAAAATAATGTGCGCTGAAAATGTTTCTATACTTTTAAGGAAAAATATTCTTTAATTAAGTAGGTTTAATGCGATCAGGATTTTTTGTTCGATCACTGATCGGTGATGAAAGAGTTTGTAAAAAAAATAAAATAAAATTTTTTTTTTTTAAAAAGATAACCGATAACCTATTCGACTAATATAGTCGAGTATAGAGTAATATATCCATTTTTAAAAAAAAGTATTTAATTGTATTTATTTATTTACAGTTGACCATCACCATTCACGTGGGATAGGAACTGGCCTGGCCATGTATAATTTAACATTAAATGCATGGGGAAATAAATAAATAATTAAACCCTCAAAATTCTTCAACAAGATGCTGATAAACATTAAATAGTCAATGTTCAACCAATGCTTCAATTTTTCAGCATTTGCAACATGTGAGTGAACTGTACGACCTCGGTAAGTTTTCAACTTGATGAGTGAACGCCGTTGCTCCATTATCACGCTGATGAAGCTCATATACAGGCCACGGCTATCTTTGTGTCGTATCTGTGTCAGGGCAGGTGGGAATGAGTCTGTTTCTCCATGGTAGCATGCTGCGCGTCTCCTAGGACCATTCCGTCAGATGGAGGGGTGTCACCCAAGATTGCTGCGGCCGACGTCCCAGCAGACAAGTGGATGATGTCCTTTCATACGCCGCGGTCTGCGGATAATGGCTGCCAAGCGACCGAAGCATTGTATGAGGTGAAGTAGAATAATTGGCGTAACACAGACGGCCTTGTCTCGTCATCTTCTGATTCTTGGCCGGTGCGCTCAAGTCACTGTAGCGTGTAGCTCATTTCACACTGTGGTTCTTTCTCCCCTATCCAGACCTGTTAGCTGCCAGATTGAGTTGGAAAAAAAAACAGGATCCAATATTTTCCCAGATGTGATGAGAAGTTGTACGATTGGATATCTTTGTCTATACTGTTTGCAATTGCGTTGGTTCAGCTTCAGCTCAAACAGAAAACTACAAATGTGCTGAATGCTTTATGGCATACGTCACTTCCCCTTTTCGTTACAAAGACGGAAGTCCATTTGAATGTCAAATCACGATTACTGCTTTCCTGGCAGAAGCTGCAAAACAACTGAAAAGTTTTGTCCGTGGAGACAAAAAAGAAAAAAGGAAGCTGCCCAGATCAAAGGACAGTCAAGGATCAACATTGGCCCGGATTTCACTTGCTGGCGCGAGCTGGAAAAACGACACAATGCGCCTCATATGAAATGCGGTCTTCCTTCAGACATAACAATACCGCTTTTGTCCACATTGTGCCGCCATAATCAGCGTAAACTGAAAGTTCCTTAGTGTTTCTCTAACAACAATGTTTATATTGTTGTTGTTTTTTATCGGTGTGTTGTTCATAAATACAGTAACTAAAGAAATAAATGACAACTCAATTATGCAGACATAAAGTTAGCAAGCAAATTAATGAGCAATGACTCAGCCTTTTTGAAAACCGCTAACGCTAATACTAGCTCACGCTAATAACCACTACGAGGAAGTGTTTTTTCATTCATCTACAGAGACCAACATTTCTCTTCTAGTTTGAGGGAATCTTCATCAAAACAAAAGCTTCATCAAAACAGTCACTTCTTTTGCCACATTGACTATCTTTAGTGTCTCTTTTTTCTTCACAAAAGTAGATACAGATTGGTAGATTTCGCCAAACCAAACTGTTGCCAAATCACAAACACAAACACCATTGTTATGTTTAGTCTTTTAATAGTATTCATTTCCCCCCAAAAATGATTTATTTAACCATTATTAATCCAGCTAAAGCAACTGAAAAAGGATTCACATTTTGCAGTGTTGACATTTTAAAACACAGCAAAAATAAAAGCCATTATGATTAGTAGAGCTCGGACTCGCACCAAAATGGTGCACTTGCTTTTCAAGATAATGTCAGCGTTAGCTTCATACTAACTAGCACTAAACTACTTCGTCCCTCAGGTAAAATGTCCAACTTTACAAACTCACTTTTTCTTTGTTGTTAGGATGGCATAAGAGGCCATCAGCGAGGTGTTGATACACTACCTAGCAAGGCTTTTTAACGCGCATTAGCCGGCCAAATATCCCCATACAACATAGATGTTAGTGTGAATCCGCAAATTCTGATTCACAATTTGTTTTCAACGGCTAGTTCGCAATTCAATTTGAGTCACCAACAATTCGTGCACAGCTCTAATGATTGAGTTTCCCTATAACAATATCACCAGCAGTTTTCAATTTCATGGACTGATAATTTAAGATCCCGCAATGTGTAATGCAGCTAACCTGATTTCTGTTGGTCGGTACCTGAGCTCTGAGCGACTGTGATGGCATTTTCAATTGAAACGACAGCAAGTGGCAAAATGGCCACCCTCTGTAAAGAAAACCCTTGGGTTGACTTCCTCTGTAAGAGTTTTTTTTTTTCTTAAATATGCTAATATGCAAATAAATGCATAAATAAATGATGATTATTATATGAATACATGTTTGATTAAATTCAAATTCAGGTTCAATGAAAAGTAGCACTATTCTTTAAGAATATACTACATGCAATTCTACCAAAATGTTGACCTATCATTTTTTTATAATATGAATATTTAAATTTTTTTTTTTAAAAATCACCATAAAAGTAAAAGCTGTAGGTTCTTTCGCTGGAAAGCACTGAGGATGATAACGACTCCCCACCTGTCATTGTTCTTAAGTGTGCACAGAGGAGCAACGTCAGCTGCTTCATGCATGAGGACATTATGCAGGCCTGAAAGGCACATAGCTCAATTACACAGCTCCACTACTCATGTACTACTAACCACAGATTGACTGGTCGGATGGAGATATTTAAAAGTGTTCAGACACACCCGCGCATGCACTTTGCCTTCGCACATCAAGACTTCGGTTCAACCTGTCTGCATCTTTGTCGTGCCGTGCGAGTATTTCTCTGTGTGTGCGCTCCCTCTGTTTGGCCGCGCAGTGGCCAGTGCTGACCCGCTAAGGAGAAGAGAGGAAGCGCGGGAGAGTGGGCAAAGCCAATTAAAAGAAAGATCACTTGTGTGTCTGCTGTAGTGTCTGTAAGAGACTCTCACGGTTAACCTTTCCAGCTGGTGGAGTGAACAAACGAGTGAGAGGATGGAGAGGGAAGGCGGCTGGGGAGATCGGGCGTTTCGACTTTAATGGTCCCTCAGTGTTGGAGTGAGGCGGCTTAATTTGCCTCCCTTCTTGTGGTGCTGCGAGGCTTTTTGCTTCTGTCAGGGTACTATTCTGCAAAAAACTTACGCATGAATAATAGAGGCCACATCTTGGATGTTGTGTGTGTGTGCGTGTCATCTGAAAAACGGTATAGGCGAGACAGATAGTCAGAGAGAAAACGGCTTTCTTTTGCAGTTGGCTAATTTCATTCTAAACTTTACCTGTTAGATGACACAGTGCTGACATTTCGGTGGGGGGATGACGTCAAATGGCGAGGCGCTTGTGTGTGTGTGCGTTACGTGCCATGCATCAGAGCAGGCTAAGACAACACAAATTGGGCTAAATTAATGGCTGTGTGCGAATGTGCGTGCATGTGATTGCGGGGGCAGGGTGGCGGCTGACAGTGTGTGGCGGCATAAATTGGGGTTAGATTAATGCAATGCAGATCTGCCTCCGTGCTCTGACCCTCATCAGGGCAGAGATGAGCTTTGTGTCTCAATTAACCTTGGCAGAACGCGCATGCATACAAATACACGCGCGCACGGACACGCATACACACATCAAGATGCTGCATTTAAGACAGTACAGTACAAATGAAGCGCATTGGAAGATACAATCAAGTAAGATCTTGACGGGGCAAACTTTCCGTTCAGCAAAAACTCCAAAAAGTGCGTGCACTTCTAAGGCAGCTTGGGAACTGATAACGTAGTATTCTCTCTCCATTTTAGATTATTGATGCTGATAATTAATCTGGGATGGTCCAACCTGGATGCGGTCGACATATGGAGTTTGTGTGTTCTCCCTCTGCTTGCCTAGGTTCCTCCCACATTTCAAAAACATCCATGTTCGGTCTATTGAAGACTTTAAATTGTATTTAGGTGTGAATATGAGTGTGGCCGGTTGTTTGTTTATATATCCCTGGGATAGGCTGGCTAACAGTCCAAACAAGCTCACTTCTTGCCCAAAGTCAACTGGGATATGTTACATCTTACCGGTGACCTGAATGAATAGCCAATCAAATTGATTTGATTATTTAATATCTCATTGTGGACATCTATGGTGTGTTTTAGTAGGCTACAATCAAAAGCATTGCTTCTCCCAGTGGTAAAAATTGGTATTACACCAAATCAATTAAATGGTGATACATCTGTCCATCCATCCATTTTCTGAGCCGCGGGGGTGCTGGAGCCTATCCCAGCTGGCTTCAGGCAGTAGGCAGGGTACATCCTGAACTGGTTGCCAGCCAATTGCAGGGCGCATATAGACGAACAAACACTCACAAGCACACCTACGGACAATTTAGAGCGCTCAATTAACCTGCCAAGCATGTCTTTGTAATGTGGGAGGAAACCGGAGTACCTGGAGAAAACCCATGCAAGTATGAGGGGAACATGCAAACTCCGCCCAGGGAGGCCGAAGCCCGGACTCGATCTCACGTCCTCTGCACTGGGAGGCGGATGTGCTAACCAGTCATCCACCATGCCACCCTATGGTGATACATGTGCACTAACGACTTTTTTTTTTTTAGAAAACAAGTCGCCTATCAATTATCCCATCAATTAATTCACTGATCGCCCCGCTCTCCTTTTTTTTTTTTTTTTAAATCCACTAAGGTTGAACTTGAGTTGAATTTTGTGGATATGAATACTCATTGTTCCTTATCTTCTGCACATATTACACAAACACCAACAAAATTAGCCAATGCTAAACGATTAAAAATCGCGATTAGAATTAGCCCTGAATAAACTCGAATCACTTGCTGTACTTTTCCTGAAAAATCACTTCATAGTCCAACATAATGAAAAATCCAATTTGATCACAATATTAATAAACTTAAATCGCGCTTCATCCTCATCATATGTTTACGAAGCCTGATGTATTCGCTTGTCTCGTTCAAACATATTGAGTGGTCAAATCCTACAATGGCCATTGATGCAGCATACTAACGGTACCGCACATGCACAGAAAGGTTTTTCAAATAACTTACGTTATGCTCCAAGATCCTATACTCACCCCCCTAGTTCCATTCCATCCCATTCAAATCCATATTATTATTATTTGTATTATCCAGATTTAATGAGAGTACTTGCGTACTTTGTCTATTTCCACACCGGCTAAAAGCAGTGGCAGTGCTCCAGGTCACACATAGATTGCCACATCCTATTCACACAGAGATGTTTCCATGTGAGATGCAAGATGTGCTACATTTAAAGGTGAATGAGAGGAGCTGCTTAAGATTACCGGCAAATGGCATTGGCTGTGTTCACACCCACAACGGCGCAGCACCCTTTTTTAAATTAAATTATAAATTACCAACATGTCCGATTTGTACTGGTCACAAAAATAGAGCCCTATATCACCACAATTTAATCAACATGTATAAAGTATCTATAAAGAAATCTCTGAGTTAACTTTAGAGGGGCTTTAGTCATAAAATAAACATAAAATGTAAATCATGGACACACACCCCAAAAAATCAGGAAAAACGAAATGTGATAATAGTTTAATGGTACACATAAATTCACTACTACATCGATCTTAGTCTTTTCAGCAATTATTTTCAAACATATATAATATCTTAATCTAAAACTCTATGATGAATTTCACTTTACATGCTCCCTGAGGGAGACAAGTGTGGCAAATGGTCACGGATGTTTAAACGCGTGTTTGCATTCATCTGTGAGCTTGTGTGGCTGGCCTGCTGACTGGCCCAGCTGTTTGGCTAATTAACACGAGTCTCATCTAGGTGATTAAATAATCAAGTAATTAATTCATTAAGCGCGGGCCTCTTATGATCTTGTAGCACACAGCTTGTCAGTGTGAGAAGAGGGCGGCAGAACAGACTGCTGACACACGAGAGACTTTGAATAAGACGGGACACTCGTACGCATTTGATCCATCATTCCCAATTGTCTTGGGCCTTAAATGGCTTCATCGACCCGATTAAACAAGGGAGCTCTTGCACTATAAAATGATCATAACTCCAAAACCCCAATGGTGGGCCTCTGTATTTATATGTTTCATTATCTGAGAGGGCAGATGGAATTAAAAGTGCAGCGGGAGGAAAACTTGTGGGATTGTGTTTGGAGCAGTGAGAGTAAGACCCTCACATTGTTCTGCATTAATCTCGAAAGGCCAGAGAGGCGAATCAGCCAGTACGCTGTTGAGGTTAAAGACAGAGCTCGGTTTAGGGTTAGTGTTTCCCAACCTTAACTGAGCCAAAGTACATATTTTACATGATAAATTATAGGTTTAAGGGTGGGTTATGGTTGGGTCAGGTTGGGATTAGGTTTATCTGGGCATGATGGGTTGTGTAAACTTGGTTAGGAATATGAGGTTTGGCTGAATGAGGGTCGTTAGGGCGTGGTTAGAGTTAGTATTAATAGTGGGTAGCGGGTTAGGATTACCATATTTTCCGCACTATAAGGTGCACCTAAAAGCCTTTAATTTTTTCAAAAGCTGACCATGCGCCTTATAATCCAGTGCGCCTTATATATGGATCACTATTGAGCCACCACAGGTCTTGTTGTCAAGACTCTATCGGTGACCCTGCACGATCGGTGACGCGCATGCGCAGAAGATCCCGCCATCTTGGATCGCTAGCTAATACTAATAGTTTACATCAGAAAATAATAAAACAGCTGTTTATTCATTTTGGGAGTGAATGGAGTTGTCAGAAAGCTGGTTTGTAATCTATTAATAAAGTTTGACTGACCTATCTGACTGTTTTGTTGACATTCCCTTTAGCGCAGCACCATCTAATGGATGCATAACGTAATCCCAGCGTCTACTGTAGCGCCATATATATGGAAAAAGTTTTAAAATATGTCATTCATTGAAGGTGCGCCTAATAGTGCGGAAAATACGGTAGGTTGAAAGGGTTCAGGGTGAATGTAGGGTTATAGAGTTTTAGAGTATAAGGGCTACATTGGGTTAGATATGGGGTTGAGAGTTTGCGTTCAGATTAGGATTAAACAAAGGTACTATACCTGACACGATTAAGAAATTATTCCAAAAACAGCATCATGAGATGTTATATTATCTATACACATTTATTACAAGTAGAACGTTATTAGAAAGAAAAAGAGTTTATCTGAGAAGGAAGAAGACACGGCCGACTTGAGCCGCCATGTACGGTACCTATAATAAGTCAACACACCCCAGTTCAAATACTGGCTTTTCAGAGTATTAAAAGTGCGACCAAGATAAATTCTTGCTAAGCTTTTTCCATATTTTTCAAGTGGGGATATAAAAATAAACAATTTCGATAGTGATTGCACAAGTGCACAGGCCCTCATAATAATAATGCCAAATATCAGGAAAAGTATCGCCTTGAAGGGCATGTATCGGGATACATATCGTATCATGACACACATATCATGAAGTTCTGTGGCTGTGTTCAGAATTAACCAATCACATTGAAACTCATGGGAGTCAGCACACACCTGCCACCATTAAAAGTGCCTCTGATTAACACCAAATCAAGTTCATTTTTTCTAGTAGGCTCTTCCTGAGATTGGTGTTTTGTTTTCTTACAGAAGATTTTGTGCTAACACTGACTAATTCCCTTCACCTTGACTAAAGCTCCAGTTCCATTGAAGAAAAACATACAGCCTCGTTGTCTCTCATCTTTTCATCAATTTTTGGAGGCACATCTATGTTTTGTTGTTCACTTGTGCCATATTTTAGCATGGTTCTATGTCTTGGAAATTCTTTTGTCCCATTTCTGTGGAAACTCTGCAGACCATGGCATGTAATGTAATTTGTTTGAATGCGATTGTTGAACTCTTAACACAGCTACATCCCCAATTATAAGAGGGTGTGCACACTTGTGCTACCACATTATCACGGTTGATTATATTCACTCCCCTCCAGAAAATATTTCAGTATTTTTTTGTTTTGTTTTTGTGTTGTCACATTAACAGTAGAATTTTTTTTTGAATTATTTTCCTTGGTCTTTTTTTGTTTTGTTTTTTTTGTTTTAGTTTTGATATCGCAAAAACCTGGTATTGGAACAGGGGTGTGTAGACTTTTCATATCCATTACACGCACAGATAGAGAAACAGACACACACGCAAAAGCCCAGCCTTCCGCAGCCCTCATTTTAAACACTCCTTTAGCCATAATCATTTTCATATAATTCACTTTCATACAATTCCTTCTCCTAATCATTATCAGGCCCACTAACGTCTTAATGACTTCATAAATTTAAGCTATAAAAAGTAATGGAGAAAGACAAATGAGATAATTAGGAATAAATCTTAGTGGAAAGCCATTTATCAAAACACGGAGCGGCCCCGGAATATTCCCCACCATTAGGCGCTGCTGTAATTAACACGGGCTCTCAGTTATGAAGGAAACCTGGTAGCAGAGATATTAAGATCCAAAAGCCTCACTGTTATTAAATTGACCGATGAATCTGCGACGTATTATATGATGTGGATTATTAGGATCCTTTTTAATTAAAAAGAGCGTTAAGTTTTTTTTTATATATATATTTAAATTTTTAACGCTTTAATGGTGGCTTGAACTCATCTCTCTGTGGTTATGGGCCAATGAGATGGAGAGAGCTAAAGAAATAAAAAAAAATAAAAAAGAGTGAGTGTGAATATGTGCGGGTGTGAGATATTTCCCTTTTTTTTGCTGAAGACTATTGTAAGTACATGAGAGGAAACGGTATTCTAATTTAGACATCAAATGCATACACCGAGCAAACATTATTAATTCTTATGATGGTTTAAAGTGTAAAATGTGATGTAATGCTTTGCTCTGATTAGTAAAAGTCACATTCAGCATTTTAGATTTTTCATTATTATAAGTATACTGTACTTCCCACACACCCACGTCTTCTCCTTTGTCCTCCAAGAACAGAAAGCCTCCGCGCTCCTAAAAGGATGTCATCAAAAAGTCCGAGATTTTCCATTTTATTTCCTGACCTTCAATCTGGTTCTGGTTGAGCTACAATGGCCGCCTTTAAGACTCATCAGATCTCCATTGATGTTCATTTTCATCTGTTCAAATTGCGACTTACTCCAGAATGATAATAAGAATGTGCTGTACTTGAGAGAATAAAACACGTTCGCTGTGTTGAGCCCATTCAAAATGAAGTTAAGTTATAAATATATGAGGCTCTCTATATGATATTGCTTTTTTTTTTCCTTCTGGTATTCTAAATGCATGAATGTTGACATTTCTAAAGGATCGTGTTGAAGCGCTCGGAAGGAGAAGACGCTTGAGGAGTAAGTACAGTAAATGCAAATGATCCTCATCGAAATGACATGCAACCTCCAATCGCTGACCAATTAATGACCTTGGGGGGCATCTTGTGACACATCAGCTGCACTAATTTATACTTGACAGCTCCCCTGGTGCGTGGCGTGCCGTATGTATGTGTGCATATGAGTGTGTAACAGTTGAGCTCATTACCATGGAAACGCAGTTTGCAGATGTGTGGGCGTTTGTCACTGGGCCCTCGTCACAACATGCTACTAGTGTGTTCTTAATTCCATAATCACTCTCTACGTTTTGTTTCTGGGTTTACGTGTTCATCCCTGAGTGCACTTTTGTCCATAGTGCACACGCTTTTAGAACTTATCTGTCACTCTCGGTGCAATGCGCATTTGTGTGTGTTTTCGGATTCATCCGCCAGCAGCTCTTGTTAGGCCATTAATTGAAAAAGAGTAATTAATCCTGAGAGGGAGGCAGCAATACTGGACCGAGGCCCGTGAGAGAAGCACACTTGTGTCGGTTTAATGTGACTCAATACTGCCCCCTGTTGATGCTTTGCTAGGAATCAAGTGATCATCCCGCAGCACCTACAATGGCACTGAAACCTTATTTCATTTTTTCATTGCACAAAACAGCAATTAGATGTTTTATATTCAGTAAATTATATGAAATATATTATGATAATGCTGCGCATGGAATGAATTTCATTTTAGTTTGCTCGCTCCCTTTCAGAGAGAGATTATGCAAAATGAAAAAAGGAATTCACAAGCATATAAGTATTAAATATATAGTATTATTACAGATACATATCCGCAATTAAATTGGCATGCAGAGTTCAGTTTGAACTTACTGACAATTGGTGAAATCTTGCCTCGTCACCTAGGATCGGATCCAGGTCTCTGGAATCTTGGAACGTATAAGTACTATAGAAAATGCATGGATAGATAAATGGAGATAATTACATATTGCCGATAACAACAATCAATTCAAATCAGTTTAAATGTATGCCACTTGTATTTTTAGCACTATAATGAGAACGTATATGTAGCAACAGTACGCCGTATCTTTTAATTCCATATTCATATATAATTTCCCTCGTGCATTAAAGCGATAAAGCGATACTTTACTTATTTAGCCATTTTTGGCAGTCAAACATGAATATTTTTCCTATAATAAATTTGATATTTTCATTATTTTTCATGTACAATTAGTACCTTTAAAAACACATTCTGCAACTTGCTGTCAACTGAAAATGATTCACAAGGGCTCAGGTAACCAATCACAGCTCAGCTTGTAATGTCACATGACCAAACCTAGAAAATGTCATTTTCAGTCGACAGCAAGTTGCACAATGTGTTTTTAAAGCTACTAATTGTACATAAAAATAATGAAAGTATCAAATTAATTATAGACAAAATATTACATTTTTTATTGCCATAACGGACTAAATAAGTGAAGTATCCCTTTAATAAAATAATGAGGAATTTGTCTTCAGAGTCACAACCCGTTGAAGAAACAGGAATAATAACAATGACCAACAGAGGGACACATAACAGGAAGTCTGGCGATTCGCTAATTAGTGCCCCAAATTTCTTCGAAAGTGAAACTTAAAAAACCTATTAAACTTATAAAACCTGGTCTTATTATTATCCAAAACCTGTTATTATTATTATTATTATTATTATTATAACAACACACAATGATGACCCCATTGCTTATTTGTGTGATTTGTCATCATTTCACTTTAGTGACCACATTCGCTTCCTTGTCAAGAAAACTTTTGTGATTCCAAACGAGAAGCTCAGAAGGCAATTTCAAATTCTAAAGAAGGTGAAGAAGCCGACTAAAGCCTGTAAAGGTAGGGGGCCTGGCTCAGCTCCCATGGTGCCCCCTGTGGCGAAAAGGACATTGCAGATAGGCGCTGGGCCCACTCTATTATTCTAATCCGTGGTTGTGTCTCGGTGACCTTTGCAGGGATGATTGTTTCTCATTTAGAAGTGTAAGGCGTGATCTTCCCACCCGTTTGATCCCGCTCACCTGACCTTTGTAAATTGCCTGTTAAGCATATCGCGCCTTGACCCTCGTGTCTCACACATTGCCTATTAATACACAGTGGCCTCGGAAGTATTTCGACACTCATACACGCCGCCCACATCAGCATGCAAGTTTCGAATTACAGAAGCGTAGATGTGGATTTTAAATGTGTTGCATGCAACATTTTGGTGCTAATATTTTGTTTATATATTATATTAATGTTACAAATAGATATGTGAGAAAAGTAGGCATTATTATTTGAATGTGGTCGCTAAAGTGTGAGCAGCACTGCATTTGGTTACAGATTGACGCACACATAATCGTGCCTTCATAAAGAAAAATGGGGGCGAAAGGAAAGGCAAAAAAAAAAAAAAAAAAAAGATGTAATTGTCCATTGTGCCCGGCACCTTTGTAGGCTTGCTTTTAATGAGGGCCGGAGCTGAAAGCAGCGAGGTGATTTTTCCATCAGGTTGATGAGAAGAGAATTAAACGCCCTCAGCTTGGTGTCTGCAGCACCATTACACAAAGAAGGTCTAAATTCATTTGGCCTGGCCACCGTTCTAATTAACAAGTCAATGCCACATAGGAAGCGGGAGAGGGAGCATATAGTGTGGATTCAACTTAGTGGAAAAATGTCAAAAAGATTGGTCAAATTCATCTTTAATCACAGAGCGTGGCGACACTCGACGAGTGCAATTTGCGCCTCCTCCTTCTTCCCCTTTCAGACTCGCGGTCTTTGTGTTCTTCCAGAACTTTCTCCTGGCCTGCCGCCGCCGCCGTCGTGGTGTCCCGTGGCTCTTTAAAGCTGTGGGCTTACCACGGACATTTCCCCCGGATTAAAAAGATGATTTCATTAGCCTCCTCTGGTGTCAGGTTTCATTCCAGGGATTAAATTCTGCAGATTAGAAGACGAGGCTATTCTCCGGCATCTCATTAATATCTAATAGCGCAGGAGATGTAATTTGGAAAGCCTGCCTTTCTGATTATTAAGCAAATGTATGCTTTGCCATTTAAGAGCATCAGTCGGGCTGAGAAAAGTGTGTCTGCCCATCGTTTGGTCCACATCCCCAGGAAGAGGAACAAAGTACATGCAAAGTACATGCGCCAACTTTTAGCTCTTTGCCTTCCAGCCATACATATTTTGTTCATTATATAGCTGCTAAATTAATCGATCGATTACTTACAATTTTATTCTGCAAAATATTGGATTCAGCAGTGGCGGCTCATTATAATAAGAGATAAATATCAATACAACTTTCATTTCAATAAATACTTGCCTGTGAGCACATTTTCAAATGACCACTACTACAACATCCCTAGGAAATCACAATTATCTCTTCACTGGTGAGCTATTTTCAGAACGGGCATAATCGCGAGCACCAAGTTGGTGACCCCTGTCCTTTCGATAATCCTGCAACTACTGTACACAATAATGAAAATGAAAATCACGATACTCGAAAACAAAAACCTTTGTTGCCTTTTAATTGGCAGAACCAAGACACGCCCCTTCCACCTCTAAGATTTTATGACTCAAATCCTGAATTAATACAACCATAAGGGCTCTGTGTTATTATTTTTGATTGAATAATTATGGAAGAGGATTAGGGCCAGTGAAGAGAGAAAAAAAAAAGTTTGGCAGGATTCTCACTCTCAAAGCCAGAATTAACTTTAAAGTGAGAATAATAGTAGCACTAATAAAGTCAGAATTCTGACTTCATTCTCAGAATACTGACTTTAAAGTGAGAATAGTAACAATTCTCCCTTTAAAGTGAGAATAATATTAGCACTAATAAAGTCAGAATTCGGACTTTATTAGTGCTAATATGTCAGAATTCTGACTTTATTCTCAGAATTCTCAATTTAAAGTCAGTATTCTGCGAATAAAGTGAGAACTTTTCACTTTAACTTCTCACAGTTAAAGTGAGAATTCTCACTTTGAAGTCAGAATTCCGAGAATAAAGTCAGAATCCTGCCAACCCTTTTTTTCTCTTCAATGGCCCTAATCCTCTCCCGTAATTATACTTTTTTTTTTTTTTACAGAATTTTTTTTTTTTTTTACATGTTTTTCGCAAGCCCAACCTAATGTGTGTCATGATTGTCATCTGACTGGCATGAGCAAAACTGTGGCTACTGCTAATGCTAGATTTGACAGACAAAAAATTAATAAACTTGGCTAATCTGATCAAATGGCTAATCAAAAATTCACAAAGCATCCTCAAGTCACGTGAACGTGTTAATGCACCTTTCAAGACACAATCCAAACTTATAGAAAACTGAATTATATATGTAACTGTGGGTCAGAAATCAAAATAAATCAACTTTGCCATAAAACAAGTTAAACTATTTTTACAAATGGCAACCGAAGAGGACCTAAATGACCACCCAAATATTGCTAAGCGTCAGGTCTCATCTGATTCCCGGGGATCCACGCAACGATCACGACCCCCCTCAGGAGGACCCCGGTCACATCAGACCCGCGCTGGCCCGGGCCGGTCCCCACAGATGGGCGCTCCGAGCGCTCGCGCGCCTCCTGTCAGTCACATGCCCCTCAGCTGCCTCCCTCCCTGATGGCGTGTGGACAATGGAGAGCAAGGTGGGCGCAAGGGGAGGCCGCTGACTTAATGAGACAATTTTGCAGATAATAAGATTGCTAGATATGCTAATATTTCTACCTTAAGGAGATAATTATGATGTAGAAGATAGAATATTTTATCTTAAAGCGACAGTACGTTGGTCCCAAACCGAAGCAGATTTTTTTTTTTTTTTTTTTTAGTGGAGGGGGATGATGTTTGAGGCGGAGTGATGCTCGGTTTTGGAGCAGTGGGACAGTGGCAAAACAATGCCAGCAGAGCCTGAATGCTTTCAGTGTGATTTTTGGGCTGATGCTTTGATCATGCTGAGCATTTGACACAAGCAGGAGAGGCAGGGGACCTTCATAAGCCTTCATAAATATTTATCTCATTACTGCGGGCCAAAAAAAATCACAGAAGAAAGGATGAGGAGATATCAAGTGATCTTTTATTGTTAATTGACCCAAAAGTATACTCATCATAGAGTGATTAAAAAAATGGAACAACAAAAACATTGTCCCCACTCTCTTGTGTCTTGCAAACTTGGTCTTTCCTCTGCAGGCTCTTGTAATTATAGTTCATAACAATTTTGTTTTGGTTTAAATTACTCATCGACAAGGCTGCAGTTCGTCAAATTCAAACACGCGCTGCCACCTTGATGGCTCGAACCGGAGGTGAAATGATTCAAGTGTGTTATTGAAGCCTGGTGATTGTGGCCCCTGCTCAACAGCCGGGGGCCAACTGGGGAGACACGCGGGGACCTTAAGAGGAAAATTGCTGCAAGTCGCTGTCACTTTCTGCACTGATTGCATTCTCTCTACCGCGCTCTCTCTCTCTGCCCTTCGCTTTACCACTTTAATTAGGCCAGAGCGAGCTCAATCATGTAATTAAGAGCTCAGCTGGACCAGAAAACAAGTCAGCCATTAGCGACGAGCAACCCAGATTATCCAGAGCAGCTGCTAAGCACACGCACGCACGCGCACACACACCTGTCACCAAAACGGAGAATTCTTTTTATGCATAAATCTTAACTTCCATCTAAAAAGAAAACAGAAAAAAAATGTCCTCTCTCACTTGTGCTTTTTGGATACATTTCAATGTCAATGACAGTGACAGGAGTCTCCTTGATGTTTTTATTTCGAAAAAGTCGAAAAGGAGAGAGTGATAGAGTGACACTTTTATTTTTTGTACAGATCCCAAACTTAAATGTCTTTATTAAGTCACTTTTTCTGTGTGCATGGCAGCTATTTTATCTATAGTGGAGCAGCCAATATCAACGTTGGAAGCTACTGTTAAATAACCAAAATGTTCAGGAAATGTCCAGTAAAACGTCAAGCCATCATCATGCTTGACATCAAATCTTATGAGGCTTTGGCACAGTGAGCAACTAAATTCCGCAGGTTGCAAAGAAGAATATAGTGTGATGGTCAAGAAATGCTGGCTTGTTGTGGGAATGCTAAAATCATCCCACATATGTTATCCTGATTTTTATTCTCATCACTTTTTTGCCGAGAAACAACTCCTACATTATACTTCCGATTTACAGCATCCAAATTTCAACTTGTTTAAAAAATTTACGCCTTCCGGGGTATATATGGCCTGATTCCACATTACTTACAGTACTCACACAATTTAACGTTAAATAACTTTTCCCCATTCATTTTCAATGGGACTAACATTGAACGTTTTCTAAGTCCCACTTTCCACGCCCACTTCCATACGTACAACTGATCATCATCAGCACTTGCTTAAGTGTTCTGTCCACCAACAAGGAGGTTCCGGGTTCAAATCCCACCTCTGACTGGACATTGCAAATATGTAAAATGGCAACTGAAATGATTAAATGCAAGTTGGCTTTCATCAGATGACTATTTTTAAAATACAAACAACATTAGCCATGAATTTGAACAAGGCAAGCTAGCTCAGTCGTTAGAGTAACTGCTTCCTCCACGGAGAACCAAACCTTGCTTGGACCACATTTTAGTGCATTCGATGGTTTGGTAGCAACTGACTATCGTATCAGGAAAATGAATTATAATTTCTCTGAAATGATTAAATCCCACCTTAGACAGATCGCAGCTCGTTTTCCTTTATTCATTTATCTTTCAACTTCAATGAAAACTGTAATTTTCACATAATTTGTCTTGCGATTTACTTCATAAGCATTCAACTTAGCATTCAGCTATTAGCATTCAGCTTTCAGCATTCCCATGCAATTTCTCCAGAAATTGCACTTAGTCTAGTTAATATTTTATTTTTCGTATTACAGTATACTGGATGTTATACAGTGATTTAACTGGCTGCACAATTAATCAAGGTTTTATTACAGTAGCAGTTGCAGGGGAAAATTGTTTTGACTTCAGGACAACTTAGTGCTGTCACTATCGAATATTTTTAGAATCGATTAATCGACTAATCAGATTCATTTTAATTTTGCATTAAAGAGTATTACAAAAGCGTTTTCCCCCTGATTCCTGTTTGGTGGTAATTCCGTACTTTGTATTCGTATAGTGAATACTATGTTACGAGTCCGTTCATTGTTTTCCAAAGTGAAAACAGAATGTGTCAATGTCTTATATTGATTAAAAACAGCAGATAATAGTCTTCTTTTATAAAAGACTACCGAAATCAGTGAACAATTTCTGTTGATATGCTGAATCAGGGGATTTGGACAATTAAAAAAAAAATATATATGGCTCAAAATGATTACCGTTACTTGATTATTAAACTAGGAGGCTCGCTAAAGCTTCTCGCATCCTATCATGTATAATAACAATAACTGCATGTGTGCACTTTATCAGAGGCAACACCTGGTGAGTGGCACAATCTGCCTAACATCCCCTCTTCAAATGCAAAGTTGATTTAGTTAGACCCCATTCAGAGCCCCTCATGTAAGCTATCATGTTGCACTGGCGTGTGAACAACTATTTCATATTCACAGAAGGCCTGTCTGGGGGAGTTGTCAATTGCACTCTCGCCGCACGCCGCATTACAATGCAAACAAGGTTAGTTTTCAAACGGCTCATTTGAATACGCTCAACAAGGAAACATATCAGGTGGTGCTGCTTCAATGGACTTTGTATTGCTTCCAGGAGGGGTGAGACGAAGGAAGAGGGATGTGTGGGGGGGCGGCTAGTCGCGATACTGGGGGCCGATAGCGGCGCAGGAATGGCAGTTCATTTGAATATGGCACCCGCAGCCACAATGATTATTATCATCACCAAATCAGGCAGATAAATGAGAAGAGGGGCTCCAAAAATAGCGCTGAGAGCCTTTTGTGCATAGCAGGTAGGCCCAGTGGGGAGGGTGAGGGGAGAGGGGCGGAGGGTGCGCGCTAGCTCATTATCCAGGGCTGGGCAGAGGGAACGGAGGGATCGAAAAAAGAAATTGCATTAATGTGACCACGGACACTCTTGTCATAAGCGCGTGCGCACGCACACACATTCTATATGTCTCCTATATGGTCTGTTTAATTTGACTAGCAGCAGGAGGTAATTTAGCCGCACTGCTGTCACCTGCAATGAGGCCACAGATCGAGGCGGGAATGGTGAGAACAGATTGAAACTAGTGAGGCTTGAGACCTTTCCCTCCATCCGTGCCCTGTGCACCTTCTTCTCACCCCTTTCCTCAATTTGCTTCCGTTTTCTTACTTTCACTTACACGTTCTGCATCCATCTTATGTGTTTCTACTCATGTCACCGTCTTCATCCCTTTCAGTCGGAAGTGTGCTGCTGCTGCCGGTGAGTCATCCCCGCCACTCATTTGATTCATGCAGCTCCAGGCTTTCATCTCCCCGGAGAAATTACCAGTCATTTTAATCGGGCCTACGTCTCTAATTCATTACACAACCGCTGTCCTGGCACACACACACAAGCTACCTGCACAGTCACCTCCGTCTTTGGTGTCAAACGCCACTTAACATCGCTGTCATTCACAAAGAGTCAGAGGAGAGCTGAAGGAGAGAATGAGAGGGCCATTTAGCCTCCAACTAATATCTCATCACTTTACCACACCAACTATTAGTTCTCCACTCTGTCTGCAGGCCTCCCTGCTTCACTTCTGCTCCGCTCTCAAGCTCGCAATAACATGCACTTTCTTTCTTGAAACCAGGGGTCGCCGAGCTTTTTGAAACTGAGAGCTCCATCATGCGAAAGGCAACAAGTTTGATACATACTTCTGTTCTGAAATAAGATATTTGCTCTAATTACCTTTAATTGTATTACTATTCATAATTAATGATGTTCATCTATGTGAAGGTACTGAGCATGTCAACATGGTCAATAGCAATGTTTAATCCCTTAAAGTATTTTTGATGCTGAGTTAAAAAATGTTTTTCCTTAACACATCAGGTTTATTATTATTATTATTATTATTATTATTATTATTATTATTATTGAAACCAGATGTGCTTGTGAAAAAAAATAATCAAAAAAAGTTTACTATCATCTCTGATTTAAAAAATATTTTATTTTATTTTATTATGTGTTCACTAGGGATGTAACAATATCCAAACATCACGATACGATAATATCGCAATATAAAGGTCACGATACAATAATTATCACGATATTGTGGGGAGGTAGGTGATACAAAAAAAAAAAGGTCAATGATGCTGCCACCTGCTGGCCATAGTTAGTGGGCGTTTTTGATTCCACAACCCATTGACCTGGCAGCGCTCCATTAGACATTGCAATAAACAACAACAACAACAAAAAACATAGTTGACATCAATTAACGTTTATAGCGGCATACATCGTGATTTTACTAAACGGTGGTTAAACAGTTAATTTTAAACATTATTAAACATTCTTGGCAGTTAAAGAGTTAATATTGAGGCACTTATTTGCTAATACAAACACACAATGAGTTCCTCCACATACTGACTCGTTTTAAAAGCAGATTATGTTGCCTTTCAACTGACCATTAGTGGGCCAAAACATGCCTTGTGAAAGTTAAACTGCACTAAAAAAAAAGAAAAGTAGCCAACAGAGGGTGCTACAACTGCACAAATGGAAATCAACCGGCCTTTTTTTTTTTTTTGATGTGCTGCTTTTAATATTGTGGCATGACGACGACGACATATTGTGGAAATCTTAATATCGCGATATCACCGTTATCGATACATCCCTCGTGTTTACCAGTCATAACAGTGACTTATCTAGGTAGGAAATAAATACATATTGAATGCAACACTTTATTTCTCCAATTCTCTGCAAATGTATAAATCTTCAAATCATTTCATCAACATCATGTCTACACTCTAAAAACAGTTGGGCCAAAAACAAACCAATTTGGGTCAAAAACGGGCTAACCTGCTTCTTGGGTTAATTTGAGTAGTGTGTACACTCTAAAAATAGTAATAATCCAATACAGGTCAAAAAGGGACTGACCCAACTTTTTGGATTTTGATTTAACCCGAAAAATTGGGTTGTTTTTTTGAGTTGTTAATTTGACCCAACTTTTATGGTTTAATGATTAACCTAAAAAAAAAGAAAAATTGGGTTGATAACTTGACCCAAATTGGGAAATCACAATATCCCATCACTGGTGAGCTATTTTTAGAAGTCACATGGTGCATAGTTGCATTACAAGAGGAATGTGCAAACAACAACTCAACAAATGTTATACAACTTGGGAAATGTTTTCCTTCACTACGTTTTGTTTGGTGTCAGCATGTTTGTACTCCATGGCAACAAAACAGACAGGCTGTTATCAGGTCATTGAGTTCACAACTGTGAGTGTGAGTTTTAATTTTCACGGACACTTTGCAGCTGTTGGGAGTCTAGACTACTTTCACAATTTTGTTAGAATACTATTAGAATACACTATTTTGTAGAACAAACATAAAAAAAAAATCTTTATAGTTTGCTCCTCTTCAAAAAAACTCAAAACAAAAACCCACCCTTCTACTTCCTTGTTTAAAGATTCCTAAGAGCAAAGCAAGGTACAGCATTGACAGCAGGCTCTAGTGATTACGTCCTTTCATTGGTTAATTAGCCCCTGCAGCGAGGCAAACAACCACTGACTCACCAAGTGATCAAAGACACAGCCTGTCAAGAGGCTCCAACTCTTGCAGTACCTGTGGGACATACACACACAAAGTTGCACCTATGGGACAGTGTCTCTGCCGAACACATGCAGCCATGTCTTCTTACCTGTGGGAGATTCCCCTGTGCTTCCTCCTGAGGTGGAGTGAGATGCCACACTTAAAGACAGACATGCAGACATGTTGGGGAGTTCGCACGTACACATCCACGCAGAACCTGCGAAGGAAAGGGGACAACAGAACCCAATCAAAGAGGGAGATTTGCCTTTTGGGAGATTGGCCTGGATAAAACTGGCTATATGTATGTCGATGTTAGGAAAGCTACATTGGGTTAAATGGTAAGCTTGAAAAAAAAAAGTAACGTTTTACTTCGGAGAAGAACCTCCACCAAGGCTGAAAACCTGTGTCCTATAGGGGGCAGTATTGATAAGCATCAGCATGCCTTCGTTTGTTTCTCTTTAGATCCGATCCTACTGGCACGGCAGGATCAGGGGCATTTTATACTCATCCGTCCTCCATGCTCCTATACTTGACAAAAGCGCAGATTGCACCATGCCGAGTGCAGTGCGAAAGAGCTTTTTATTGACTAACAAAGCAGTCGGCCAGTCATTCATTACAGGCAAAACTTGTGGCTGGGCAGTTTGTCACTTCATTTTCAATCTAGACGTTGCTTAGTAGTACCATACTTGCCAAATTTAGATTTTCATTGGCGCCCTGGCCCAAGGTTTCTTTGGCCTTGGTGCTAATGACAGAATCCTATTCATTGACGGGAAATCTCTGCAACAACTTGTCACCCACCAAAAATGGTTTGCAATTGTCAATAGGTCCCACAAGATGGTGGCAATGGTGTTTTTTTTCTAACTAAAGCTCCTCCCCTCAGTTCCATGTAGTTCCTTAGTATCAAAATGCTTGTAAATGGCACCAAAGCAATATTTTTAAATTAAACATGACTTTGGCCAGAGCACAAAAAATGTCATAGATTAAAGGGATGTTTTTTTTCTTTGATTTATTCTTTTGTTTAGGTTTACCTGTCCTTTAGATTTCACTATTTCCTTCTTGATCAACAAACCGAGGCTAACAGTATCCACAGCACAAAGAATGTCGACTTTGCTCAGAAAAAGAACAACCAAATTTGACAGCAGCAGACAAGTCAAAATGGCCCAAAGAACATAATTTCCGAGGCTTGTTGTGTTTCAGCAAAAATTAAAGACACGTTAACCCACTTTGTGTAAGATGCCGGCGGTTACATCAACGTCACCTGTGACAAATTAATGGTTTAAAACTTAAAATTTGAAGCTTGTTGATGGACACCACAAAGCGAAGGTGCAGCAGCGTGCGAGCGCTCGTGGCTGGCCCACAGCACGAAAGAGCAGTAATGGTTCTAATTCCAATAAAGAGAAAATCCAAGGTCACACTGTGAACTTCCTCGCCATCAGAAGACCACAAAGACTGTCTGGGAGAGTGCATAATATCCTCACAGCTATTTTTACCCTCAAATTAAAATCTATGACATGTTGAAATGACTGCAGTGAGCAAGAGGGGTATTCAAAGCAGACACTAATGGCGCTTATTAATGGCATGAATGAAGTCTTGACAGGTCGTGTGTCATTTTGCAGGCAATGCTCCACTGGCATAATGGCTAATGTAAGTGGGGATAATTATATATATTATACCCTGTCTTGTGGTATTTTGGCAGGAGTGTGAGGAGCCAGGCAGTTAGAGAGGAAGAGTGAAAGTACTTGCTCTTTTTTAAGATATGCACGTGTGTTTGCGGACGTGCTACATCTTCATTGCTGCTCAAGCCAGGTAATGGTAATTGTGAGACAACAGCACCAAACTGTGGCTGAACATAACGTTTGTATTTCCAATAAATAAATAAAATGTGCTTATATGGACAGACACAAATGCCCAACAGAACATTTACAGTCACATTGGAGTAGGACATGAATGGATGGCCTTGACGGACCACAGTGTGCTTATTGGAGAAGACATTATAGCACATGTCCATGATGCATCATTCTTATATAGCCATGAGATAAACAGTGAGCAGTTAAATGACACTTTAAATGGTGTGAGACTCTGATTTGTGAGGAAGATAAAATAAAAAAAATAAAAAATAAAAAAAACTTCAGTTGACTGCTTGAGTTGAGTGCAATTGTAGTCACTTCATTACATTAACAAACCTGTCACAATACAAGTAATATTATATAAGTAGCAACATTGTTTTGTTTTATTCGCAGAAAACTCATAAATGTAAAGCTCCATTAGTAATAGGCCTATTCCCAACCCGTGTTTTTTTTTCCCCGTAAATATACAATATAAACTAATAAAGAGGTGGGTAATAATCTCTGAAAAACCTGCAAAATTGCGATGTACAAGCCAAGCTAAACCCTGTAATGTATGAATTTTGTATTCAAACACAAATCCATGATATAGTGAAACCGCAAAAGGGTAGCGAGGGACCACTGTAAATAAATAGATCCCTATAGTTTTTTTTACAGCAGTTTTCCAAAATACTGAAATGTTAAATCTTCACTTTAATTTCAAACAAAAACAGACGGTGCAGAGAGTGCCCACATAGCAAATTCTGTAGAGTAAATTTGACTCTATTTAGAGTGGGACCAAATTGACTCAGTTTTAGAGTAGTATTTACTCTAGGAAGAAAGTAAAATAAAGAACTGAAATATAAATAAAAGTCACTCAAGCGTTGCGGAACAAACTCACGACCTTCAGCTTGATTTACAACCTGAGCCACGCAGCTCCTGCTGTGTGTTAGTATATCGCTCGTGTCAGGTGGAATCTTCGCAGCTCCAAGACCAAAAACAATGTTTGGTCTCCTCTTGCATATAAGCAAACAGTAGGAGGGGCATAGCTCAGGTGGTAAGTGTGGCAGTCTCCCAAGCTGAAGGTCGTGTGTTCATTCCTCAACCCTTGAATGACTAATTCTTTATTTTACTCTCTCTTCCAAGTGTAAATATTACTCTAAAACTGAGTCTATTTGGTCCCACTCTAAACAGTCAAATTTAATCAAAATAAAGTCAAATTTACTCTACAAAATTTACTGCGTAGTAGGAGTGTGAATTGCCTAGTACCTGACGATTCGATTCGTATCACGATTCACAGGTCACGATTCGATTCGATACCGATTAATCCCGATACGAATTTATAAGTCGATTGTTGCGATTTTTTTTCATTCAAATTTAGAAAATACTAATCAGTAAGCTTGTAGAGTGTAAGATTTATATGAAAATGTATTATTTATTTATCTGAAATTTCAGTCTTATAGAGGTTGTAATCTGTTTCATGTTTAAACAGCATTAAAATAAAATATTAAGGCTTAATGTTCCGTTCATATAACATTCTTCCATGCTTAAGGTGTGAATCCTAAAAAAATAAATAAAAAAAAAATAAATAAAAAATAAATTAAAAAAAAATCAATTTTGCCTATTATTGAATCGATTCGAGAATCGCGCGATGTAGTATCGCGATATATCGCCGAATCGATTTTTTTTTAACACCCAGCAGCAGCAATTTTCAGCAGCATCTGAAAATTTAAATAAATGGTTCCTTGAAAGCAGTTTCAAGTTGATCTATTTTTTTATTTTATTTTATTTTTTAAGGCCAATGGCCATATTTGCGATATAATATCGGTGCCGATAATCAGCCCGGCCGGTAATCGGCCTATCCCTAAAAGTATGTTGCGTTAAAATTACTCAAGCAAGCACAATTTGTCCAAAAAGTTGCTTAAGTAAATGCAAAGAAGTAACACATTATACTACCCACTTCTAGGATGGTGTTGTTGCTGGTAATGGTGGCAATAGTGGTGGCCGCCAATGTGGGAATGGGTGGAGGTGACGGTACTGGTGGGTGTGGTGGAGGTGGGCCGGCAGGAGCAGGCACGCCTGAGTGCATCTTGGAGGATGTCGCCTGTCTCCTATGTTGGCAGCAGAGGCGACTAATTGGAGGCCCGCTGGTAAAATATGTTCATTAACGCCTCTGCCTTTTGGTCCTCCCTCTCTCAAATACTTCCCCTCATTTATCTGCCTATTTACCCACTTCCCCCCAAAGCCGACACAGGACCTGGGAGCAGGTTCAACACCGAATAAGAGTAAGAAGCGTGCAGAGGGAGGGAGGGTTAACGTATGCTCAGTGGGAATTAACAAAGCACTGAGTAATTAAATCTAAATTGACATTCTGGTAATTAGCCCCTTGATTAGGAGCAATAACACAATTAGCCAACTAGTCTTTGCTAATTGTTAATTAGTATAAGCAAAGTTATTGTGTGAGTGCGAGAGGGAGGCATGTAAAAGAACAAATGTTAATCTGTCTCTCTTTCAACAGCCTTTCTGGCTATTGAGCTAGCTGGCAGGCGGCTTCATTGTCTTTGTCTCCATTCACAGGCGAGCGCTGGCTAATTAGCTGAAAGTCTTATCCAGGATGTGATCAGAGAGCAGGCTGGCACATCTCCACTTCTTTCTACTTTCTACCCGCATGCCTCTCCAGCGCCCGCGCCCACCGACGCACGCATCACACGGAGGCTATTTGTTCCGAATGAAGATATGATGTGGATTAAACGCAATCGAAAAAGCAAAGCGGTTGAAGCCGCTGGGCTGCAGATCAATCTGAAGGAGATGTAATTCATCTAAAAGGTTTTGGTTGATGAGGGAGAGGAACAGAACGACTCATTAAAGGACGCAGGGGGGGGGGGAAAGATGTAGGAATATTAAAGACGCTGCAGGAAGTGAGATTTAGTTGGCCACAGGTGAAACATGGGAATCTTTTTCAACAATGGTTGAGCACGGCACTCTCACAAACTTGACTAAATAATTGATATGCAATTCTGAATATGTTGTTATTGAGTTTTATGTAAATGACATCTTGGAAAGAAAACTAACTACAGTAGAATAGCAGTAGAGGTCCATTTTTTCATGTTTAATTGCAACATCTGCTGCTTCCTTCGCCACAAAACCAAATTCAGATGTTCTTTCAACCATGGCCGTGCTCTTAGGAAAAGTTTTTTTTTTAATCCATGTTGTCAAAAGTTTTTTTTTTAATCCATGTTGTCATTATGATTAATATTAAAATATATTACTGTTATAAAATGATTACTTTGAGTAGATACCGTAAATCTCCTCCATTTCTTTCGCCAGCAAACTACTTCCGATTGGATTAAGCGCTCCTTCTGTTGGTTGCAAACAAGTATTGACCTCCATTTTGCTCCCATCAGTGCCTGAGAACCAAACATAGCATTAACACAACAAATTCATTGGATTGAGCCAACTAAGGGAAAACATTTTGAGAAAATGAGGAGGGGCAAAACTGGGTGCCATCCAAAAATATTAGTGGCTTCACTTGACTGGGAGTGAGTGTGTACATTCAAACTCTCAATTTCTTCCTTAATGAAATTTGTTTTGTTGATAGAACATAAAAATGACCAAATGTGACGGTTTGTGTGTGTCTAAGTGTTATAAGGCAAGTCTTGCAGTGTCTCCTGCCGTGTCCCACCCAGTGTGCCTCTAATTGGATCCTTATTACCAGGCCAGCCTCCATCTGAGGAATGATGGATTCATACCACGCACAATTCCATTAATCATTCCTTTTTCTCAGTCCACTCGGAGGAGAGGGCAAATTCATTTCTTTGGCGCGCCGAGCGGGCCGGCATAATGAATATTCATGAAAGGAAATTTGGGGTCAGGCCTAATAAGGGAGGTAATTTGTAATTTGTCCTGTTCCCGCTCGGGTCTTGTTCGGGAGGTTAACCTATAGAATAGTCACACCCATGCAAATAGGCGCTGTCGGAACATTCAGCATTAGGGGTGTGAATTGCCTAGTACCTGACGATTCGATTCGTATCACGATTCACAGGTCACGATTCGATTCGATACCGATTAATCCCGATACGAATGGTCACGATTCGATACCGATTAATCCCGATACGAATTTATAGGTCGATTGTTGCGATTTTTTTTCATTCATATTTAGAAAATACTAATCAGTAAGCTTGTAGAGTGTAAGATTTATATGAAAATGTATTATTTATTTATCTGAAATTTCAGTCTTATAGAGGTTGTAATCTGTTTCATGTTTGAACAGCATTAAAATAAAAATATTAAGGCTTAATGTGCCGTTCATATAACATTCTTCCATGCTCAAGGTGTGAATCCTAAAAAAAAAATAAAAATAAAAAATAAAAAATAAAAATAAAAAATCGATTCTGCCGATTATTGAATCGATTCGAGAATCGCGCGATGTAGTATCGCGATATATCGCCGAATCGATTTTTTTTTAACACCCCTATTCAGCATACTGTATTCTTGCTCTGCCACAATGTATGCACATTTTGTACATTTTACAGCCCACACAATGAGGCAACATTCAAAATAAACACTTTCTCTTATATACACTGTTTGCTGAAAAGAAAGATAAATCATTTCAGTACAATAGCATAATTATCTAATATAGAGTTGAATATTTTTGTAAAAGGGGGGAAAAAAAAGTCCAGTTATCTTGATTCAAACTGCATGACTGAGAATCTACAGCCCGACACATTTCAGCAAGGACATTAAGTTAAGTTACAGTAAGTTAAAAATTGACTTGGGCAATAATGCTGTCGAAAAACATCGCAATCATTTCATTTTATGTTAAATCCACTATAATTATCCTATATTACATTTCATTTTTAAGATGTAATTCTAATTCATCAGATAAGATGTGTCCGAAAAGTTTCAGGACTGCTTAAACATTAGATGTAGGCTACTGCATTTAAAATCCAAACTATATTTTTTCCCCTTTAAAGTCCTCCGACTGGAGTCTAACACACTTCACCACTATGACTCCATGCACTCTTGATTCTTGACCCACAGCTCCATTGTCATGACCATCTTAATGGTGATATCAAAAATTCGAACCGAGGCCCAGAACCGGCCACTAAGGGTCAGAGAGAACACAACACAAAATGTCTGGTTTTCACTCAAATTAACTGTTGTTGGTAATTTTGTGAACTGGAGGACTCAGGACGCACTGACAACATTTTAAATGACATTCTGAAATTTGACTGTTAGTCAGTATTTCCTCTCATTTTTGTGAAGAATTTTCAAAATGCTCTGGAATAAGACAAGAATAAACGGGAATATTTTAAAATGTACTTGTAATTGTTTGCATCAAAAGATTATAGTTTATTAGGCCCTGGACATACTGGTGAAAGTGGCCCTTGATCTAAGATGAGTTTGACACGCTTGATCTAAAAAAAAAAAAAAAAAAATGCATGCAAAATTGCATTTAAAAAAAATCTGCGAAACAGTGAGGCCATGAAAAGTGAACCGCTTTAATAGCAAGGGAACACTTATTCATTTAAAAAAAAATATGTCCTCCTTTTTGACCTTATGAAGTAGCCAGCCTAGGAGCAACTGAGGGTTCAGTATCTTGTGCAAGGATACTTTGACGTGGTCACAATGGCATTGGAACCCACAACCTTTGGATTGCGAGACGACCACTCTACCTATGCCAAATATTTATTTTGTACCAATAAAGAAAGGCAGTTATGTAAATGAGCATCCCGGCCATTATTGTGGGAATGCTGCAGCATGATATTGTGATTTTTATTCTCCACACTTTTTTTTGCTGTGTAACAACTCCCACATAATATTTCCAATTTACACTGTTCAAATTTCAAATAGCTTAAAAAATTGACGCCTCCTGGGGTATTTATCGTCTGATTCCACATTACTTACAGTATTTACACAGTTAAATGTTTACTATCAGCTTTTCCCCCATTAATTTTCAATGGGACAGACAATGAAGTTGTTTCTAAGTATCACTTTCCACACCCACTTCCGTACGTATAACTTATCATCATGACCAGGTGTCTGATACTGCTTGGTGGCACAGTTGGTAAAGCCCCATAACCAGGAGGGCATAATTTCATAATTCATCTCTCAATTTACTTCATAAGCATTTCACATGCATTCAAATCTTAGCATTCAGCTATTAGCATTCAGCATTCTCACACAATTTCTGTAGAAATTGCACTTAGTCTAGTATACTTTGTAAATGATTGGATAGCTCAACACATGATTGACAAGAAAAGGAAGACAAAGAGGCAAAATCAGGCCTGTGAGACACACTTAAACACTCAAGTGTCATCGAAGCGTAACCGGAAAAATCATCACTTCAAGCATCACTTAAAGTCACTTAATTAATAATTGATCAGTATATTTGAAGTGATTAAAATTCATGACTTGAAAGTGAATAGTGCCCCAGTACCCTCAGGGCGTCCAATCAGTGCACTGTGCACGTCAGATCAGGAATGAATTCTTAATTGTACCTGGATATTTAGTGGGGTCAGCTAACTCCTCTGGTGTGCGTGCAGGTTAAGTGAGGCGTGCGCACGCACGCACGTGCGCACACCCCTTCCTACAGCCAGTCATAATTTGTCTGTCACCCTGTCATCACCTTCTTGTCATCACTGCCCTTCCTCTTTGTCTCCATCTTCCACCTTTGTTGGAGACAGAAAGAATCATTAAGTCATCATGATTGAGACGTCGCGCCCGAGCCCTGTCACTCACACACACACAAGCACACGCACACGCACACATTTGTACATTGTCAGGCTGCTCGCTGGTTAGCACAAGCTCGGTATATGTTCAAAGAAAGAAAATTAGAATGAATTCATGTTGTGACAGTTATCGTACATGCGTCGTATACGCTCTTTTTGATGCTGATTTTAAAGCAACATAACTAATTAAGCATTATAAGTTGCTCCAAACAAGCATTGTTATTCAAATTCATGTTTAAACACTTAGATACATTACCGGTAATTAAAATGGCCAACCAATTGTGGACTGTTATGTATTGTTGCATTTACTTAAAATATATGAATTCAGGCAAATATTGAGTTCATATTGTGTTGAAATAATACAAATGCATGCAAAAAGGACAGAGGTTGTTAACGGAATTAATACTCATTAAATAAAAATAATCAGCATGCTTTCCTATTTTTTATGTCATCATTTTCAGATATACTTTGTGTTTAAATTCTAAAATGCGTTTAAAATCGATTGATACGATTTAGGGATAATGCTATTTTCAACCGATACCGATAGACCAAAAATTCAGAAAGTTTTGACGTTGATAACTGATAAGTAATTGTTTGCAAAATTAACTTGAATACAAATATACTTTCAAGGCGTACTATAAGTCTAGCATGTACAAATACATTGAAACATTGTGTAACGCACCATGAAGCTGAATTTTATCGCTATCTCTGCTTCAAAGACAAACAGTAAACTATTTTCAGTTTGCCAAAGCAAAACAGTCATGTTTTAACAATGCAACAACTGTGAGGGTAACATTTGGGGAGACACAGTAAAGAAAATCCACACTGTTAACCGCCATGTCGCCATGATGCATCTTCTGGGAATACAAAGCCGCACACATTATGATGTCACTAATATGTGACACGACCACAGGAGAGGGGAGGGGTTGAGGAGTTGGGGACAATTTGAGCCACAACCACAACAGATGGATGTCAATTATTATCGGCAAATTTCTTTATTATCTGGTTTGTCTGTATGATGTCAATTTGGTCGATAATTGCCGATATTATGGCGCATCCCTAATGAGAATGAAAATTTAGCATCCAATAGTTCTCAATATAGAGAACCTATAACAAGGTCATGGAAATATCTATTTTAAAATGAGAAATACATCAAATGACGTATTATGTTCAAAGTTGGCCCCACAAGGATGACCTAAACATTAAAATGCTGCATCATCAATAATTTAAGAAAGAACAGTTTGTATAATGTGTGTTTTCACTTACTGCAACTCCACCCCAAACACATTAGTGTTAACTCCTATTTTTGTTACACCTTAAGCATTGGAATAGAAAACCTGGGAAAACAACGTGCGTATTACAGGGAGCACTAACTTGAATCCCGAGACACCAGAGAAGGGATTGTGCCCCCCTCCTCCCCGCCCCCACCCCTGCAATTGAAGGTCTAAACACGGAACATGATGCGTCTTTCTTACTGTGGAGGTGAGCAAAGTGGCCGGTGTTTCTCCGTCCTCTCATATATTAAACATCTCTCTCTGTGCCCCCCTCCCCAAGGTTCACAAGCCCCAAGCACCCCCAGAGACCAGCACGCTCTTTTAAAGATATGTGCTCACTTAATCACTGAAGAAAAGAGCCCCAGAGCTAGCCTAATATTATAATTAATTAATTCAACCAAAAAGGGGGTATTAAATTTCCTGCCTCTTAGGATGCCGTGTTGAATATATTGACCTTTGTAGAAAAGCCTCTCACTGAAATCACATTCACACGCACAACCTGTTTCTTTTACTTCCAGTTCCCTTGCAAAGTGCATTGTACATGGACAACATTATTATTTAAAATTGACAGTAAATGTAAATCACACATCATGTTATCTTTATTGGACAGTAAGGTCTTATTTTATTTGTGTGTGTATTTTCTTCATTTTTCTAACACATTATTACATCAATTTATTGTAAGTCAAACCTTATTATTATCAATTAATTCAATTGGAATGGGTTGGGGTGCGCGTCGTTAGTTTCCCCCAGAGTGTAAATTTCTCTACATAAACTCTCCAATTTGGTGTGTCAAGAAACAGTCGCCATGTACCCTATTTAACCTCATTTTTAGACACTGTAGTATTTTTCTGTGTGCATTTTCCAGGCGTCAAAGCAGTACCTTGAAGTCCTTTTCCATTCACCTCAATATGCCTCAACACATAATTAACACATTTCCCTTGGCAGAACAAGGCGTCCGCTGGTTGGCTCCTGGCGAGCTCGCCAATTTTATGTAACACTTCTGAATGACAATTAATTACCTCAATGGACTAGTAGGTTTGGTTGCAAAAGCTTAGTGGAGTGTTCAAATGACAAACAGAAACTAGGTGAATGATGTTTTGTGGACAAATGAAGGAAAATAGCTAACTGTGCTGCTATGTGGTGTGGAAGAATTTGAGGGAGCTGTTGTTCTCCTTTTACATCAGAACATTTTTAAAAAAAAACTAACCTGAGACATTCGCTATTAGTGTAGAAATTTCCATTCATTTTTTACTTAGTTGGAGCCATGAGGTACACCCTGGACTTGTCACCAGCCAGACTTATGGCCAGTAGGGGTGTTAAAAAAAAATCGATTCGGCAATATATCGCGATAATACAGCACAGAATTCTCGAATCGATTCAATAGGCAGCCTAATCGATTTTTTAACATCCATTTTTGATGGAAAAATATTCAACAAAACGTCTAACTTTCACACTTTAAGCATGGAAGAATGTTATATTAATGGAACATTAAGCCATAATATTTTATTTCAATGTTTGTTAAATACAGCGACTCACAGTTATAAAACTGAAGTTTCAGATCAATAAATAATACATTTTCATACAAATCTTACAGTGTACATGTATAAGTTTACTGAATTGTATTTTCTAAATTTGGGGAAAAAAATTGCAACAATCGACTTGTAAATTCGTATCGGGATTAATCGGTATCGAATCGAATCGAATCGTGACCTATGAATCGTGATACGGATCGAATCGTCAGGCACTAGGCAATTCACACCCCTAATGGCCAGTATAGACGGTTTGATGAACCAAACAGTTTTGCAACGTGTGGACAAGAGAGAACGCAAACTCCAATCAGATCGACCCAGGCCAAGATTGAGTGCCCCAACACTATAGTCCGCAAAGTGTTTATGTGAACTGGTGTAAAAGTGTATGTGATCTCCGTGCACACACAAGAAAAGAAAGTTTTCTTATTAGTGGAGAAAGTGGGGAAATAGCAGTCAGCTAAGTCTGTGTCTATCTCGACTCCCCAGTGTACTCTCAGTCTTCACTAACTCTGACTGAAGTTCAGAGGGGTTAGGTGGTATACTCAGGAGGGGGGAGACAAAAGGGAGGAGGCAGAAGGAGGGGGGTTAAGTAGGATTGGAACAGTGGCAGTTTTAAAACACAACTTTAAATCTCCACCTACGAGAGAAAGTGTAGGAGGGGTGGGTTGGGGAGGGGGGGGACAATGGCGTCATGTGGCGCGTCGTTATCTTCGGGGAGACGGCGGTATGAGACTAAAAAAGAAGCTTGAAGAAGGGCATAAATGTGATAACAGCTGTAGGCTGTATAAGCTTCTTCTCATGGAGTGATGCGGATAATAAAATGAAAATCTAATCTTTGCGACCTTCACATCATAAGTTCATTGAAACATACTCTTACTCACCGCATCGCAAATGGATTTGCAAGATGAATGGATGAGTGCCTGGTGGAGAGAAACAAACACGGCAACAGAACAAATAGATGTTAATAGGAGCTTACAGGCTAGAATGAATCCTATGTGCCACGCCATTAGCTTGCACTCTTCCATCAAGGACAATGAAATTAGCCATCATTTAGCCAGTATTTGTCCCCGAGATAAATTTATCGCCAGAAGAAGGCTGCAATCAGGAGAAGGTGCGGGTATGATACATCCCTCTCAACAGCCGGAGAAAAGATGGAGTCTGTAACCTTCAAAAGGAGACAAATTCTGCCAGATGCATTATTTATCTTAATAATGACGAACTGAAATTAGCAGCCACACAAATCTAAATGACGGCGGCATATTTGTGTTCCCTCATTGATCATTTGAACAGACAATACGAGAGCTGTCTGAACACGATGTCTTGCTTAATTTAAGGTATTGCACTCGCAGTTGCCGATTCTGGTGGCAGTTTTATGACATAATGTCATATGCCGTTTTATAGCATATATAGGGCTTTCTTAAAAAAACATCTGTCATTGTTTTCAGGGGGAATTTTATGAACTCGTGATATTCGCATTTGGTGTCGGCGACTACTCAACGAGTTAAGTACTTGAACTGGTATCGGTCCGAGGTAAAAAAAAAAAAAAGAAAAAAAAAGTGGTATTGAACATCCCTACTATTAAAAAGTCACAAAAGGTGGACACACAGGTTTCTGCCACAAAATGGAAGAGATTACCGTATATTTGTTCTGCCATAGATGGATAACCAAATACCGGCTATATTATTTGTACTAAAAAACAAAAAAACTCAGACCAATTAGGTGAAATTGCAAATCACTACAAGAAGAGCAAAGGTATTGAGATACCTGTCGACTACAACCAAAGTAACAAAAAAAAAAAAAAAAAAATAGAAGACAGGATTTTTCACCTGCGTCTTTGCAGGGCAGACTTCTTACAATATTGTGGAACGTGTATGGGATTGGGAATGCAAAAAAAACTTCATCCCAAAAGTCTTTTTGATTGAGTTCAGGTCAAGTTCTTCCACGACCTTGCTTCACGGACTGGGGCACAAAACAGTCGCCACTAAACTGTTCTCAAAAAATTGTCCAAAATGTTCCGGAATGCTAAAGATTCACATTTCAGGAGGATGTACTCTCTGACTGGTTGTAAATGTTTATTGATTGTTGTCACTGCAGCAACAAGTTTCATCAGACCTAGTTAATCATCTCCTCAATGTTTGCTTACGTGGCGGACCACTAACTCCACCTACTGGGTAAGATGAGTAAAACACCATGGTAGTAACACAAGAATGGTTATGCATGGACTTCATTTTGGCGCAAAAAAAAAAATAAAGCTATGCAAAAGTAAGTGAAAATATATATTTCCTTTCATTTTTGTCATCACTGACCAACACACCATCGGACCTCCTCATCTCATCACCTCCACATACATGAAAAGACCAACCCTTTCCTTTGCCGCTGTTAATGGCAGGGACATTATTCATCTCTCCAGCCAATTTGACTTCCTTTTTCTTTCAGGAATGGAAGCACCGGAGGTTGAGGGGAGTCAGTGAAGAGTATTAAATATGTAGAAGAAGATGGACAAAAGGAGCGGCAGAATAAAGAGGGCAGCGGAGGTGGGAATGAAGGACGGGGAGGTGTGCGGCGCTGATGTCGAGGTAGTTACAGTGAAAGAATGTGAAGACGGCAGAAAGAAAAGAGAAGACGCTTTGCCTCTCTGACGGGTGGCTGCGTCTGCTCTCTCAGTTTTGACCTTTCAGAAAAAGGACACTTCTTTTCCACATTTGAATGTAGAGCCAATGAGGAGGGCTCATAACTGACAATGTCTAATGTGGCTGCTGTCACAGTGGAACCTCCAAGGTCGAACGGCATACATTCTGCGATGATGGAATTCTTTTTGCCGTAGAAAATTTTAAAAAGTCTCCTTGAGTGGCAAAATGTATCACAATTAAGTCAAATTTTAATATTCTTAGCTGCAATCCAAGTGTAAAAAATGATAATAATGGTGTCGGTATAGTTATGCAAAATTAAAAATAGAATCGACAGTGGTGGAGGTAGAGTGAATGAGCAGTTATGACGGAAGCTTGACCTAAAAAGTTTTGTGTCATTTCATGATTATCAATTTAAAGGCTTGGCTAAAACTTGGAAACTTCAATCCACAACGGTGATGAAGAATGTCTCTCAAATCAATTTTGCTTCATTTTCTTTGGGAGGAGCCACACGACAATGTACGGCCTCAGAAGCTATAAATTGTGCCTCCAATCTTCATCATGTGGTGGGCTCCATTATTTTTGGTTGCCCAGGAGGATCGGCCCGATGCAGAGCAGATCGTAAAGCGGGCTGTGATTGACGGCAACTTAATGGAGGAAGATGGATCAATGAGTAATATCGGCAAGGCAACACACATAAAACTTACTAACTTCTCAATGTCACTCATAAAAGTTTGCTTTCATATCCCCTAAGAAAAAAAAGATAAATCCATCAAAAAAAAAAAAAGTCTTCCCGGTTTTATAGTCCTTCTTCCCGTCCTTTCATCAATCCTCCTCATCTCCATTTTGATGTCTGTCTATTAGCACGAGGTGAGGCCTTGCCTGCTCTCACATCCAGGGGCTAAATTAGCTCAATCAGCCCCCTTTCACCTCTCTTCCATGGGCTTCCAGCAAAGTGACACACTGCTCCCCTGAGGAGGAAGGAGGGAGTGAGGGAGGCGGAGGGGGGGGAATCCAAGCCTGGTGGCCAAGAGGAAGAGTGTGAAGCGGGGGAGCAGGTGTGGGCTGGATGAAGAGTGATAGTTTTAATTTTATGATGAGCAAATGACATGTTTTCTGTTTTGCCTGCAACCAATTGCTGCAAGTAAAAAGCCACACGCACGCAAAGTGCAACTAGAGTGCCAACGACTCAACTTGCTCCTTCATGTTTGATTTGTCTCAACCTTTCCCCTTGCCTCTTCTTACTAAACAGCCTCCCAAGTATCAATGGAAGTGCAAGGCAGGCACTTCTGCCACAGTAATAGCCACGCATGTGTGCGTGCGCTGGAGTGAGATCGGAGGTGGTGATCGGAGTGAACCATAAGATCTACTCTATGCAGCTCTACAGGGATTTATTAGACCGGGGAGTACATTAGCATCATAAAGACCCTGGAGAATGGGCCTGCGGATGGGCTGCACACACCACTACTACACTCTAACATGCTCTCAGTGCATGCGTGTGTGTGCATGTGTGTCTCTATGTGAGGATTAGAAATAAGATTACCTCTATTTAAGTTAAGGAGTATTAAAAAGTTTATGGTTCACCCTGAAAGAGACTAGGACTAATACATCATAAGAAGATAGAGGAAACGGGACAAAAGGTGATATTGCATTTCTGCTTGAAAGGTGTGATGTCTTGCTGCAACATTTATATTTTTATTTCAACTGCATGGCACAAAACATATAATTCAAGCATTCATTTTTGGGGTTGGGAATTAATGCACAAATGACATTGTGCATCTTTCAAAACGACCATTCTATATTTCATTATTGCATTTTAATAAAATAAATGAGTCAACAACTCACAGGTCTCTAGTGTCCCCTGGTGGGCATTAATATAACGACATGGAGAAAAAGGTCCCTTTAGAATGGTTTTATAAATTTGGTATAAATAGGTTGCGAATGACTTTACAAGCTAATTTAAAGCCAGTAAGCAGTTGTAATTGACCTACAACAGATCAGAAACAGAACGTGTTTGTTTACTCACTTTTATTTATTTATTTTGAAGAACACCAAATATTAAAGTGGTATGTAAGTGAAAGCTTATTTTGACTATTTTACCTACCTTTGACTGGAGCCAAGCACACGAAGAGTCATATCCACCTCAAAACAAGACAAAAAACTTCTTAACACAAAACCTTCACATCAAACACACCACACAATAAATCATTTTTGGTGAAGATTGCATTCTTTCATTGGACATTTACACAAGTGAAAATATACTGAAAACGTGCGTTACATTATGTAACGGGGTAACCACTCATGGTCTATCCTGTCTGTAGCTTTTCAGTAATGTCTCACAATGAGTTGCCCTGTGGATGAAATGTGCAAAACATTAAAGTTTTCTTGCCTATTATTTGCCTCAGATATATTCAACTGAATAAAAACGACAATAAAGGTTTACAACCGCAGTGTATATGTTTATCACAAAAGTAAAAAAAAAGTTAGCCTAACGTCTACGTTAAGTTCGTCTTCCTCTACTGACCGTCATTGTATTTTTGGGCAGTCTGTCTGGTTAACCTGGGCACTCTGCTACCACCCATAGGTACTACGTGGTACTACATCAGACATCTTGTGTGGCTATGACTAATTATTGTCGGTATATGTGTGGGTCATCTCAAGTACACATCATAATATAAGGGTCTCTCACAAACACACACAAAAGTGAAGATGTTTAAAATCTATATGTGTGTATTGTGCACCCCACTCCACCAAAGCATTCCATCTACACAACAGAAAAATAAACACAAACACACATAACCAGACAAACAAAACACTTGAAGCAAATTCTTGGATTCTGGTAAAACATTTTATAACTTATTTCAAATCAGGACATGTCTCCTGTGTATGTTGTGCTTCAGTGCACCCTCTAGTGGAATATTAGAGGGGTTCTGAGCGGTACTTTGGAGTGTGGGCAAGGTTGTCAATGACGGTCAAACTGTGGTTGAAATGGGAAAAGGCACAACTCTGGTGGAAAAACAAACACGGTCAGGCACTGATAACTCTTTAGCACACATTTGAGGTGAAGTCAGTCTTCCAGTTTCCATGGAAACGGCTGTTACAAAGAAAGGGAAATGGCACAGCAAAACTGACTTTCCGCTGACCAGACACTCTGGTAAACTTTGAAATTTGAATTAAATCACTTCAAAGAATCACCTTTCATCTACTATTTTGGCCTTAAAAGTAAAAAAGAAAAAAGTGAAAATAAATGCCCAATTATTATTATTATTTTTTTTTTTAAAGAAAGGGAAAAAAAAGGTATCAAGATGTACAAATGGCTCCCAAATGGCTCTTTGCTCCATCGCAAGTAACACAAAGGTGGCTTTAACTGGCCTTAAAGAGGGGTGGAAATGGTTGTTTTGGGGAGAAAATGGGAAAAAATGCATGAAAAGAACATAAACCAAATACTTAAAAGCTGCTTTGTGGCATAAAACAGCACAAAAATAATAATCATCAATTGTACAAAGTGAAAACAATAATATACTTTCCAGTGCTTTGGGAAATAGAATAAACAACAAACTACAATAAACATAACTTATTTAGGGATGGGCATAATCATGTATTGATAAAGTGACAATAATCAACAATTTGGTTGTGTGGAATTGATTGTTGACGAGTTGCGTTTTGAAATATTTGCGCTAATATTACGAATTGTAAAATTATTTATTACAATTTATAATAATAATAATAATAATAACAATAATAATAACAATAACATTATTGTAGCATTATTTGGCTAAAAGCAGCAGAGGTGCGCTGTCTATTCAGTCACAACTGGTTTGAGGGCTTAAGAACATGCCATCACTGAGCCATTGGAAACAGGAGTTCTGAACAATCAATCAATCAAGGAAATGGAGTAAAATGCCCATCCCTACTTATAATACAAAATATATCACCACATTTCCTTACCAACCATAATGCTCAAACAGCCATGACAACAAAATGAACTAAAAAGATGGCTGACATATTGCTCTGATCGATTGGACACCGATCGTGATTGGCCGATTTCTGGAAAAGTTCAAAAGGCATCCTGTGTGTGGGCTACCTTCTACCATAGAATTTTTTTTTTTACAGTATCAACTTTTGTCATGCCTTAAAAAAAAAAATCATGCTAAAATCATGGCCCAGGTTCAAGTTCCGATCAGCACTTATTTAAATTGACCCTGCTTGTGAATTCCGTTACGGTACCTGAGTATGATAGATATAGATGACATGGTTTTAAACGGCAAGGAGCACACTAACAGAAACAAGGAGTTGTGTTGAAAGATGCACTGGGGCATGTGTGAGTTAACAAAAAGTACACCGAGCGTGTGGATTAGAAAAGAAGCCCACAATGTGCATGTCAACGTGGCCACTTTAAAGACACGCTAAGCTTAGCGTGCTAGCGTATCGTGACGACAAAGTGTGTGATTACAGACATGCCGAAACAAAAACGAGACAAAGCAGCATCGCTGCAGGCTACCTGTGAATCATACAAACAGGACCATAAAGCTGCTCCTTCGGTATTTGATTCGGAATCATTCAAATCATTTATGGTGATGCGACAAATGGGACAATGTACAAGAATTTCATCGTGTGAATAAAAAAAATGACCACCACCTTCGTGAAAACATACAGTCGAACTCTCTGACCTCAGTATTTGTTTCTGCCTTGAGAATGTTCTTTGAAAGATCCTCAGTTCATGTTTTATCCGTTTTTTGGTTGTATGCGTGCAAGCTTTTTATTTGTTCAGAATTATTGGATGCATTGTGGGACTCTGATACTTGTATTGATTTCCTTTTGATGCTGTTCATAGTGGGGTTTTTTTTTTCTTTACAAAGCGTGTGCTTGCAGGAGTGTATATGCGTACGCATGCGTTTACAGTATGTCGCCATCCTCTATGCTGAAGCTGGATCTGCGACTGGAGTCGATAGAGGCCTCGGGCGACATGGTGGAAAGCAGGGGGTCGCCGCCGATGGGGGACAGCGGCTCGTCCATCATGAGGAAAGCCATATCGCTTCGACGGCCTTGCATCTCCAGCCCCCCCAGATCACCCAAGCCCGACATGCCGTCCGAGAACGCCTGCATCCCGTCGCACAAGTCCAGCGACTGGGCAAAGTCAAAGGGCTGGGAGCTGCCCACGGCTGGGTACTGGATGGGCGGCTGGGGCTGGAGCTGCTGAGGGAGCATGCCCAGCTGTCTAGGCTGTGGAGGCGGAGCCTGGCTTTGAGGGGGCAGGTGGGTCTGCGGGAGGAAGTGATGCTGCTGGGGTTGGGCCGGAGCCTGATTCTGGGTTAGGTGGTGGTGAGGGGCTTGTGTCTGGGGGTGGGCAAGGGTCTCCTCTGGGCTGGTCTCTTGTTTTATATATGGGGCCATCACGTCAACTGGGTTCAGGCCGGATGGAGAGTTGCTGGGTAGGCCATGCAGATGAGCTTGCATCTCCAACTCCTGTTATAACAGGGAAGTCAACCCCAAAACAATATCTTTACAATAATATTTTCTATGCACCTCCACTAGTCTCAACACGGAAATCTCATCAACTCATTTGCTCCCAGCCATTTTCACAGAAGCAATCCTGTGCACTCCCGGCTGTTTTACTGGAGTTTGACTGATTGTGCAAGGACCAACGAATATTGTGTTCGATCAAAAGAAAGAATTAAGTATCTTCTTTCATCAGGAAATTTTTTTTATATTTCTATCTGTTTCCGTTTTACAGCAATTTGCATTAGAATATACCTAAGTTTAATCAATTGTCAGTAATCTACTTAGAATTGTGAGTAAGGAGCTTTTTTTCCAACATGGCCCTGGTCGATCTCCTTTCGTCTGCTGCCAGCTGCTGGCCGTTTGTGTATGATAACATTTCTGCAACCGTTCTTTGCAGTTGAGAGGCTGCATCAAAGCCTTCTGTATGCTCTAGCATAGATAAATAAATAAATAAATAAATAAATAAATACCGCATAAATACGTCTTTGGGACACTTAAAACATTTTTAAAAACGTATTTATATGTTTTTGGGAGCAAATGAGTTAATATTTTGTTTGTGAAATACGTATTAATCAACAAAAGCCACCCTGTTTTTATCCATCTCAGGGGCGGACATTTAGCCACTTGCTGTCAACTGAAATTTACATCACAGATGCTCCAGGCTCAGGTAACGACCAATCACGGCTCACCTGTTTCCTCAGTTTGGTCATGTGACATTTGCAAGCTGAGCCGTGATTGGTTGTTACCAGAGCCCGGAGCAACTGATGCCAATTTCAGTTGGAAGCAAGTGGCAAAATGGCCGCGCCCAGAGAGATGGGTCAAAACAAGTATTTCTATACCCAATATGAATCATCCTGTTTTGTCTTGTTTGTAGGTGAAGAAATATGTACTTTTCCACTTTAATTTAGGAAAATATTCTTGAGAAAAAAAAAAATAATCCTATAATGTGATTTCCAAGATTTTCTCTCACAGTAAAAGTGTACATATGATGAAAATTACAGACCTCTGTCATCATTTTTAGCTGGAGAAATGTATCTCTTAAAACATTGTCTTTTGGTCTATTATTTACTTTATGTGAATTCTGGCAAAAAGATCTGCACCCAATAACCATTCACAATGTATGAATAGTGTTGGCCTTTACTAAATCGTCACTATGTGAAAAACACTTATGTCCTTTTTTTTTTCTTTTTTACGTTTTTTGGAATGTCTATATTCCGTAAAAACAAAAAAATGTAATAATAATAATCATCATCATCATAAAATGGAAATAAAAAAAAAAGACAAAATGGACAGGTTTTTCCACATAGCAGTATGGTTGGCATGTTAATTACCTGAATGCGAAACATCAGCTGTTTGTTGGCCATTTCCATCCTTCTAAAGTTAGTCTCCACCTCTCTGGTCCTCTGAACATCCTTCTGCATACGTTTGATGTAGTCCACAGACGCTCTCAGGATGGTGCCCTTGTTCCAGCGAACATCACTAAAGGCAAATGAAACGTTGAAGTAGATACCAATGACACTGTGGCTCCTGAAACTATTTATGTCCTCAAGTAAATAGGAATGTAAAATGATAATCATCTTTGATTTGACCACATGTAATTAACCCTAAACAGTATCTGATTACCTTTAAGAAAAATGGCCTTACTAACTGAACTAACATTTGATTGCTCATCTAAAGATACTTTTCTAACTTAAGTCATATAAAACTACACATGCATAACTGTAATATAGCAAAAACTACTTACAGATCATTGGTTTTGGGAATCATTGTGCCAAGCTCTTTAATACGATCATTGATGTTGAACCTCCGTCTTCTTTCAACTGTAAAGGAGGAAAGACAAAAGAGGATGAATAAAACAAACAAACAAAAATACACCATGCACATTTGCACACACTCACTCAAGCTCACCCGGTTATGGGCAATTAAATCAACTTCAGTGCCAGAAGCAGCAAAAAATTTACAGGTTCTCTATCCACCCATTCTTTGCACTATGCTAAATCAGCAAGACAGGACATAAAACTGTACAACAGTTGTTTGCATGCATGTGTTGCCCTGTATAAGATTATGCAATGCACAGTACAAAATGATTACATTTGGAGGAAAACTTGCTAGAAGCGGGAAAGACTTACTCAGATTGTGGTTGTCTTTCTTTTGTCTCTCCTTGGCCAGGGCACGGGTTTCTGTGTCTTTGCAAAAACAAAAAGTCATCAACGAGTGGCTGACGCAAACACTGTCCAAGTACAGATGGAGGTACAGATGGAGGCCACTGAGGTACTACGATTCTGGAAATGACTCAAATGTTTGGGGAGATTACGCCGCTTTTAAGTCGCACAAAACTTCAAAGTTCAAACTCTCCCTGCATGTTGTGGGAGGCCTGACAAGCATCAAAGAATTTGCCCTGTGCCTTCAGATTTTTACCTTTTATACAACACATGTTCAAAGGAAAAAATAACATAAAATCCAATCCAATGTAACCAAAGATTTTCACATTAACCTGAGAAATTGGCAAATCAACTTAACATTACTCCTCATGTACACTTTGATGAGTTTAGCAGTTTTATTTATTTTTAAAGTAGCTAACTTCATTTGCAGTTGTGTAAGAATGTAAAAATGCTAATGAATAAGACATTGCCAGGTCATGAAAATATTACGGCAACAAGTAGGCATGGGCTGAGTACCAATTGGATTGTTTAGCATGATGTTAAAAAGCCAAGGTTTCAATTACCCTTAAAACTGTCCATCACCGGAAATGAGCATTTCTTTTCTTTTTTGAGGAGACTCCAAGTCCCGCTGCAATATGATTGACTACTTGCAGAAATTACTAAACAATCCGCACTTTGAAAATAATAGGAGCAGCCAGCGGCTTTTTCCCCCTCTCCTTCTCGGCTGAGCACAGAGGGGAGGGGTGAGCAGTTGCACACAGGCGGAAGGAGTAGAGGTGGGGCAAAGACATACACGGATAGCTTTTTGCGATATGGATTATTGAGGATTGTCCAAAAACAAACAAATAAAAAATGTGGTGCCAGTGGGTACTAGTTAGCCCGAGGGCAACATAAGCAGTCAATGGGTCTGTTCTAAAAATAGTTCACCAGAAATGTGACATTGTGACTTACTAAGAAGAATTACAACTGAAAAAGGTTAATAATTTTCTTATTTTGGTACACATTTTGTAACGTACTAAAAATGCTCTATATTCTGTTTAGAAATATAAAAAAAGGCTTTTATTTACCCAAATATTAAAACAAAAATACAAAATATATAAAAAAAAAAAAAAAAGATATTTTAGAACTGTAAAATTAGTGGCGTCACAAAATTAATCATTTAACATAATCAAGAAGTATGCAAAATTCTCGCACCTGAAATTTCTCTTTTGATGGTCAAGTTGGCAGGACAGGAATTGCTGGTCATTGCAATGGCTGGCCCTTTCATCCCCGGACCTGTGTACACATCCAGGTGGTTGCTGGACAGAGGGAGCTGGGGAGGACGCACACAAATACAAACACAATCAAAAGTGGTAATTTAGCTTAACAAATACAGTCACGATCCAGTTTTGCTTAATTGGTTCCAAATATATTTGCTTACTAAAAACAATGTCATTTTGTTCAGTTATCTATGCCAACAAAATATAGGGACAGGCAGAACAATTACCTGTAAATGCTCTTCTGCTTAATAACAACTAACCTGCAAACTTGACTTTTGTCACATTTTGTGAGACTTGCTTCTAATACAAAATATGTACCTTGGCCTAATAAAGGGAAAAGCTGCTGAATACTATAATCCACATAATAGCAAACCTCCTTCCTAAATATAATGTCAATCATAAAAACTTGAAAAGTCAAACACAGGTCAAACGGGCGTAACTCCAGATGATTTCTCTATGGGTCCGAGGCGACTCATTTACGGCCTCGCTTAAGTACCTTTATGAAGTGTCCATGTTTAGTGCACTGTAAAGAACGCCTAACTAAGGATAGTGCAATATTATCACACCTAAGGACTCCCTGACAAGTGTACAGCAATGATTGACTGTCATCCTCTGGCCAGTATCTTATCTATCTCTAATGGCTTTATTCTCTCCTCGGCTGTGTGCAGACATTCCTCAATGCTCATAAAGGTTGCACTTCAACACCAACACTGACAACTGTGATCTAGCTACTTAAAAAGTACAGACTTCCTTTCAATCGATTAATCTATTGATTTTCTCCTAAATTTCTTGTTGCCTATTGTGTTTTACTCGCTGGCGCGAGGGCAAATGGGCCCGCACTAATGAGGCCTGAAAGATAAAGATGTCAAAAGGAAGCGATAGGTTATCTGCTGGCTACTGTGGGAGCACAACATCACACGCATGCACGCGCAAACAAACACACATTCCTCTGTATGTAAATTGCATGCTGTGAAATGTAAATAATGAAATTAACCAGATCCTATTCAAATTAATTTGGTCTGTTAAATTGTATGTTAAAAGGTAAGATATCCATTAAGTTGCACTGCAGAAGCATTGTAAACAGCTAAAACTCCATATCCCACAAGAAATGTCATTTCATGGGGCACTGTATGGCTTCATGTTTCAGTCCACACGTAAACACAGTGAGGTGCCTGGTATTTAATGGTGTTCCCGGCTCTTACTAAACTTTGAGATTCCAGGAATTCCAAAAGTATGCCTCTTTAATCCCCATCAGGATTAGCAGGTGAACTATTTCAATGGTTTGTCAGTGGGGAACAAAAGAAAACGTTTTTTTATGCAATGTATAATATAATATAATATAATATAATAAATATATATTCTTGTGTCTTTATTTCTTGCCAGCATGAGTTCATTCAGTGCATAGGCTTCACACCTCTCGACGCGTCAGTGTCGATCAATGTCCTAATATAATCAATCTATTGTGATGTTAGATTACATGTTGACACACAAACATATGCAGACAAATATGCTCGCTCAGATGAAACCAATCAAGGTCAGAAGAAATTTACACTACCAATACTTCATAGTGAGATCAAATCAAACAACAACATTCATGCCATGGAACCGCAGAGCGACAACCGCAAAATGCCTTCCACCCCCACACTCATGTGCGTTCACGTGTTATCAGCGACCCGAGGCTGGTAATTAAAGTCTTTCAGCGAGAACCATGAGCACCAACCAAACAGTAAAATCTTACCAACTGAATTTGTTCTCCTTCAAAAACTTCCACAATGGCATACGTCTTACTCATCTCTTTCATCCTCTAATCCGCCAGCGAGGTCGGAGGGTTCTTCCTCCTCGCTCCAAGACAGACTGTGTCGGGACGCTACCTCAGCAACACTGATCCAATTTTCGTCTAGATATTCCTCACCCCACCACCAACACAAGAGTGAACTTTCCCCTAACTGGACTTTCAGCCTGTTTTCCTTTTGCACAAATTGCCCTCATCCCCCTCCCCCTCCTTGTCCTCCTCCCATTTTCCAAATATCTTGTAAACAAGTTGAACTCTAACTCCTGGCAATTTAATTGTTAATTCTTACTTTGGCCCTCCCCCAGTCTTCAATTGACATGTTTTTTGTTGGCATGTATACCCTTGCTCAGCATGTTCAAATCAATATAACCGGTGTGCAAGGAATTGCTTGTTAAATCACAGGTTGTTGCTTGGGTCTGGACACAAGAAATTAAAAACACAAGTATGATAAAGACTTTCAATTATAGTCAAATTTAAGTCGTAATGACAAAATCACATTTTTATTGAAAACGTTTTTAACATTATTTTTTTTTTTTTTTTTTTTTTTTTTTTTTATAATTATTGTTCCTGGATAGCCCATTTATCAATAATATAGTGAAAATTAGTGGGATTAATATTTACTTTGCAAGTCAATTTACATTGTGTGTCCTTAAATCTTTTACTTGCTCCCCTAAAATTTACAATTAGGGGCCACGGTGCTCGTTGTTTAAAAAAAAAAAAAAAAAAAAAAAGTCTGGAGCCCTATTTTGTAAATATAAATAAATACAAACCCAGGAGGTTTCCTAACATTGTAAAAAAAAATATATATATATACAGTATATGTACGGGGAAAAAAACACAATAATGTATTAACTTAATGTTACTGTGCAGTAATTTGTTTTAATTTCATAATATGCTTTCAAATCATTATGTTCAAATTGTAACATTAAAAAAAAAAAAAGACACTATATGGACAACATTCTTTACGACTAGTTATTACTCATACAACACATAAAATGGAAGTTATGAATGTATAAAGGCCTCCAGTCTTTTAAGAAGGACGTCTTCAATATTTTGGAGTGAACCTTTGAGAATTTTTAGACCAATCACTCAGAAGAAAAGACATTTCAGAGCTGAAGAATGAAAAAAAAATCCTGAGAAAACTAATCAGTGTAGATGAACTCTGCACTAAATTGATGAATGAATTGATCAATAAGACTGTGTCAACACTTTTATGCAGTCATTCACTAGTTTGTTTTGGCCTGACTTACTGTGTTGGGCATCTGGACGGGATCTATGTAGGCCTGAACATCATCGTAACTGGACTGCATGCTGATGATGTCATCAATGACCTCATCCATCTGAAAAGAGACGGGAAAACGTATGTGAGTAATGAGCATTATTATAGCCTATATGCAACTGAGCCACATTGATTTACTGAAAATTCTCTTATGCTGTTTACATGTCAAGGCCTTCAGGTGAACTCACCTGTAGACGCATTTTTCATGAAGATGACTTCTCCATGGAGACTAACTGTTTAGACTACCGCTACCTCCTTTCCGTAAGACTGACAAAACCGAGGCTGAGAGCGACGCGAAGAGAGATTTTGGTCAAAGTCTGCCAGGTTCAAAGGGCCTTGGCATAGTAAACTGTTTGTCTGTCACTTGTTAAGTCGTAATTGCTGCTACAAGGCCATAATGGAGCATTTAAACTTCAATGAAAGCCAGTGTCAGTTAGTCAACACATTTATTCATCTACTGTGCGCACGACACAAATGGCTTTTGGAATGCCGCCTCAGCTTATCAAAGGCCAATTAAATCATTACGATGCTTTCATAAAATGTGACGATAATGGGGATAATATTCAATCCTCATAATGTTATATGCACGCAATAAGGTCATATTTCAGAGGTATTTGTTCAATATGGTTGTTAGTGTGAACGACACCATTTGACATGACCTACAACAAATGTTTACAGGCTTTTGCCACTCTCTCGAACTCGCTACCTCTTGCTCATGGTTGGATCCAATGTTGAGCATGGCCATTGGGCTGTTGGGTGCACTATTGCCAGTCATGAGCTGCTCAGTGCGCCTGTGTGGAGAGTGCAAGGGTGGGGGTAGAGACGCTGAACCCCCTGTGGGCCCAACGGCCGCAGGGGGTGATGGCGGCATTGGCCCTGCTACTGCGTGAACCATCTTGAGACAGAGAGAACAAGAAGAGCGGCTTAGCAACTTCCGATTAATAGTATTGATGACAGATGATGATTGGCCGATACCTGTTTGGTGGCAAAGGTAGTGGAGAGATATTCTTTCACCTGTTGCCTCCGAGACTGACGGATGTGGTAGTCTGTAGGATTCTCAAGGTGGGTCTGTACCTGTATTACAAAGGAAATTACAACTCTAGTTCTTTTTAATATTTTTTTTGTTTTGATTGTATATCGTCGCTGTCCTGTGAAAAACACTTATTTTTTTCTTGTCCGTTTTTGGGATATCTGTATTCTACAACTGTATATTTAGGATATAAATATACATATAATATATTTATACATTTTTTAAGAGGACGGGGGCAAATTCTGAGAAAAGTACTCGTAATTTTGCGACTTTATAAACTGGCAGATTTGCGAGAAAAAAACTCAAACTTACAATAAATGCATGTGCGTAGCTATCGTCTAATGTGAGGATTTGTTGGTGGTTAATGGGACACTTTTTATTAAATGAAAAGGCAGGATGGAGATGGATTCATTCTTAATTTAATCTTTACTCGTCATACACAGCAGCTAGAGGGCCAACACTTCCTGATCTCATATCAGCTGACTAACAATAACCAATCATAAGCTAGCATACTTCAGGTAAATGCAAGTGAATGACGGAGAGCAGCAGTTTGGACACTTCAACTTAGATACTTGTCCAAAAAAATAAAAAATAAAAAATACCAAAATGTATGAATGTGTAAACATAAATGTACAAGTAAATATACATTTTAACAAATTAACTTAAATGCTTAAAAATTAAAAAAAAAAAAAAAAAAAAAAAAGACAAAAATGGACATAGATGTTTTTCACCGGACAGTGCCGATATATTCATTTTAAAGAGCTCTAATAATTATAGTGTGAACTGGTATATCTACATTGAATATGATCAAATGCAGCTCTCCACTGACCTTAAGAACTTCCACGGGCACCTGCATGCTTTGGTAGTTCTGGGGGGTGCTAATGGCTGCAGTGGGGGCAGGTGGTCCAGCCATGCGGTGCTGCATGTAATGCAGAGCTGCATTTTGCTGCTGTTGCCGCTCGCGCTGCTCCTCCTGCTGCAGCTGGTCTCGCATCAGCTGAGGAAGTGAGCAAGTGCAATCACAGAGCTCTTAACAACTAATAACTGAAAAACGACAAGTCACTCGTATCGTTTACCTGCATGCGCAGACCAATGCGTGAGGCCATTGCTGGGGGGCGAGGGGGCAGGGGAGGGCGAGACGAAGTCAACGCACCGCAGTCCAGTCCGAGAGGTAGAGGATGCTGTGAGGGAACGCAGGTAGAACGAATTTATAGCAATGTAATTTGAATTGTTTCCACTGTAGCCATATAGCATGGATGGCGATAGATGCATACTGCATCTGTAGCATCTCCAAAATCCACAGCTTTATTGTTTTGACAAAGCAACCCATAAAGACTGTGTTTAAACAAAAATAATCACTAAATCATTAAAAATACAAAATACCCACCAACACTGTTTTTCAGTTGTGAAGCAAGGCCAAATGTTTGGTCAAGTAGGTGCCTCCTTCAATAAATTGTTATTTCTCCAAAGAAACAGACACCCTTGGTTACTACACTGAAAAAAAAGAAGCTAATTTTCTGCAACTGATGTAGGCCTACATGTTCAAATTACATTTTTTTTTCCAGTGTGATCTTTCTATAGTAATGTACAGAAGCCAGATTTAAATTATATAGTATGGGGGAAGAAATAAGGGAAGGGACAAATGTGTGATCAATGTGGTACTTTTATTTTGTTTGTTCACAACTGAAATTTAATTTATTTGCTCTTTCCCCCCCTTTTTCAAGACTGCAAAATACAAGAAAGTAGTAAGAAGTAAGACTATAAAAAATATTGCACAATACCTTTTGATCAGATCGTAGCACTATGAGACAAATGAGATATTGATGATATATAACATATATATGTAACACAATTCCCAATTTACACTATTTGTGAAAAAATGCCTGTCAACCTGGAATATTTCCCGAAGCAAATCACGTGTCATCGGATATGACCAAGTAGAAAGTTTCGCTTCCTTTTTTCCTCAACTTCTTTTCAGGATGATTAATAATTTCCCAAGCAGTGCGGCGTTATTGTGTTTAGCACATCTGCCACACTGTTCTGACTTTCTGCGCTCAAATATCAGCTCTTGCACGTTCTCCCTGTACTTGTGTGGGGTTTATACAGTTAATCCAAGCTTCCTGACAAGTTCCTAAAACTTGCTTGTTAGGTTAAATGAAGACTCTAAAACAGGTGTGATGTGTGAGTGTGATGCTTTTGTGTCGATACAATATGTGCCATGCTATTGGCTGGTGTCCAGTCCAGTATGTACTCCGTCTCCTGCTATAGAAAATATGGATGGATGGATGGATGGATGGATGGATGGAAAATCTCTTGGTGATCATGTTTGACTTCACAATATCAATAAAAACTCATCTGATGATGATGATGATGATGATGATTATGGGTTGCTAAAACAAGTACCACAAAACATGCTGACTCTGGTCATGTGAGCAATGGGATAATGGGGAAACACCCTGACCTCTTTACAGCACCTCCTTCTGTTTTCTCTCACGCATACAGTCTTGCAACATGCAGATACAAACATTCAGCGGGGAGTCCCAGTTCCCCTTCTGCAATGACATGTGTTCATTTCCCTGCATGACTAAGCTCGGCTGGAGTCTACAAATGGTGTGCTGGGAAGTGACTGATGGTTCCTACTTCATTTTCCTTTCTCAGTGTTGTTTTGAGAGCCACACACGCAGTCACATGAGGTTCTAAACCACCAATCAGAGCCAGACTCACACATTGGACGTTCATGGTCACGAAGAAGGGAAAGAGACAAAGAGAGAGAAAAGGTCATTGTGCGTGAGGTACAATAAGAATGGCAGCTCCTATTGAGAAAGGCTCAAGCTGCCTGTTGTCCAAAGTGTACATTTCAGCACCAGAGGGGGCATACACTGCCCGCTTTGTGCCTGTCGGATCGCCCACATGAAAAAGACACACCCATGCAGAACGACAAATTGAAACACTCACATTCAAACACATCCAAGTATATCAAAGACCCTCAGAGGACAAAGAAATGACACTATCCAACTCACACTTTCTTTCATATTTTGGCTGCTCTTTCTGTGCAACTTTTATATCTAAAACTTTGAGCTCGGACAGGCACACAAAATTACTCCCGAATTGTGTGGACTTTGGCAGTTCACAAATACTTTTGGTGCATCACCAGCGGTGGCCACAAGGTGGTGGTAATGCACCAAAAGCACCTGTCAACCAGCAAAAGAAAGTAGAAGAAGAAATTAAAGCAGAAAAAGAAGCAGTAGTCATGGCAACTAATGTGTGGTGAATAATTTAATAACTTTAGCATGTGGCTTTTTAGGCCACAACAAAGATTTACAGCACCAATATGCGCAAAAACTGACCAGGATGCACGCTGGGATTCTGTTTTCTGTTTGAGGTAAGCCATCTTTTTCATTGTTTCGTGTGTGGTTTGTTTCTTCATTTTTGACTGGTTCAACTTATACTCCAGAGTGAGTTTTTTATTATTAGATCTCTGAATTATACATACTGCAGCAAAGCCCAGAATGATTAATACCTTGTCTAAATATTTAAATTAAGTGAATTCTTATTTGTTGAATGTGTAATGGTAAGAACAGGAAATTGAAGTTATGAAAATAGAATTATTTTCATTTGTGCAGGAGGCCTAAAGTATATCACAACATCCAACATCGTTAGGACAAAATCACCACCAGAAATTAAGAGAAGCCCAGATCTGTAAATTGAGAAGTAGTTTGTTTGTTTAAATCCTGTCTTTAAAAAATGCATTTTCCTGAGTGAAACCGGCAGACTTGGCCTTTAAACTACTTATTAGTAATTAGTAGCTTAACACCTTAGCTGTTCCCAATGGGCACTCCTGCAAGCCTCTGTTAGTTTTCATACTGGTGTGTGTGTGTAGGTCAAGAAGGGAGTGTACAGTTTCATTTTTTGTCCACATGTGGCACTAGTGAAATTCAATTTCCTGTATTGAGCAGCTTTAAAGTTAGCATGATGAGACTTAAGTATGTTTTTTTAAGATTTATTTTATTGTCCTCATCCTATCAACTTTAAATGTAATCGTGCAGACTTTAAATCTCATCTTTTTTTGTGGTGGGTGACTCATTTTTGTGTCATTTTTTGACACATACCAATAAATTTTAGTAATCTCATTTATATGCATTATATGTAACAGATTGTTGTAAATCAGTCGTGACTTCTAACACGTTTACTGCTCCTACAAATTGATATCATGATGACATTTACATTCCACAGTTCTGCTGTTCGTTTGTTATTGATATGCACAATGGAAAAAAAACAGGATTACAAGACAAACAATTGTGCAGGAGAGGAAAAGAAGCCCATGGGCTTATATGAGCTGTTAAACAATTATGTAACTAGTGTGTGGCTTCCAGCTAACACACATCGACACACACAAAGTGGGCTATCACTTCCTGATCTCATATGGTGACACACGGCTACCAGGCAGTAGAACATCCCACACTAGCCTTCCCATCGCCAAGCATCCACCGGGGGAAGCAGGCATGTGTGACGCAGTGCAGGGACAGCACGGCCATTGTGTGTCCGACGCTGTGACGTCACAAGCCCCGGCACTTCAAACACCGAGTGCCAGTGGGAAGACACGGAACGGAGCAAGCCGGGCTAACTCTGCAGATTAGTCACCAACATGCATGTCAACAGAGGTGTTGACATGGACAGTTGGACACCATTCAATTATTACAAGGAGTGTTTTTCTTCCGTGGAATACATATTTGAAAGTGTGCACAGACATACACTTGGGGGCAGTGTGGGGCCATGGAACCTGTGCTCACAGATATGGTGTTAATATGTGTGTGTATTTTTAGACGTGTGCTATGCCACCCAAGGGCTTTTAGCAGCCAAAAGGCAAAGAGGTAAAAAGTGCACAGACACAAAGGTGGACCCTCTAAATAAAGACACGAGCGTAAAAGTATGCATTAATAATAATTGACGTGTCGTTTCAGAAAAGCTGCAAGTCCAAAACGCTCCCAAAAACAGAAAGATAACATTGGAGTCAATAAGCCTGCACACACAGTCACAATATGAGCAAGGACCAAAATAACATGCTTGCTTTCTCTGTTCTCCTTTTCAGGAACACGTTGCAACATTCCTTTGAAACATGCATTTGTTTCTTGTCTTACTATCGTGCACATATGTCTGTGTTTGGCTCGAGGTGAGCCTATGAGCATGAACACAAAGTGTCTTCAGTTACAGGTTATGTTTGGTAAGATTATGTGACTCGGCTGGCACGGCAAATATGACCTCACAAACACAAACAGCAATAGCCCTTGGTGACAAGAACACACCAAACATTCTGCATGCAGACAGACAGCTCATGTTCATACTGTACACGCTTCCCAATATTGTGTTGGGAATATAAATGAATTAAAGATATGGGTGATTATCAGCATTGAAAATATGCAAGCGCAAAATCAAAGAGGCCTTCTGGTCATTTTAGTCTACATTTGATGATGTTCACATATAACTCGAGAGTGCAGACATATTTACCTTGTTAGAGAGGAAAAATAAGCTTGCAAACAGGAATACGCTGCGCTTCTGCTGATGATTACATGACTGGAAGTTGAAGCATGATGACGCCGATGATGGGGGTGAGAGATGATAGGACGAAACAAGAACAAAAGGAAAGAAAAGGGCAGAAAACGTGCTTGGTTACAAAATGTAAATGTATAAATTAGTAGTTTTGTGGGACAGTACTGCCCCCTTCAAAGAACATAAAAAAATAAAACTTGGGCCTGACAGATACACTGTTACTCTACACACTGTTAGTGTTACATTAACACTATTCCTGTTGTCGCAACCCTGTGGTGTACACTAAAAGATTTTTAATTGAAAGTTTAAAAAAAACAATATTTTGCAATCAACCCAACATTTTCCAATTCTGACACTTAAGTTGCAGGATATCTTACTTAAATGGTACTTCATTTATATCGCGCTTTTCCACCTTACATTTTGATGACTCATTCGTCAACTGATGACACAGCAACTGGGGATTCGGGATCGAACCCACAACTTCATTGTTGCGAGACAACCATTCTACCACTGAGCAGGGTTGGACTGGCAAAACAACAACAACAACAACAACAACAACAACAACAACAACAAAAACGGCCCTAGCATTTGGAATTCGGCCCACCGGTCCGGCCCAGCCAGTCTTGCCTAACATGTAGTTCTGCCACGGATGTTTATTGATGATGTTTGAGTTTGCTATCGATATTCGAAATGGATGAATGGACTGGCCCTTCTAAATTGCGGGCCAGTCTCTTGTGGTCATATAATCATGAAAAAGCACTGCACCGGTGCCAAAACAGGCCGGCCCACCAAGCATCTGCCCTGTATGCCAGATGGCCAGTCCAGCCCTGCTACTGAGTCATGCTCCCTTAAGATACACTGTAAGGCCTAGACCTAATTGAAATTCAATTCTGATAATTAAAAAAATATCGCAGTGGTTATGACATTATTTCGTAGGTGTTCACCATAAATGTTTTTGCATTAATGATGCTAAATTATATCGCTGGTGTTGGGCCTTGCACCTCGAGTAGTCACTTTTCAGGAGACCCCCCCACAACAGTATGTTTGTTCAACTATGAACATTATGTCATAAAAGAGAGCAATAGAACTAGAATGGTTAATAATTTGTAAAATGAATAAATAACATTGGTGTGAAATGGACAGGGGGAAGAATTTAGTGCAATCTAATAGTGACCTTTGTAATATACATAACGATTAGACCTACAATTATAGTTAAGTGTTAGGACACTTTTTTTTTTTGCTTGCATAATACTCAAATTAATAGTTTTTTTTAAGAACAATGAAAAATCGAAATTTCTACACACTGTCCCTTTAATGAAAGGCTAGTAGAGCAGATGCAAGAGCATAGATTGGCAAAAGCATTATGAGTGAGTGACATGTTCAAATGGGGAACATAGTGCAACAGGTGCACAACCCACAGAACACTTGAAGACGCTTAACAGAGGAAGCCCGAAATCAACAGACCATGGTTTTGTACTGAGCATCTAGAGGTGCTGAACAGAGCATGTTCAAACATACGGTAAGGCAAATACAATATGAAGCTCTTTGGAAATAGTCGGAGTTAAATATAAAAGTGGCTTAGTATACATGTGAACGAGTTGCAAAAAGGTGTCTGCAGCTAGTTGAACCATCTACTTAACATAACAAATAGTCGCACACTTTCACATGCAATTATCCAGATGAGCATTTATGCTAACCAGCATTCTGAAGGCCACCACAATTAAATAGCAATAACCTGCCAACATCAGTGAATCATAATGTCACAATGCAAAACAAATGTCTATATTTAGTCCACCTCAAGTGAATGTGTAAACATTAGATCCCACTGAGGAAAAGTCAAAGATGATCATCATAGCAAAACAAAGTGCATCACTTCCCTTTTCTACTCTTCAGTTATCACAACTCCCACTTTTGTCAGAGTTGAAGCAACTTCCTCTACAGACAACACAGGAAAACAACCAAAGTTTTTATATTTTGTGTTCTAAAACAATAGAGGAACTTTTCTATATACAAACATTTTAAAACAGATAAGGTTGGGATTTTCTTTTTTGACTGTGAGCATGATTTTGACAGAATTGTGTCCAATTTGAATCCCGAAAATGAAAGCAACCATTCCTCGAGTCTAACCAAACTGGTTGGACAAAAATTATTTTGCGAACATTTTGTGCAAAGGTAGTCACACTCAGATGACGAGATATGCAACCTGTTGTAGCAAAAACGTTATCACCACACACCGTTCACTTGGGTGTAACAAACTACACGTATTCTTTTCAGGAGGCTGTTGTAGTCAAATGATAATCTTACTTACTCAATTATTACATAGGCTACCGCCACATATCAATCATTACCAAATAATGACAGGTGATTATATTGTCGTTTCTAAACGTGTTCCTGTTGTCTAGCTACCTTCATGTCACTTCACAAGTACCACAAAATCAACTTTCTTGCCAAGTGCAGAATGTAGGAGCTCAAATTCTTACCGGCAAGTGTCCAACTAGCTCAGAATGAACACATCCATGTGAACGCTTGCTCCTCCACGTGCCGGCAGATGCGGCTTTTGCTTGTCGAGCCTCACAAACTATCACTTGCAAAAGCAAGTGCAGTGGTTGTGTTGCCACCCCTCCTTCAACTGGCGGAGTTACAGTCACTATTCATCATCTTCCTCACTCAGTTTCCCCCTCCCACTCTTACTATTCCCCTAAATGTGTCTGATAGCTGGAGTCAACAGGAATAACAAGAGGAACCTTGTCTAGAGAATTCATCCCCACAGCTTTTTTTTTTTGTCTTCTGCGGAAACTTCAGCCCCATTACTTGTGTGCGCCCGATATATGCACACACCACATATAAGACATGCGCGCTACCCCGTGCTCATTTCAAGAAGCAGAGCTGTCAAAATTAATCGATTAATCGACAAGTAATCGATTCGCAAATTAATCGACAACTATTCGAGTAATTGTTTGGAGATATTTTTTCATTTAAAATAGTCCAAATCCTCTGATTTGAGCATATCAACATGTAATTGTTCAATAATTTATGTAGTCCTTCATGAAAGAAGACTGATTATCTTCTGTTTAATCAAAAATATGACATTTACAAATTCTGTTTTTACTTTGGAAAACAATGACCGAACCGGTAACATAGTACAAGATCAATCAACCCCCCCCCCACCCCGCTTTTTTTTTATTTATTTTTTTTACACTATATAAATACGAAGTACGAAATAAACACCAATCAATGGTTAACGTAATAAACAGTAATCGGGGGAAATCCTTTGTAATGCACTTTATTGCCAAATTAAAATGAATCCGATTAGTCGAAATCGATTGAATAATCGATAGATCAAAAGATTCTGGAAAAAAAATATTTTTGATAGTGACAGCACTATTAAGAAAATGTTTTTGTTCTACAGCATAGGGCAGTGAATCAGCATATTTACAGCCATTTAATTATACTTCCTGTAGATTTCAGAATTCAACCAGATGTTTTGAGAAAAATAGTGAACTGTGATCTGACAGACAGACATGTATGTATAGAAATGGCTGCTATGATGATTAATTTAGTAGTGCATGTAATCAACAGATCGGAATAAACAATGTCACACGTAAACAGTTGACCAGAGATGTTCAATGTAAACCCGGCTATAGGGGGCTTGACCAATACAGCTGAAAAAAAAAATTATGTATAAATATATTTTGCAACCCCAAGCAAGCATTGCTCAATGAGAATCATGCCACGTACAAAAGAGCTCCTAGAATGACTAAAATAAAATAAAATAAAAAAATTAAAAAATTAACATTTCCATCTTGTGCTAAAAGTAAAAAAAATAAAAATAAAAATATTTTTTTTTTTTAAATAAAAATACAATAAAATAAAATAAAAAAGGTGTTAGTGTGATATTAGCTTTAAAAAAAAACCTGCATTTGATTTGTCTATTGTAGTGACTTATGAGGAAACATTTTACGGAGAACTTGTCATTTAATGTGGCTATAAGTGATAAGATTGCATAGAGCTCTGCAAGACGGCACAGTAACTGTAACCCAATCTGAATCGTTGACTATTTGCCAGGGGGCAGTATGCCTGTGGTAACTCGGTGAGTGACAAAAGAACACTGCTTGACACCAAGATATATTAAAAGTTAAAAATAACAATGTCAAGGAGAAAAGAAAAAAAAAGCAAGGCAGTTTTACTCAATCTGATGACATTTTTTCAAGAAATCATCACCATCTGTTATGAGCAAACATCTACGCAGGACGGCTAGCTGAGTGTCATGTTAATAGAATATTTACAACAAAACTATGTAACCTACCTAACAGTATTTTGTGTCCATGAATGCACGCAAACATTGGTATCAAAGTGCCTCTCCGCGAGAGGTTGGCGCCTATCACAACAAAGGGCAACATTTATAGGCCTGCATGGTTCAGCAGTACACGGCTGACAAACATGCCTTGTTTGTACACAAAGCATTCATCAGCTGGGCCAGCTCCAGTTCTCATAGTGCCTGCAGTGTATTTACAGGGTTATTTTGGTCTTGGGGCAGGACCCCTCCAAGCCCTCATTTTATCGGCTGGGAAACCTGCATTCCTGTCAATACCAGCCAATCCTAAAAAGTAAGTGGAGGCAGAGAAATCATCACTGACCAAGACAGTCTTCTACTCTTTTGACAATGGCTCACACACACACACACATATAAAGATGTATATACTAGGGCTGGGAATCTTTGACTGTCTCACGATTCAATTCGATTACGATTTTTGTGTCTACGATTCGATTCAGAATCGATTTTCGATTCAAACGATTTTCGATTCAAAATGATTCGATTGACAAATTATTTCTGCTTCAATTTACAGGTATGCACAACATTGTCATGCTCTACTCCAGTCTGCTTTTAAGACAACATGACAAATAGAGACATTAAAGTGTCTTTTTTTTTTTTTTTAAACATTTATTAATTTTGTATTGTAAGTGCCTTTTTCCACAAAAACAGCATGTGGGCTACAACTGCCTTTTCCCCTTCTTCTTCATTTGTAATTTAAAGAAAATAGGTTTTTGGATATTAATATCAATTCGATTAATAAATGAGAATCTCGATTCTTTTAGAAATCGATTTTTTGGCACACCCCTAGTATATACACTATGCAGTACACATATAAATACAGTAGGACAAAAAATAATAATTTTGTCAACCACTGATTGTGCAAAGTTCTCCCACCGACAAAATGATGACGGAGGTCTGTAATTTTGATCACAGGTACACTTCAACTGTGAGAGACAGAATGTAGAAAAGAAATTCAATTAATAATTAGCAATTAATAGAAATTCAATTACAATTTCAAGGATTACGCTCCACAATTACAAATTCAGCATAATCGCAAAAAAAAGATTATTAATAATAATTTTGAGTCGTTTGAATTTATACATTTGCGCCTTTTTCAAATTTTTAAAATAACTAATTTAATAAACTTTCTTTCATCCAAAAGGAGCTTGCATAATTATTGTGTTTCAAAGAATTATATTTGTCTTAATATTGCTTACTTAAAAAATAAATTATTGTTCTAATCTTTTTTCAATTATTACCAAAATAATCGTGATTAATATTTTCTTCATAATCGAGCAGCCCGAAGCTCAAGTAAAGTTTAAAGGGGTTTCTCCCATTTTTGCCCTGGGCAATTTCACTCACAACATCAGGATTTAATGATGCATTAAAACTGTGAACCAAGTTAAGAATTATGGTTTCATGTTTTTGTTTTTGTTTTTTTATAAGGAAATTGCAGGTACAAGAATAAATAAGAGCGCACACACAAGAACAGGCTTTAATTAGAAATTTGCCAAATCTCATTACGTTTACTGTCAAAAAAATATATGTATTTCCATTCAGAACGTATCCGGTGTCCATTATTAACACTATGTAAACAAATGGAGAACTACGAATGAGCCGGTGTCAGAAAGAGACCACGTGCGAAAACCTGCGAAAGCCACCCTGCAGCATTTCTCTCTGCATGGCTGAGAGTCACCATGACGGCCAAATGGAATGAGAGGCATTTGTGAGATCACTTGGCAGATAAGGGTCACACAAAATTAATGCGATTCACTCTCTGCTGCTTTCAAATACGGTGTTTGCCTCTTGAACTGTTGCGAAACAAATAACTGAGAAATCTGTGTGTGTTCTCATCACAGATAGAAAGTCTTGAAATCTTTCTGCAATTAAAAGGACACATTTTGAAATGACCAACTCATTCATTCAGGTCCCAGTAGTTACTGTTTTGAGAATTACTAATGGCAGAAATAGGGCTGCACAATATATCGAGAAAATATTGATATCGCGATATTAGTCTATGCAATATGCATATCGCAAAGACATGCAATAAGTTTGATATGGAATGATATGCTTTTATCTGAATTTGACCAGGCAGACTGTCAGGTTTACCTTTTTGACATTTATTAAACATGACAAAAAATGAAAGAAGACACTTAGTTCAAAGCTCGCAAGGAGAGAGGTGAGGAACTGACTGATACAATTCACGACTGCACTCTCTGAAAAAAATCCCTTCCTCACCCTCTCTTTTTATTTGGTTTCCACGGCCCTTGTTACATGGGTGTTCCAACCCTAATAATGCAAACGCAAAACAAAGTTGGAACACAGTGTACTTAACGAAAATGTGCACTACCATCCAATAGTTGAACATTATCGAGAGGTAATTACAATTAAGAATATATTGAGTTTGATTATTTTGCCACATGAAAAAAAAATGTAATTCTTTCATGAGCTAATAAAAATGTCATTTCTTTAGGTACATTAATATCGCAATAATATCGACATCGCTATATTCAGCAACTATATCGCATATCGCATGTTTTTCCAATATCGTGCAGCCCTATGGCAGGTACATGATCATTTCCAGAAACTTTCTTTTATCATCTTTTTGATATTAGTAATGGGAAAACTAATCATGACATCACAACGTGGTCTTTTTGGAAACATTACAGGTTACTTGTGGTTCTTAGTGATGGCTTCCGTCCGATGAATATTCATCGGCCAGTCATTTCAGAAATTGCCTGAGTTAGTCTGGGGCCCATGATATGACAAGTGAAATCCAAGTATTTCCTGACCTAGCGACACACACCCATGAATCATTGGTGGATCATTTCAAAAAGTGCTGATTCTGCTGAATGCAGGAAAGAAGCGACTTTCTTTGAATCTTCAACCACTGTTAGTCTAAATTTAAAATAAAAGCATTTTTCTTCCCCTTTACACCTGTTTTAGGAAACTAGAGATTTGGCAGGGTAGCAAGAATGTAATGTAGAGAAAATAATGTTCAATGTAAGTAGAAGTACAATTCTCGAAGAATTGACGGCCTTAAATTAAATTAAAGAGAGCTACGAACACAAATCACCCCTGTGGTTCATCCAAAACAACAGGCCAGCTGCAATATGTGTGCGTGCCCCTCAGCTACAAGTCAGACCCCATCTTCGCTCACCAAAAGCAAGTTGTGTAAGGAAGAGGCTACAGTCTGCAAGTCAAAAGAGGATATGAGACAGTAGAAATGAGCTAAGATGGGGAAGTGGAGTCACACATTCAGCACATGCCCCAAAATATCCCACCCACACTCACCTCTGCTAGATCATGGGTCGTCTTGTCAAATATCACATGTCAATCTGTCATTCCGCCGGTTTCTAAGAAGCACCGTTTAGTGACATACTCCGCGCTGTTTTTTTTGGTCCTTTGTTTAAGTCAAATCCAGTAAATCACGCAAGACGCTTCCTCACCCTGTCACGAAGTGAAAGAAAACAGTCCCTATCCATATGGCAGGTGAAGTTGTATTTACACACACCTGATGCGCTTTCACACTAGAGTAGCCTCCATCGGACCAAGCTGGCCGCTGTGTGTTTGCATGGATGCTTCTGTTTACTTGAGGAAAATTAGCCCCATCACCAACACTTACAGGCAAACACAAGCCCAATGAGGCTGAAATATGACCACTCACGCAAGCACACTTTTCCACACGCATTGCACACATGCTTGCCCTAGTTTGTAAACTGTTTACATGTGTCACGCTATGACCCACTGCCTGACAACGATACAGTAGGGTCGGCATAATTTATACTTTTTCTGCCACGGACCGGCTTCCAGTCCTCCAGACATCTTGCCGACTGGCAATCATCCGTTCACTCTATGCTCCCACAACATTAAAAGAACATTAATAACGAACATGTATGCTTTACTCCAAGATATAAACCTAACCATCAAGCATTATTTGACAGGGTAGGGCGGGAGGGGCCACCTAGTGGACCCGGGCCATGGACTGGTGTGAGAATTAGATCGAGGGGTGGGGGAAAATAAAAGTCAACTAAGTCAGATAAGTCGACTTGAAAAATAGATCGACTAAAAATGTCTGCCTCGAAGCTCCGCCGGAAACATGTTTGCGCCGCTGTCCATGTTTTGGCACTGACCTTTTTTGCAGACGCATGCAGTGGACAGGAAGCTGAGCTCACTCAGACACAGTTCCACTTTTGATATATGTGTGAACTAAATGGTAGTTAGTGTTTATTTACCTTAAATGGTAATCGCTAGCACATTCATACTAATGGCGATTGCTAACTGTTTACGTTGGCTAATTTTGTTGGTGTTAAATAATGCTCATGCACAATTGCTAATAAATAAGTAGTAGTTATAGCCACTCAATTCAACTAACGTAGATATAATGATGTATGTGTGACCTAAGTGGAGTTTTATGTTTTTTTACCTTAAATAATCATCACTAGCGTGCTAATGCTAATCGGGATTGCTAATTGTTTAGCACAGGCTATTTTTGTTGTGTGTATAACAATGCATCCATCCATCCATTTTCTGAACCGCTTGCTCCTCACAATGGTCACGGGGGTGCTGGAGCCTATCCCAGCTAGCTTCGGGCAGGGCTGGTTATAACAACGCATATGTACAGAAAATAATAAATAATGAGTACTAGTGATATCCACTCAATTCAACTCACATTCAATATACTTTTTTAGGGGCGGGCGGAGGGGCGATTATTTGATGGAATAATCGATAGGGTAATTGATTTTAAAACATTTCAATAGTGACAGCACTAATAAGATCAAAGCAATACGCTGCTGTTTCTGCTGCTTAATATACTGGTCAACCTCTCACCTGTCAGACAGCGACCATACTGTCAAGTAAGAGTGTTTACCAACCCCTGACCCCTCTGACGATGCGCACTCTGCAACATCACATACAGGTCTCTGTCAGCTGCACTGGTTTTGGAAGAGAAAGGGAGTGAGCGCAATGCAGTGGAAAATCTAATCCAAATTCTAAGAGGCCAAAACAGGTTTGATGTCATCTTCGAGGAAGATTAAATTGAATTTGACTAACTCATTAAAGAATTAGACGGTAACCTGATCATCAGATGCAGATCAGCATTGTTGTGCTGAAACACTTTTTGTCAACGAAAAAACTTCAAGAATCCAAGAAATATCCGCATATCACCACAGTAGTGGGAAATAATTATAGTGGTCCCTTGATATACGAGTTTAATTCATGATCACAGTTGTAAAACAAAACACTTCTACCTCAAATAATCTTTCCACATTGAAACAAAAAGAAAATCCATTAATTTGTTCTAGCTACCCAAAATAATATTAATTAAAATTAAATGAAAACAACACTGTGATAATATACTTTATGAAATCACAGAGTAGAACTAAAACCATGACCAACAACTCTAGATGTTAGCACACCAAATAATTAGGGGTGTGCCAAAAAATAGATTCATAAAAGAATCAAGATTTCTCATTCCCAAAAATTGATTTTATTTAAATTAGACATGAAGAAGAAGGGGAAAAGGCAGTTGTAGCCCACATGCTGTTTTTGTGTAAAAAGGCACTTACAATACAAAATTAATAAATGTTTAAAGAAAAAAAAAAAAAAAAAAAAAACACTTTAATGTCTATTTGTCATTTTGGCTTGCAAAGCAGACTGGAGTAGATCATGACAATTTTTTGCATATCTGTAAATTGAAGCAGAAATAATTTGCTAATCAAATAATTTTGAATCGAAAATCATTTGAATCGAGATTCGAAAATCGATTCTGAATCGAATCGTAGACCCAAAAATCGTAATCGAATCGAATCGTGAGACAGTCAAAGAGTCCCAGCCCTACAAATAATGGCCTTTAGCATTGTTTGTTAGCATTAAGCTAAGTGGGTTTTCCTAAGTTAAAGCGATGTCGTAATTTTAAAACTGTTTGTTTTATATTTGTTTGACAGTAAACTTCAGCTGGGAGTGCCATTAAATAGCTTGAAGCGTCTTTTTTTGATGACTTGCTCAATATTTGCTAAACTGCTGCTTATTGTGAGTGAGTTGAATTGAGTTCACTGCCACTAGTATACAGCGAGTATCTCCCGTTTGCACTCACAGGTCAAAGCACAAAATTGGTCGAATGATGGCTCACATAAAAAAAAAAAAAAAAAAAAAAAAAAAAAAAACTTGTTTAAAAAAAAAAATAATAATAATAATAATTCTTAATATCTTCGACTGACCAAAAAGACTCAGAGAAATTAAAAACACAAATCTTCATATCATATTTGCTCAAATAGAAGCCAGGTATTTAATTGTACAAATGTTAGAAGTATACACCGACTGGTTGACAACTCCTTGATCCAATAATGTACACAATGCCTCACAAAAGTGTGTGTTCTTCTATTCTTGGTTCATTTCCATAGTGCAGAACAGTTGGAGATGCAAAGTAATTGGCCCTTGCTCAAGTTTTTACGCAGTCAACTATGATAGACACAACTGCCTAAATGTGATCGAAGCAGACATTGCTCTAGAGAAGTTACATTTATTCAAATTTGCTTAAATATATTTGTTTCTTTTACAACCCAGTTCAGTTTGATTAGTCTAAACAAGTACAGGCTCGGTGCGTGAGAATTACCCCCACCATTAAACTCAAAATTTTAATGGGAGTGTTGATACCATCTCTAAAACTCAGCTTCTTTTTCCCTTGAAAGTTGTCTGCTTTTCGTCTTCCGTCTCATCATTTGGCTTTTTCCCCTTTCCAAAGGCATTTGTTTATTACTCATATTTCCTAGCTTGTGGGCTTTATTTGTTAGTACTGTAATGAGACAAGCTGTACAGAGGCACCTGGTTTTAAAAAGTAACTTTTTTCAGACTGTGCTGATCAAGAAATAATTGCTTTCTTCTTTCTCTTTGCATGGCCCAGTACCAAATGCCGTAGGGACCTATGCCGATCCATGGTTTGGTGTTTGGTCACCGCTACTCTAGCAAAATAGCAAAATGAAAAGCAGCCTAATTTTTTTTAACCAACTTCATATGCACTTTTGGATTCAAGACAATTGGAGTAAATAATAACATCATAATAATTCCATACTCTAATTTGTGAATTTACTGGCGACACTGTCCTGAGCTATGATGTCATGCTATTTAAGCAAAGGCAGTACAGCAGATCATCAGCTGCACCCATTGATGGACATTTACGCTGCCTCAACCGAGCAAACATCATCATCAAGGACACCCTGGCAGTGAGCTGTTTGACTTGTTGCCCTCAGCAAGGAGCTACAGGCATACAGCAAGGACAAAGACTCAAGAACACCTAGTCTTATTTTGATGAAATACAAAAATAATCAGTCTGCTTTCATGAAGAGCTACAGAATTAAAATAATATGTACTGTTGAGAGACTGATATCAGAGGATTTGGACAATTTTAAACAATTACTCTAAACAATACAACAATTATCAAAATGGTGTCAGTTATGATGATCGATTAGTTAATTAATTGATTAACTGAGACACCTCTATTTTAACTAAAAGGACAACACAGGCATTACATAAAAGTAACAGCAAAAGTCAGTATTTGGGAAATTACAGTAATTTAGTACCTAATTTGCCTTTAGTTTTAAGCAATTCATGTTCCCACAAAACAAGAGAAACCACTAATGAAGCAAAAAAGTGACAGAGGCATGTGATATTTTGAAAATTTTGGATTTTTTTTTTCTCCTTATCAAACAAAGCATTATGAACAGAAGCACAATATGGGCATGTCTGAATTCAGTTTATATGTTCCCTGGGGCATAATTGTTCTAAGCACAGCTCTTGTGCAAGTGGATGCCAACTTTTGCCCGCAGGCCTTCAGTCAACAACAGACGGAAGTTTTAAAATCTTGTAGTTTCACATTTTATCTTTTGCCAGAAAGCATTACAGACAATGCATAAGTCACCAAAAAAACACAATGCCGCACAGTAGTCAACTGAAACTTCCCGAAAAGCACAACTTACTGTAAATACAGATTTCCTTACTACGTATTTCTGTACTGGATTTCCTTACTGCTCTCATCCATCCAACACTACAGTTTAAAACTAATACCTCATTGTCAAATCTATAGTACAACCACACATATTTACGTCACTTTTGATCCAGTTTTATACTATATGGGAGAATGCCATGATGTCATTTTTCTTGGAAACCGCAAAAGGTAAGGGCAAGAATGATATTTCCACGATGCCACTGAAACCATACCGAGTTCTCAAGAGTCTAGAATAGCTTTGTCATGTTCACAGTTATGGATCAATGTGTAATTTCAGCACAGATGAACTGTTGAAAGGGGATAAAAGTTAAACCCTTGCTGAACAATACGAGAATGCATACAAGATATTATAAATGATCCTTATTAATTGATTTTTAAAAATCACATTCCAATTTCCATGTAAATGAAAACACTCACGTCCTATTTAAACCACACTAAAAATGTATCACATTTCATTTTTGTGCAGTGATAGCAACCAGCATGACAAATTATATCTCCATTAATAATAAACACATGGTTCATGATTAGTCTGAGGTCAAAGAGGAGACCTACTGGCACCGTGCACAATTTACCTTAAGCTGCAAGTACTTGGAGTAGGCAATATAGTTTATGTAGTCACAGCTTATACATAGCAACACAGCCTGGGGTTTAGGTGTTGTTACTGATACTGAGCTGGCTTCAACTCAGAAATGGCAAGCGGCTGACTAGGGGTCATTTTCAAATGACAAAAAAAAATATTTAAGAGCCGAGTCAAAAAGAGAGTTCAACATTTAATCTATGTTCACAATAACATAGTATTACATTTAAAATTTGATTGAATAGTTTTATGAAATGTATGAAAACTGATCAGAGCATCTTAAAGTTCTTGAACGTGTCTGTCTTTTCTATGCAAATACGTGGTCTAAATACAAAGGCAAACAACATTTAAAAAAATAAACACGAACACAAATGTAACTAAAATACGTTTGGGCAGAGTTACGCTAGTGTCGGTGTTGTTTTAAAAGTGAAGTGTTGGTGAAATGTCACACTTACCAGCACTGAAGGTCAGACAAAAAAAACGCAGTTAAGAGAAGCTTGGCGACAACTTCTCTGGTGCACTCCACAGAGGGGAAACAGAAACTACCTCTCCCACATAAAACTTCTGCGTTTTATTAAGTAAACGGCGCCCCGAAAAGATTATGTTTCTCGCCACTTCCACATGTTGCTACGCAGCGTGCAATGTTTTGACCGTCGAGCTTTGGTGGCCTCTGCGCGCGCCTACTGTCACCTGTGCCGTCATCAACGGCATAGGTCTTGCGGGCTTCTGGGTAATGTAGTTCTCGCCTAAAAGAAGCCGGAAATGACTATTATTAGACAGTGACGTGAGAATTGTTGTCTACGGAACGAGGTAACAGGTCATCCAGCTAGACCAAAAACAAAAGAGGTAAATTGGTTTATATATAGCTTCTATTTTAGGTGCCTCCAATGTTATATAATCAAGACTCTGTATATATTATATTCTTCTATAGTAATAAGGTTCCCAAAGAGCTTTTGTAACAGTGGACAGTGGGATTCTTACCATATTTTAACTTCAACCTTGACTTACATCAGCTTGAATTGGTTTATGAACGGTCTTAGTGCTCATTTCATACTGCACATTTCTTTTATATGTAGGCTAGTTCTCAAAAAAAAAAAACATGGACAAACTCAAAGTTTCACTTTAGAGTGTTATGTGATATTCCATCATTTACACCTGCAATTATAGACTCAATGCTCATTAATGGGAGGCTTTTTGGCAAAAAAGTGTATGTTTTTACATTCAACAGACCGCGGTGTACCTAATGTGTAAAGCACACACTGTACTGAAACAATTATGTATGCCTGGCTGCTAGAAATGTAGAATGTCATGGCAGTCAGATGTGCTTACAGTACCACGTGTTACCACAAGAGGGAAGTAAATACTTGACGATGCACTCCTGTTTTAAATAAAATTTTGCATTAAAAAAAAATCTGTATGGCAATCAAATGGGGCATTTTGATTTTTATTGATTTCAAGACAATTAATCAATGGTGGGGAAAATAGTTGATCCCAACTAAAACACTCAGCTGTCATCTACTACCAAAGTTTGTCTCTACTGAGCATTATCAAATGAAGAGACACCATGTTTTTTGTTTTTAAAGCTGCAGAACAAATCAGATTTAATCATTTTTCTGAGGTAGCGCCTTCCCTCCACTGTACATTACGATCAAGTATGTGATATGTATCATTCAACATTCAATACACTAAACAAGAGTATACAGAGGTGGAAGGAAGAGACAAAGTTAACTTTCCAAATGTGTGTGCGTGTCTCTAAGATCAAGACATCAGATGTAAGTGTTCTTACTGGCCACATCACAACATACATTATGAGCATGTCTCCAATTAAATAACCTAATAACAAAAACATAGTTGGGCTGATAAACAAATCAATACATGTGGGTGGAAAGAAAATACTAATTCAATCCACATTGTATTGAATGTGAGTAACATCTGAAGTAAATGCAAAACATAGTACTCATACATATGGATTGGAAGGATACACAACAACTGCAATGATCCTCACATACATACATAATTGACAGAATTTAATGACCACATTAGGTTTTCAGCCAATAACAATATTGTGAAACATTTTGCCGTGCTGGTTTATTGTATGCTAATCAGTTTTACTCAACTTCATTAAAATAGCAGACTTTTTTTTTCATGCTTAATTGTAAGGCCTAATTAGCAACCACAATTAATTTAGGTATGATGTGACGGTGAACTTCACTTAAATATCCACTGCTCCAAAGCACAAGTGGTCACTACTTTCCTACCACTAAAAGGATGTGGATGGGACGTGAACTGTTTAGTGTGCATGCAGTTGCAACTTAACTGAATTCACTCTGCCGGTAATCAATTGGCCTTGTATTATGATTAGCTATTTAAAAAAAAAAAAAAAAAAAAAAAAAAAAAAAAAAAAAAAAAAAAAAAAAACTACTAGTTAAAGCGGATACTGGAGAGTGGCTCCATCTTACGTTATCTGTTGTGACTTTCAAGACTACCCAACAGTGATTCTTCTATTTGAAGTGAATTTTGGGAGGCCATCTTTATCTACAGATGAATAATGGTCAGTGCGTGTAGTCAGGAGCTTAGAACAAATTTCTATTCTGGGTGTGATGTTCTGCTGTAGTAATAGCAAGCCTTTTTTATGTAGAATGTTGATTGGTTGTGATTGTATTGTATTGGTGTTAATGTTTTATGTTTGTTTGTTTTTTGTGTTACTGTAAAGCGCTTTGTGACAGCTCAGGCTGTTTGAAAGCGCTATATAAATAAACTTGAGCTGAGTTGAGTTTAGTGTGACAAAGGGTACTGTGGATGCCACCAGTCCACAAGCCTCACACTGTGTACAGGATCCAGCACAACCTGCGTCCCGCCATGATCGCCTCTTTTCTTCCCTCTCAGGATCGGCGAGTCCTGGAACATGAGGCGAACGCGATGATGGCGCATGTCCGTGCTGACGTTGATTGTGAACTACGACAACAGCAGTAAATGTCACGTTAACGGAGTAACATCTTCCCAGGTTTTAGTAGCCATACTTTCCGAATAGCAAGAGCAAAATCTAAATATTTCAGCGGGTATAAAGACCAACCAGGGTGAGTGTCATGCCCATGACCACAGGGGTGAAGATGAAGTTGAACGTTGACACTTGAAGCATGTAACAGTCCGAGTCCGAATTTCGGTGGACGTCTTCATACTGTTTGGGCATGCGCAAGGTCTTTGCGCGCCCGTTCTTAGCGTTTCCCTGCTAGGGAGCAAAAACGATGATTAAAAACTATTGAGCATCGATGTAGCTGTTTTAGGCAACGCTCATTACCTGCTTTAAAAACTTGAAGTTGAACTCCCACAATGCTTCTGGTCGAGTCCCAGTCACCTTTTTTACCCCGAACAATAAACACTGCAGAAGAAAACAAAGTCACAAATTTACTACAATGAGATACTGTAGATCACGTGTCAAGATCCGATCCTCAAGGGCCAGAGTCCTGCATGTTTTTGAGGTTTCTCTACTCCAACTCCAACGATTCCATGATCAGGATAATTATCAGGCTCCTGCAGAGCTTGCTGATGAGCTTAAATATGAATCAGCAGCTGTGTTGAAAGTGGGGAAACCTCCAAAACGTGCAGGACTGCGGCCCCCGAGGACTGCAGTTTGACACCTATGCTGTAGATGCATCAACAATAGAAAATGTAAAGATGAAAGTGTCTTAAGTAGAATAATTCAAAAACAAAACATTGTCAGGGATACACCTGTTACATCTGCTAAAGTTAGTACAATATGACAAAATATTATTTCTATTCTTAACATTTGTTTGACATATTAACTGGAGTTAACTTCTTTCTTAGGGATGTAACGATGTCCAAACATCACGATACGATATCACGATACAATATGATAATTATCACGATATTGTGGGGAGGTTGGCGATATTTCAAACGGGCACAATATTGTAAAAAAAAAAAAAAAAAAAAAAGCACAATATCATGCTTTTGTACATAACAGCAATGCATAAAAACATCCTACAATATCTAATAGCACTTAATATTGAGGCACTTGCTCATGCTAGTACAAATTGAGTTCCTCCACATATTGACTCGCTTCACAAACATATTACTTATTATTCATCTGACCATTAACATGGATTTTAAATGTAGAAGGGCCAAAACATCCCTAATGAAAATTAAATTGCACTAAAAAACTAGCCACCAGAGGGTGCTAGAACTGCACAAATGTAAATCAACCTGACTTTTTGAACAGATGTGCTGCTCTTAAATACCGTGAACATGACAACGACAATATTGTGGCAGTTTTAATATTGCGATATTGCCCGTTACATCCCTATTCTTTTTATCCAATTGTAGAGTGCTAACAATATTAAAAGGTTTACGATGGCACCGACTTAAGAATCAGTTTTTGACAAATTGTTTTAATTTCCGTGATTTCCTGTTTAAAATTGTTTCATAATCCTAACAAGTAAGAGATTGACCAGCATTCTGCCAGGGATGAGGGTCCACCTTCTACTGTACGCCAATTTAACTTAGTAAAAGAGAGAGATAATAATAATAATAATAATAATAATAATAATAATAATAATAATAATAATAATAAATTTAAAAAATCAAATTAAACTAGAAACAGAAGTTAAACTAAGAATAGAGAAGAAAGAATTGGCTGAGAGCAAACTGACATAGCAATTTACCTTGGAATTGAGCAAAGTTGTAGGTGTAGATTCAGGCAGGGAAGGAATTTTGGATACACGTGAGCTGAATGGCTCGTACAAATGGAAGAGGGAGCGAATCACACGTGCCCTGAGATTCCACATTCTGCCAATGCAATCAGGCTGGAGACGAAATGGCAGGTCAACATCCATCTGGTAATGTCTTTCAATGAAAGAAGGGGGGGGGGGGGGGGTATCAGGTATGTTGTTATACTTGAGCCACAATGCTACACAGCCAATACTCTGTAAACAATGCCAGATAATTTAATCAACTGAAACACAAGCTTATAAAAAAAAAATAATATAACAATCAGAGACTTCAAATAGTGAATGTGCGACATAAACTAGCACACCTTCTGTATAGCCTGGTCCAAAAAACGGCAGTGCATGTGACCATCCATGCGTTCCTACAAATTAGTGAGAATCTGCAAATGTCTTCAGGTCGAATATAGGAGGAAAGCACAAGCCAGATGTCTACCGGATACTCCTGTCCATCACTGCTTTGACTGCTCTCTGAAAGTACACAACGCAAATAGAACGAGCCCACTTCTCACTTCTTCTTCCTCCACACAGTAATATCATACCCTTTCTCCTTTTGCTCTTCTTCTTGTGGATCACTTTAGTTTCACTGTCGCCATCATCCTCTGCATCTAAGTCATCACTGCTGTCCAAGCCATCTATTTTGATGGTATCAGCAGACGAAAGGACTTCTTCTACAGCACCGTGAGATGCTTCCAGCCCACACAGTAATTTGACTGAAAGGCAAAGTGCTTAAACTGATCAGTTCAGATGCAAAAGCTTGGAAAGAAATGTGTGCATCAGTCAGTGTATAATTACCTTCTTTTTCAACTGCATTTGCAACAGCCTTTTTCACCCTACCAGACTTTACAACGGCCGGATCAGCGTCAGCATAATCAGCCACAGTCACTGAGGAAGGACACAAAATTGCAGAGTCATGTTGAATATTTATTTAAGATAACATGCACAAGACCTCTGGGTTATATTTAACCTGCAAGCCACTAATGCTCTAATCCTGTATGGAAGAGAGAATGGTAACTTATAAATAATAGGTATATATAATTAATAATCAGTAACTGACGCTTTTAGAACATGCAGGCAGGTATGTCTCTTACACCATGCTATTTGTCTAACTTTCAAAAAACAACAATTGACGTTTGTATCGATGCAATGCACACTGAAAATGGTAAATTGTGCATAACTTAATTTGTAAGACTTGTCAGGATAACCTAATGGTCATAAAAACTCGGATGTGTTAAATTATTATTTCTGAACCACAGTGTAGCAGAGGACGAGCTAGCTTGTTGGCTATAATGGAAAAGACCTACCTGATTCCGAGCAAACGTCCCCAGCCCTAAATTTCAGCCGTTTTCGGTTCCCTTTCTTGGGCATGTCGACACTAAAGTTCTGTGGGCGCTTAACGTAGCTGCGAATCCAGCCATGGCTCTATGGCAAGCTGGAACAGAGAAAAAGAAAAAAGAATGAGAGAGATATTGAAAATAACCCCGCCAGGATCTTCAGCCATTATGGAATGACGAATGATGCCAAGTATCGCGAGAATACAGTTGCCTCATTCATGATGTGATGCTACTTTGCTGACCCCTATCGGCGAAATACAGCTCAAACGTTATTTAAAGTTGAAGTGTTGTTTTTATTTTTTATTTTTTTTAATGTACGTACATCAAGATATTTTGGGAAGTATTTAACGCTGGATTTCGGAGGAGGACAATGATTCACCCATGCCGGATTTCAAGGTTATTAAGTTTGGGAGAGTAATTCAAGACAGAAAAGGAGAAATTATGCTCAGTACTTTGATAATAATGGCAAAACAGTTTATTTACCGGTGTAGATGTATTAAATGTCGTCCTTTGTTTTGATTCTTTTTTTTTCTTTTTTTTTTAGAAAATTGAAGGGTTTGGAAGGACACTGAGGATGGTTAAGACAAAGCAAGCTTAGTTGGTATTAAATAACTTTTTATAGTTTTATAGAATTTATAGTCTAATTAGACCTTTTTTTGTTTTTATTTTTTGTTTTGTTTTGTCTGTGTTTTTTTTTTCTCTCTTGTGTCTTGTTCAACAGCACGGTTCTGTTTTGTGTGCTCAATTTGAATTGGAGGGTTTTTTTTTAATTAATAAAGAAAGTAAAGAAAACAAAACCTTGCCAGCAAGCTGTGGAAAAAAAGTAGCACACAGATTTAAAAAAAGTTAAAGTTATTAACCTCTTGCTCCTCACAAGGGTCACGGGGGGTGCTGGAGCCTATCCCAGCTGGCTTTCGGCAGTAGGCAGGGTACACCCTGAACTGGTTGCCAACCAATCGCAGGCCACACAGAAATGAACAACCATCCACACACGCACTTAAGGACAACTCGGAGCACCCAATTAACCTGCCATGCATGTCTTGGAATGTGGGAGGAGACCGGAGTACCCGGAGAAGACCCACGCAGGCACGGGGAGAACATGCAAACTCCACCCAGGAAGGTTGGAGCCTGGACTCGAACCCGAGTCCTCAGTACTGGGAGGCGGACGTGCGCTTGTATATCAGTGCTTCTCAATTATTTTTTGTTATGCCTCCCCAAGAAGAAAATATTTTGTTGCAATATATTCTTGCATGGATTTTTCTCCCAGGTACAGTTGACCTACTGGCTTTTTCTCACATTCCAATATAACTCAAATTAGGTTAATGACAACTCTAAATTCACCATATGTGAATGTGAGTGAATGTTTATCTCAATTATCTGTTTATGTGCAATTGGCTGAAGACCAGTACCGACTGCCTCATGCCCAGACAGCTGGGAAAGGCTCCAGCTCGACCCTCGTGAAGATAAGCAGTAGAGCAAAGCAATAGATGGATTGATGGATGAAATTGCGAACAATGTCATTTATTAGGGTTCCATTCCATTTAAGTTTAAGACAGTCAGGCCCTTGCTACTACACTATAAATACTTTACACAACTTTAGCCTAAAGGAGCTGTTTTTATTGTATTTTCTGGTTGGTTGGTGAGGTTATTGACATTGTCCCACAACACTGTATAGTATGCGAAACGTGGCACACGTTACAACAGTTAAAAACAAAATAAACTTGCAATATCATCCTTTTACGACTTTCATTACAAACGCGTGGCGTGATCTCATTTCCATTGAAGATCCTGCAGGGAGCGCTGTGCATCCAAGTGTGCAATCATGCACAGCAATAATGAGCGTGCGTGGTGATGATGGAGCAACTGGGACATATAGTCATGCAAATAGCGCTGCACAAGTATACGTGAAGCAAGCATATGTGAAGCAAAGAAGCAGACGACCAACGTGACCTTGTAGGCGAAGTGTACATCATGGTAGCCGTGTTAAGTGTAAGTGTGGATTGTACGCGTGTGGGGCGGGGGGGGGGGGGGGGGGGGGGTCGCGCGTGTGTGCGGTGGGTGGGGATGGAAGCAGAGAAGGCGGATACAGATAAGACTCCCTCTCTCACACACACAGACACGCATACACAGTACACACACATTGACTGGCTCATATGAGCAGATCAGACCTTCTGTCACGGATCTATTCTAGTATTTTGGATTTGTTCCGTACTATGATCTCCGCCTTACTCGTGGACACCGCCCCTCCGAGCGGTCGCGCGCCTGAGCTGTCAATCACGTCACGCCGGGTTTGGTACATGTGAGCGAGGGAGTGCATGGCGCACCGGTTCTGCACACGGAGAGAAACGACGGTGGTTAACGAGGATGAAAGGTCGACAGTTATTATAGCATCGTTACGATCACCCTGAATAGGTAAGATGGTCGATGCACTATATGGAAGAACGCACGCACGCGTCCCCAAATGCATGCTGTTCCTTTTTATTTCTCTCGTGGCCTCCAATCAGTTTATGCATATGTTAGTTTATATGTAATACACGGACCCGTCTTGAACCGACAGATCGCGTCGCCCCTACATCCAGCGCAGCAGAGATGATGTGCGAGGTGATGCCGACCATCAGCGAGGGGGACTCGGCCGGTCCCCCGAGAGGAGCCGGCAGCGTCCCGAATGGCTCCGAGCAGGAGGCCAACTTCGAGCAGCTGATGGTCAACATGCTGGACGAGAGGGACAAGCTACTCGAGTCCCTCAGGGAGACCCAGGAGACCCTCATCCAGTCGCAGACCAAACTGCAGGGGGCGCTGCACGAGAGGGACGTGCTGCAACGGCAGATCAACGCAGCCCTGCCTCAGGTGAGGAGCAGCCGGTCTCAGGAGGAATCCGGGTTCCATTTATATTGAGCAATTAGTTGGTACTCTGTGATAGCCTGTTTGGTTAAGCGGCTGTCATTGAGGAATTGGGGTTGGTGAATTTAGAGTTCTCATTGGCAGTCTTGTGAAAAAAAGATGTCAGTATCATGGTTGCCTTGTTTCTAAAGGATTCTGTGAATCACTTGGAGCGAGTGATCTTCAAGTTGTATGAAAATAGGTCAGAGTAAGTGAGTGGAGTCCTTCCACACAGACCTTGCAAGAGTTGACTTCCCTCCAGTGACCACCCAGGACAGTGACTATGCGGATGTTTGGCATACATATTGAAATCGAAATGTAGCTTATCATAACTAAATATTTACTATGGTTTTCTTAGAAAATAAAGCGAGCAGGGTATTGACAAACACACATTCCATTCTTATGATACAGCGAGAGTGTAACGATAGAAAAATGACAAGGCAAATATGATGTTTTCTTCTTGTATATTTAAGTAAGAAGCAGCTGATAAAGAATATAATCACATTTAAAATACAACAGAAGCTTAACACTGTCCAGTATTTACAAAGGATGTACTGAGCATGTTGAACAATATGCATTCTGTAACAATGGACAAAAGAATGCATGGCAGGTCAGTAGTGACCAAGAGCTTTTCCTCCCTCAAGAAACAGCTTCGTAGCTGTATATGTGATATGTGAATGAAGACAAACACTGCTGCAATGCTGTTTCACTCATACTATTGTGATTCATTTGTGATTGTGACATACTCAATGTGAAAAAAATAGGATTGTTTTATGGTTTTTATGTTTTATTGTGTTATGTTTAATGGTATAGAACTATATTATATTATAGTGACTGCAGTAGTAGACAGCGCATCTGCATCATGGCTCAAATTATTTTTGGAGATGAGTCCAACAAATTGACAATTTGGTGACAGACAGTCGATCTAAATTTACCCTTAATCAGACCATGTCTAAATACTGATGGAGATGGTCTACTGCAATTTTAGTGAATTTGATCAGGGCATAGGCAGACAGAATTTAAGCTCTGCTGACATTTGTGATGGATGTCAGCGTATTTCATTCATAAATATGTGAAGAGTGGGCATCAAACCTTCTGAATTACTATATTATATATTTGCTATCATCTTACTGTGCAACAAACACAGCTATCTGAGTCTAGTGTCCAAGTCTTCTTCCACCATGTCGAGGCTCTAGTCAAATGAAATGAATTAATGAGCTACCATTCAACAGTTTTCCCCTGTAATGCTATTGTGATTGCAAAGGACTACATTTAAATTTACGCATTGATCCGAGCAGCAATGAGCGTTCTCCCAGGTCAAAACATCCCTTATGAAAATTAAAATACACTAAAAAAAAAAAACAAAAAAAAAACTAGCCACCAGAGGGTGCTAGAACTGCACAAATGGAAATCAACCTGACATGACAACAACGATAATGTGGCAGTTATCCATTTTGCGATATCACAATATTGCCATTATTTTTATTATTATTATTTATGGAGTTCACAAAAATACCCTAGAGAGATACATGTGCAAGTTCAGGATGATGCAGAAGAGTTCTATACCACCGGGGGCGGTGTGGTTCAGTGGTATGGTTTTCGTCTCCCACCCCAGAGGTTGTGGGTTCGATCCCATGCGTTGTGACCACGTCGAAGCATCCTTGAGCAAGATACTGAATCCGCAATTGCTCCTGATGCTGCGTCATCAGTAGGTGAATGGGTAGTCAAAATGTAAAGCGCTTTGAGGGCCTTGTAAGGTGGAAAAGCAGTATATAAATTAAGTGCCATTTGCCACTACAACCACAATAATGAACCTACCTGACAGTGTCAATCAAAATTGAACATTATCATCTTTGTTAAGGCAAGCATATCTTGAATTAGATGCAAATATACCCTTTTAAGTAGTCATTATGTTGTTAATATTGTGGCTGCTTGGTGTATGGCAATTCTCTTTCAAATTGTATTTTTTGTGAGTTTGGCTTTACAATTCAGGTGTTCAAATGAAAAGATTTGGAAAACCTTGCAGAAATGATCTTTCTCAGTAAGAGCCTTACAGAACAGGAAATGGACAAATAAAGGTTATTGAAAGTATAGTAATGTCTACCAACAACACCAAATGCTTGTAATATGTCAGAGAAATCATCCGAAGGCAGTAATTAAGCAGTGAAAATCAGTTTCCCTGCCTGTGAGTTACTTCTTGTGATGTTTCAGATGTAGGTCGTGACTGGCATCATGTTGCCTCCTTTAATGGGTTGCTGTTTTTCAGCCCTTGATCTTGATCAGCCATGCTTGGCTAACAAGAAATATGGAATAAGTGGGGCCCACATTTTGCTTGGAAACCCGGCAGAGAAAAGCTCAAGGCCCACCTTATCATTAATGTGATTGGAACAGCCTCACGTGGTGACCTGCCTGCTCCTCAGGGCCGTTCATGTGCTTATGTTGACCTGGAATATTTCTGACGATAGCCCCGTGAGTGTGTTTGAGCGAAAGAGAGCTGAATAAGCGATGCTGCAGCCACCTAGCATGGCGACAATGAGGCCCCAGCACATAATACTGTGTTATCCTCTCCGACCCGCAGGTCTAAATGTGTGGCGTGATGTCACACCGAGCATGATGGTGTGCTGCTTGTAAGTGTGTATGTGTGAAAGGGAGGGAGCGAGTGAGAGAGAACCATGCTGGAGACGACAGCATCGCTGCAGTCGCTTGTGGGAGAAACATGGCTGCTTGCTAGTGTACATCGCCCTGGGCTGCTTGCTTCCACACATGCACTTACGTGTGTGTGCAAGAGAGAGAGAGAGAGAGAGAGAGAGAGAGAGAGAGAGAGAGAGACTGTCATGCCTGTTTGCTAATCTTGCTTCAGCGTAATATGTAATTGTAGCAGTAATGCAAGTATTAGTTATACTGTCATACACCTCAGGGACATTACACACACATTACGACTGGCATGCTTGGTTATAAGCTGACTGTGCACACATACTTCAAAACCAGGTCTTTCGCACACCAATATTAGTGCATATAGCTGGTGCAATGGGCCAGTCTGGTTTCTCAAACTCAGGTTCAGAAGAAAAAATGGGTCATGACTCAAGGGTCACTTTTTATTGGATTGTGGATTGTCAGAGTGAAATGCTGTAGGAAGCTTTTTTTGTTGATCATCAAGCAGGGACGCACTTGCTTGGCAAAGGGATTTTTGATCTATGTTTGATGATAAATTGTGTTCTTTATAAGTAGTGTATGTACAGTATACTGTATGTACATGTCATGGCAATGTGGCGTAAAATAGTTTCTTACGTTTTGGTTGCGTGAGGAACCAACTTCAAGGTCCTGAGCTGCACTGTTTAAACAAAAAAAAACAAAAAAAAAAAACGATAAATTTCCGGCAGCTGGGGCACCAAAAAAATAAATTAATAAATAAAATAAAATACAATTAAAATACAGTGAAATAACATTTATTCTTACTTACTTCTCATAAAAATCCCCATAATTAAAATACAGTTTGCCATTGTAATTTCAACTCGATTTTGCTTATTTTCAGGCTATTTTTTATGTTTAATTAGAAACATTTTCACATTTTAAAACAATTATATTACCAAGAAATATAGTGGGTAAACCTTATATTTCCTTTCAAAATAAATGTTAATACAATGTCAATGAATGTTACCCTCTAGGACATTCCAGTAACTGTAGTTATTTTCAACAATAAACATTAGTCAATTAACAAAGAATTTATTGTAAAATTACACATTTTTAATATTTAATTTCTCATTAATTTTAAATGTTTAAATTTCCTTCCCTCCTCCAGAGTTTTAAAGTTGTATTTTACAGTTTATTCCCTTAAATAACAGAGTCAGACAAATATTTGTGAAATTAAGATTTATTTTTATGATAATGATAACGTTAACATATTTTAACAATAAATGTATGCATTTCTTATGTGTGCGGGTTTTTTTTTGGGGAGGGGGGGGGACAGAAATGTTATGTTTTCATATTTACAGTGATTTCATGTTATCTTACATTCAGTATATAACATCACAGTCTATTTTTGAAAATTCAACATTTTAAAAATATAGGACAAATGTATAAAATAAAATAAAAATAAACATTAGTAAGCATTTTGTTATTTATTTATTTATTTATTTATTTATTTTACAGTGTGGAAATTTTTTGTTAAATCCTACAATGAACAATAGGTAATATGAAATATATATAATTTGGAATTTATTCCAGGTTTGGTTTGCTGTGCTCTCTTGAAGAATGGAGGAAGTCTGGCCTTGACACGTTTAAAAAGTGTAAGAAAGAGAACCGAATCACATCTTTGGATTCACTGTATTATGAGAGCAGTGTTACGCTCTTTGCTGTAGCCAGCAATGCTGTGCAGCCCTCCGGTCGGAAGTGTCTCAGTGTGTTTTTCCTCTTCTATATTCAGTTCCCTCTGTTCTTAAGGTGGTGTAGCTCAGGCATGAGTATTAGCATGGCAGGACAACATTGTTATTCCTCAAACCAAACACTAGGTCCTCTGCTGATTTTGCCAAATAAACATTTGTCTTCTAACATGCATCATCTCCACCTACAGCATGTGTGCGCGTGTGTGTGCGTGTGTGTTTGGTGTGTGTGCGCTCTGACAGTTCTGGGCCAGTGTGCTCCCAGAGAGTCAGGAAACACTGAAGACAGAACAATAAACAGGCACAAAAACACAGCGGACAAAAATATATTGTTAAATCAATACCTTTCTGATGGTGTTTATCAAAACCGAGTGTATTGTTTTGTGAAGGCTAAATTTGTCACAAAGCTCTCAATAAATTTGGCACCTCATGTCTGGTGACTTAATTCAAATGACCACTACACACACAGAGATCTCAACTTCATTGTTGTGTTCAAAAAGGGAGGAGAATATCTTTGTAAGACATAACAGTAATTATTAACATCGACAAAGTCAGAAAACAAACTGATAAGACATTATTATGCCACAAAAGAACTAACTTTTCCACATTGCATATTTTTTAAGAAATTTACAAAGGGGAAGTCAACTTCCAAATTTTCTTAACAATATGTTCTATTTGGCCCCACAAGGCTAAACACAGAATTCTTATCAATATTGCGTTTGTGGAATAATAAGCATCAAAATCAACCTATTTATATCCATCTCAGGAAAAGGCCATTTTGGCACTTGCTGTCGACTGAAAATTACAACAGAGTCGTAATTGGTCGTTACCTAAGCCGTGAGCAAATGTAATGTCATTTTCTGCCAAGAGCAAGTAGCAAAATGGCCACCAACTGAGATGGATGAAAACGGATGGATTTTGCTCCTTAAAGGGACAATGTGCATTATTTAGCACCATCTAGTGATGAATTTAATACTTTTTTTTTTTTTTTTTTTTTTATGTATTCTGTCACATCAAGGTCGTGCTGCGCATTAAAGGAGGCTGACATGTTTCACTGCCATCTTTTTGCTAAGGATGCCCAAAGGAAAAGAACTCAACAAATGTAGTTAGCCTCTGGTGGTAGCTGCAGCTCATGCCGGACCCAATGGGTCGACCACCGCTAACTTCCACAGCTGGGGCCTGCAAGTGGTTATTACTGAGTCCCGTGATTCAGACTCCCGCCGCTTGTCTCACTCTGCTTTGCTTTTGCTAGCTTCTCCTACTAGCTAGCCACTCTTGTAGGATGGTTGCTTTAAAGTGCAGTCATCCATTTTCTATAAGATGAATAGTATACAGCGTGTCCTCATTAGGGTCACGGGTGAGCTTGTGCCAATCTTAATTTACTTTGGGCAAGATTGGTACACCCTGAGCAGGCTGCTAAAGCTAGCCAATTGTGAGTCTTCAATTCACCTAACATGCAGATTCAGTGAGCATGTGCAACATCCTCACAAGAAGGCCAGAGCCAGCCAAGATCAAACCCGAAACTTCAGAACTGCAGACATGCTAACCATTAGTTCCGCATGCCTCATTTAGTTGTTCTTTCTTCGAAAAAGTAAAAGTTACGCAAGCTAGATGAAATCCTGCTCTCTTAAGATCAGCCTATATCGATATTATTGCTTTGAATATAATGTTTCCTGGCTCAGGCAGGTAAAAGTCCCTTAGTTTGTTTTGTTCCGCCATGAAGTTGAAAGTATTGCCATTTAAACTGAAAATATTTTGAGAATCAAGCCAACTGGTGTTCCTGCTGAGATTGAGGTTGGCACCCTTGCTCGAACGGCATCCATTTTTAAATTGTCCATCATTACGCTCTCAGCTACTCACCTGCATCTGTCATGATGTCAATTGTGACTATTACAACAATCAAAAATGTCCACGGACGGATTTATTAGCAAGCAGCACGTCAGTGCAACAATATTCATTTATTCATCCTATCGACAACTGCTATAGCGAAAAATTGAAAGCCATGCCCTCATGCCCTCACTTTTCAAAGCGTTTGCGCAACATTGTTTTTAACTAAAAGATTCAGTATCGGTAGGTTGTTTCCTTGGCAACAACATTTTGAGCCTGGAAACATTTGACAACAAGTATTATCATTCCTGTGCAGAAAAAAAAAATAACAGTGAAAAAGGAGAACACTCACTTTTGTGAACAGTGAATGTTCTCACGTTGTCTCCTACCTTTTTTTTTTTTTTTTTTTAACGAGATTGTTGTCATTTAAATATACTTTTAATTACTTTGGGCTCCTTCCTTCCCAAGCCATTAAAAGTGGTGCAAAAAATGTACGCTGTCGTTGATATGTGTGCTGAATTGATATTTTCATAAACCCCACAATGGGAGGTAGACACTTCAACCTTGCAGTAATTTGATACCCCCTATTAGTTTGGAGTGTAGATTATGAGGCATTAGCTGGTTTTCAAGTGTGGAGCACTGTGGGTAGCCTCGAGACAGGAATTAGCAAGAAACAGCAAGGATGGTTTTCCAAACATTTAAAACCAGCATGCTGATTTTAACTTGCTGGTTTTCACAAAGCAATAGTACAGTTGGGTGGCTTCAGCATAGGAGGCGATTTGTTTTGCGTTTCTATCGTAAAAAGTACGGTAGTGACAGGGTGAATTTGGATCACTGTGTTGGTTTTTTCCTTTCGTTTGTCAGCATCTATAGTTAGTTATTATGCCGAGCAACCTCAGAGCGATGACGGGATTGTTAGGGAATCCTGCGGCCTGTAGTTCACACTCCTTGCCATTAATTTTACAATGCCAAATCTTTTAGCGCTTGCACAGTGAAGATTTACAATGGAGGGAGGCTGTCCCGTTTTTACCTTTATTCCAAGAACAGTTATCCAGATCTCTGCATGAGGTCTCAGAAGGTTATAAAAAGTTTGCCACATTCATCTGTGTGTTTGTGTGTTGTGATGCTTGGACACCTGTTCCAGTCAGATGCAACACTGGCTATTTTTTGCTAGCATACAAATATACATAGAGGACACACACGCGTGTTGCTGCCATTCCAAAACAACAACCATCTCTTGTATTGAATTTTAGTGGCTGCAATTGATTTTGTGCTCACTCTCTTGTCTTTATTTCTCCATAGTTTATTTATATTTATAGTTGTTTATATACAACAACAACAGCGCTTATAGTTTTATTGACAGTATATAAATGCATTGCCAGTATGAATGTGTCTCCTAAAAAAGCAAAATGATTTGATGCAATATGATTTGCAAATGAGGTCCTAAGTCTGCAGTGAAATAATATCTTCTCACACCTGAAGGAAAAGCAAGTTACGTGCAATGTTGTTGCCGTGATGATGCAAAGAGAAAACCAACACATCCCCTTAGCATACTATTTTTAAGATGGTGAGGCTGGTAAATGAGGTGCATTTATTTTGTACCTTAACTGTGCTCAGAGCGCACTGAGTCAGAGCTAATTCGAATTACAGCATTTTAGCCCTGATTTTCCACTTGCCGGTAGCGTTTTGAGCTGGCAGACAGGAGGCACATTGGCCCCGGCTGCGCTGACATGAGACGAGAGGCTCGCTGATGCGTCAGTGACACAATCCAGATGTCACAAGAGGTTTAGTATCTGGATCTGAAATGTTAAGGCCACCATAAATTACGATTAACCCATGTAAGTTTTAGTGTTCATTGTGAGTAATGCATTTAGCAGGTTTTCAAATCAGCCTTGTAAAAAAAGAAAAGTACTAGTGGTATTGGTACTGGTGACTACTCAAGAATGGAGTACTCCTACGGGTATGGTTTAAAAAAAAAAATGGTGTTGAATAGTTGTTGTTTTGAGAGCTAAAGGAGAAGTCAACCTTAAATATTTCTTGACAATAATATGTCATATGTGACCTCACTCGTCTAAACATGACATTCTTATTAATATTACATTTGTGGAATATGAGTTGTGAAGCAAAATCCAGCTGTTCTTATCAATCTCAGAGGGCGGCCATTTTGCCACTTGCTGTCAACTGAAGATGACATCACAGTTGCTCAATCACAGCTCACCTGTTTTCTGAATCTGAGCTGTGATTGGTTGTTATTTGAGACCTGAGCAACTGTGATGTCATTTTCACCCGACAGCAAGTGGCAAAATGGCCGCCTTCTGCTGGATTTTACTGCTTAACTCAGACATAGTAGGGCTGCATAGAACATATATTGTCAATAATTTTTGGGGGTGTTGACTTTCCCTTTTGCTACATGTTTCTGTGACGACATGTTTTCATATTTTTATTTTTACAAACACATTTTAGTTTCGCGATTAACACTGCCAACTGCATAAGGTCATCCAAAAAAAGCTCCTGTTTGTTTTTGTAAGTTCCAACATGTTCACTTGGCGCGTGTGAAGTTTGCTATCATGAGCAGAAAAGACGCCACAGGTTGGAAGTGTTAAAATGTGGCATAGCGAAATCATAGACTTCTCATTTGGCTCAGCAAATACACTTCCTACCATTCGGATAAGACTTTGTTTTGCCGTACATTATCCAGACTCTGTCAATGTAATTCCCACAGTAGCGCGTGCTGGCAGGCATAACAGCTAGAAGCGAAGTATGGCTAACTGGAAACAAACACACATGTTGGTGCTTGGGCAGCCTGCCAAAATGCCTGACAGCTTAACAAAATTAGTTTTTCTTCATAAAGAGTGGTAAATAAACGGCAGTATTTTCAAACACTCACGGACATTTTTTTTTTTCTGTGGCAACCTAAGAGACGCAGGTTTGGGAGCCTCTGGCCACCCCCCGTGCGTGAACTAACGTCACAGAAGCATTCTGTTTCCAAATCTTGCAATGTGTTATAGATACTGTATGTCAGAGTTTGTGAGCGAGGGAGTATGCCCACAGCTAGTGTTGTTTACACATGATTGGTAGAGGCAGCCTGATAGGACAATATTGGTGAGGGTGAGTGAAGTCACTTAAAAAATGTGCCCATTCTCATTGGTGAGCTGCCGATGCCCAATCTTTTCGCTGTGTTACGTAAGCCCCAAACAGGGGAATTTGGGTTGATGCAGAGCAAAGTGGAGCGTAAAGTGAGCAGCTGAATGCCACCAAGAAACCCTGTTAGAGGAAGAGAGGGAGGCAGCGAGAAAGAAAGGACAGAACATGAGAAGTCAAGACAAAAGGACATGAAAATGTTCTCAAGGGCCTTCTTGGGATGCTATCTGCATTTTCAATCTGTTCTACCACCAGTGTTTTTAGGTGGGACTTTTGGTACTTATAGGGCACAATATATACTGTAAATATATTTTTGTGCCCCCAGTTTCCACCGAGAGTTGTTTCGTATCGTGAAGTTTCAACACATAGCAGTAAATGAATCAACATAATCCAGATTCCGTCAAGCTAAGACAGTTGGTCAGACCATTTGCCGTTGTTTGAAAATATACAAGGCGCTACTTGGTTTAAGAGAGAGCTATCTTGTGAACAAATGGCTTTGGGCTTAAAATGGGTGGGGTTTTCTTTCTATTTGGTATTTGGCGTGAATTTGTGGGATGAAAGACAACTGGCTCCTGGCCAACTCTCATTTTTCGTCGAAGCGCACGGTGTTTGATATTGCAGAAGAAGAAAATGACTCGCTGTGGCCCGTGCATGAGTTGGCCCACGCAACAGGTTACTCTGAAACAGATTATTTCGATGACCATTATTTACTATGAAAGAGTCAAGGCAAGTTTATTTATATAGCCCTTAATTACAAAAGAGTCAAAGGGCTTCACATGCCCACAGTTGACAAATATTAACGACATCCCCTGATCGAACCACAAGAGGGCAAAGGAAAACTCGAGAAAAAACAAAAAACAAAAAAAACATCAGGGGACAAATTTGAAACCTGAGAAGGGACTGCAAATAGAGAGAAAATTATATTATTATCTCTTAGAAAAAAAAAGAGAGAAAATTATAGGAGGATATAATGATACCGAGAATAAAGGAGAAAAAGCATCATATTGCACACTGTAAAAAAAATTTTTTTAAAGTAACATTTACTTGAAAAGAACTCGTAAAGTTTAAAAATAACATTTTACAAGGAGAGTTTTGACTACAGTTTACCAGTTTTCTCAGCCCTTGAGTCGCTTTTTATTTTTTTATTTTTTTTCAAATAAACTGGTAAAATGCACTCAAAACACTCCTTCTAACATTGACTTCTAATTTCTGGGTGGAAAAAAAATAACTGGGTGTTTTCAAGTTTGTTTTTTTTTTTTTACAGTGATCGGCACCAGGCACATGATACGCAACCATCGGCCAACAGATTGACATAAAATAAAATGTACATAAATTATCAGCTATTTAAAAATGTAATTACTATGCATACTGTACTATCCTTTCTTTTGGGACGCGTGCCTTTAAGGGTTGTAGCCATGTGAGTGATGAGCAACTTGTTACACGTGAGTGTCTGGGGGGCGTGAGTAGTGGCTAACAGCAGCTCCTTGAGCGTATTCTCACTTTGTGTTTGTTTGACTGTTCAATAAACGGCTGAAATTGCGCCGTTTATTTTCATTTCACTTGAGCGGGAACTTATCTGCTGCTCACTCTTAACTTGGTTCGTAACACGAAACAGAACAAAAACCTAGTGACGCTCATAAAAAAAAAAAAAGAAAGAAAAACTAAACCTAAAGCCCTTGAAATAGATAGTGATGTGACTCCTGAATACAGTATCTATGTACCTCTAGCAGAAGTCGACTAACATCACACTCTTCTCTCTCCGGCATTTTGACAGCTTTACATAATGTGTCATTCTCTTCTTCTCAGCAGCTTGCAATCCTTTTTGCTTGGTAGCTATTCGGCTTGATTCAAGACCTCCTCGAAGCTCAGCCTGACCAGGTCGCACAGCTTTTAGCCCCCTGAGTACTAATGGATTATAATTGTGCGTAGCTATCACCGCCATGCTGCCCTGTCACACCATGGCTTCGGCGCTCCATCTTTTAGTAGCATCCATCCTTCACTCTCTCCGTCCTGTGCCAGTGCCATCTGGCCCTCGGCACCAGGCGATTTAGCTCAGCGGGGCGCCAATTTGTCCCCTCCGCATCGTGGGAGATCAAGGGAGACGCGAGGACTGCGGGAGAGAGCGAAAGATATACAATATAGATTTAGAAAGGCTGAGCAGTAAGACTGTAAGTTTGAAAGGAAACAGATTCAAACTGTCTCTTTAAATATGGGACGTGCCCTGGTAAATGCTGAGAATAACTGCCATATCTTCAAACTAAGGGTGCAACCACATACTGATGCGTTGAATATAATGTTCATATACAGTTCATGCACATACACAAGGGTACATCTTCAACATCCCCCCCCCCCCCGCCCCTTTTTTTTTTTTTTTTTATCCAGCAGAGACATAAAGTGTGGCATCAGAGGCTAAAGTCCATAGTTCGACTGTTAAAGGGATTTAAGAACTTCATAATACTAAATGTGCTCCATGAAATATAGTTTGTCAGCAACTAGCCCCCATTCTGCTTCCAAACACACACACGCACACACACAAAGCTCTCTGAGACCGTGACATGCAAGTAAAATAGAGGATTTAGGAAAAGGACACACAGTTACAACACATACAGTTTAACCATGAAGCCATATGGATTTTTTGCCATTAATTATTGCTAGATACAAAAGAACCCTTAAGTAGGGTAACACGATGTATCGTTTTACACGGGACAGTACAAATTTTGAGCCTTGTGACCTGAATCCCGGTGGATTTCGCCAGCTACATTGTTTTGTACCACTTTTTTTTTTCTTTTTTTTTTTTTTTTTTTAAGTCCAGTCAGCAAGCCAATTGTTTGGGCCATGTGTATGTCAGCCACACAGTTGTCATAGCGATTCATATAATAAACCAATTTAAACAGTTAAATTCTTCTTATTCACATTTCTATTTGCGTCATACCAGAACTAAGAACTAGAACTATTTCCTGTTTTCGTGTCTAAGAATCATGGGAAACGTAGTCAGCCAGAATGCGAGCAGAGCATTACTAGCGGCACATTTCAGAAAAAAAAAAAAAGGTTGGATAATGGTGAGTATATTAACTTGTTTAGTGCTGTTGCTGTCAACCAAAATAGCATTTAGCATTAGCTAATGTGATAATCAGGATAACATTTTTAAATAGTTCCTGGTGAGAATTTATTTTATATTTACTTTTCAGTAAAATTGTAGTGTAAAATTTGGCCACCCTACCTTTAAGGCTTAACACTATCCATTTCTAGGACACTGGTCAACCGGCTAATAAATTCATATTTAGCCTATAATGCATTTTCCCATAGGATTTAATGGATATAAAACCATTTCGTTCAGGGACCAACTGTTAACATTACAAAAATGTTATCAACTGCACAGACAATGATTTAGTAGCATCTTAAGAGTCATAAAAGAGTAAAAACATGTTGAGCATCAATAAAATGTGTACTTAACTCCAACTTTTTATGGGTGATGGTCACAGTGACAAACTCTGCTCAATTTCTGATCCGATAGATCGCTTCTCCAATTCCGGTCCTCGAGGTCCGGAGTCCTGCAGGTGTTAGATGTTTTCACCCACTAGGACACCTGATTCATATAACTAGCTCATCAGCATGCCTGATAACGATCCTGATCTTTAATATCAGGTAGGCAGAGGACCGGAATTGTTGAACCCTGCTATAGATGATTTCTGATCCTGTTAGTTGTGAGTGTTAAATATTGCACATCCAAAGTAATGACTACAATGAAGAGTATGGATTGCATTTTGTATGAGAAAAAGAGTCATCATTGCTAAATTGCCCAGCCAGTGTGCAACTGGCTTGATACATCCTTCACACACAGCCGCGTGGGGATAAACACGCACGATGACTGCTGCTCGCACACTAAAGTGTCTTTCCTGATGCGAATGAGATATTAGCCACTTGAAAGCGGAGTCATGGCCGGTCACACACCAAATTAATCCATGTTCTGAGGGTCGTCGGTGATAAATACAAGATGACGTGCACTGACTTTGCTCCATAGGCCACATCATGGTTTTATTTCAAGAACTTAATACAATCTTCCAGAGTACTTTTGCTAAAAATCCCTTTTTGTCATATTTGTTAAAACTGTCAGTAAAAACCTGACAGTATTACAGTAGTGAATAATCTGTGAGGGGGGAAAAAGTCAGCCCTTTCTGGTCCCGTTTTGCAATCCTAATATGATTTTTAAGAGCCCACCATGCCACTGAGCAAAATCAACCAATCAGAGACAGAAGGCGTGACCGACGTGGTGTTTATTAGTCATGCAATTGTAGGCACACTCATAGCATAGCTTTGCCTTAGCAGGCACAAATCCGCAGCCTAACCTGACCTTGGGCTTCAGTAGCATTGTTGAAACTATACCGGAATATATAAGCCTCTGGAAAATTAAAAAAAAAAAAAAAAAAACTTATCCCTTATTTGTTATCAACTAGGAAGCAGAAGCAGAGAAAGGGACTTCGGGCAGCTACAGAATCAGAAGTAAAGTGACACTAGATTGTAATCATGCTAGCCATTTTGAAACTGATTTTGACTTGAGCTACATCAAATCATTTTTTTCCCACTTTTTTTTCTGCAGTGCGCACTAGCTAACCGATAGCTGGTCAAACACTAACTAAGCTTAATATTGGTTATATGTTTAATTTAGAAGTCATTAAAGTAATTGACAATACAGAGAGTGATTTGGGAAGATTAAAAACTAGATTGGGAATGTGTTAGCCCAGCTAACTAGTCCAAGTAGAGAGTGAAAAGTAGCTAATGTGCGAATATACTGTATATTGTGACTGAGCAAGATTGTATAACTTGACTTATGACTCAGCTTGCTCGAAATTTAGTGTGTATTTGAGTCGACTCACTTGATTGTTGCCGCAGTAGCTTAGGACTTGCTTGACACTTCAAGGGTAAGACTTGAAACTTACTTTAAAGTATGACTTGTGCACATGACTCACTCCTACCATCCTTGAGAAAATATGTCTGTTGGTATAGATGTACATCCAGCATTGCGTCCTACCGATACCCTGCTTACTTCTCACACTCCATCCATCCATTTTCTCGACCGCTTATTCCTCACAAGGGTTGCGGGGACTGCTGGCGCCTATCTCAGCTGGCTCTGGGCAGTAGGCGGGGTACACCCTGGACTGGTTGCCAACCAATCGCAGGGAAGCTTCTCACACTCGGATCTCATTTTAAAAACACGCAGCGACTTTGTGAAGATCACATCTCCACGTCAACCAACAGTGGCGTGTCCTCTCGCCATGCAAGCTTGGCTCTCCTTAGATCCGCTCTCGTGTCTCGGCGTCTCGGCTCCTCTCGCTCTCTGCCTTATCAGCGGCGTTCGCTGTAAGCGTGCGCGCTGAGAGGCCTATTAGTTAGCTATCGGCCTGTCAGATAATACTTCATATCTCTTTGCTCACTCACACAGCTTTGCTCTGACTCCATAAGGTGGGCAGTGTATGTTCGTGCGTGTATGTGCGCAAAGATGTCCTTTAGCAATTGCATGTGTGCAATGAATCGACCCAAATCAGCTCATTAAACTAAACACTACGTCTCCTTCATAGCCGGAGAGCATGATTTTTAAATGAAGGTGTATGTTGCAACCACACATACTTTCTTTCATTGGAACAAGGTAACATTTGTGGCTATGTGCCACCATTGGCACCTTTTAATCTGTATAGCCCGAGATCACATATTTTAATTGTATGAATAACTGCTGTTCACTTGACGATGAGGATGAGGGTCAGTAAGCATTGCGGCGCCCCATTAGAATACTTGGGGCTCTGGCGTGCCTCAATGCACACTGAGCTGCCCTCCTCTCCTTCCACTGTCTCGTCCTGCCCTAGTTGTAACTTCATCTGTATTAGAAGGGGGACTGTTTCCTATCAATCGGGTACACAGGATCGCAATTTTGCCCCTTCCTGACCAAGGGTGTTAAATGCATAACCATCTTATGTCTTAAGAGATTGTCTTAAAAGATTATGTCAGGTTACTAATCATTATGGAGATCAGGTGTGTGCCAGGCATTGAAAAAAGAATGAAACAATTTTACACAAGACACAGGCTCATGATGTGAATGTTGAGCAACATTATAAAGTCCATGTTCCATACTGTACACACAGCACAGCACATTTTAGAACAGTTGACATTTTAGATCAGCACTATTAAGTAATATGAATATTAAAAATATAAAACCTTTGATGGATATTGCTTGATTGTAGGAGTGGTATTATATTGTATTCAATGTACACACACAACAGCAGCTGACTCCAACCATGCTAACCGCTATTTAGCCTTGGAACAAATGTTAGCGCCTCTCCACTTTGACCATTCTTTGGTTCTTGCCCCTCAGCACATACACAATGAATGGGTTTGACGACGGCATGCTGTGCCCTGCTAAATGCAGTGTTAAAAAGGGGTTTAGACTGCCCAAAACAACACCGGTATGGAAATAGGACAGAACAACTTAGAGAATGATACTCCCTTCCCTTGTTTGCAACGCTATAATGAGTTCACCCAGGCTAATCAAGTTAGCACTCAGACTGGCACTATTAGCACAACAATAGCTGGACTGACTGTGTCAAAATTGCTTGAACTCTATGTTTGATTGTGATTTTACTGTTTCAACTAAGCACATGCTTGACTGAGAATTTACAGCAGTAACAAGAAGATGGAATTAAGCAGCTAATTGGAGCCACTCTGCTTTGACGAGTTGTTTGTTAGATATGGAGACCAAATGTCCTGTTTTGCCGGATGTGTCAACTTTTTTACATTGTCAATACATGAACATGTCCTGTTTTCATTGTGTCACAAATGGAAGGAGGTCATTGTGTTGTTACCGCAACTGGTAGACCGCGGATTTCGCACAAGTAAATTGTGAGGAGTGTAGGGGTTATGTTAGCATTTTTACATACCTCAGTTTAAATAAGGTCCTAAGGCAGTGGTCCCCAACCTTTTTTCTAGTGTTGTTCCGATACTGTTTTTTGGCCCCCGATACCGATTCCGATACCGATTCCGATACCTAGCTTTGCAGTATCGGCCAATACCGATGCCGATACCGATACCTACGTTTTTTTTTTTTCCTCAACATGAAAAAGCTGTCCTGCCATTGGTTCAGAGCATTCAAGGGCCAATAGGAAATCTTAGATGGGCATACAGTGAGCATGTCACATATTAGTGAATGTCATGCACGAACAAGACACAAGATGCTGCATCCAAAATCCTATACTAGCGTTCGAATTAATGGTATCGGCATGTTACTTGTGAGTAGTCACCGATACCGATACCACTGTTTTAATGCAGTATCGGGGCCTCTGCCGATACCACTATCGGTATCGGAACAACACTACTTTTTTCCACCACAGATCGGTTTATACAAGTCCACAACTTTGTGTTTGGTGGTGGGGTGTTGTCGGGGTGGGGGCTGGGAGGGGGGAGGGGGGGGGGGTGTTAAGGAGCCGGTATATTTCAAAATAAAACATTTTGCGAACTTATTTTTTGCAAGGGAAGCTAGCTAACTACATAGCATGACATGAGTCAGACAATTGAGACAAAAATTGAGCTCAGAATAAATTAAACTTGACAAAATGACACTATTGAAAGACAAAACATACTTATCCATGGTAGAAGAACCATGCTGCAAGTCCCAGAAATAACGGTCAAAAAGCATATCGATGTGACAACAGGTAACCGTAGCTATTGTTTACAAACGAGGACTCTCTCTATACATGGTTGTTATTGCGTGAGCTCAACTCTCCAGCGTGAACCCCTGTGATCTTGTGGTCTGGCAGGTGTAGATTTCCGGACAAGTAAGCAAGTAAGACTTAAAAAAAAGTGTTGTTTTTTGTTTTATTTTCTACACATACAAAGGAGGTATGCACTCAAATAGTTGTAATGTATGACATCTTTGAATAAATTTTGAGTATCATTTAAGTATCTCAAGGCCAGTCTGAGCATCCTCTTTTTTTTATGGAAATCAAAATGTGACCACCCTATTGTTCACCCATCTCGGCATATAAATCATGTTTTGACTCCATCAATGTGTCCACTTGCAAATGAGCACTGGGCCAAAGCGACTGTGAATGAGAGATGGAGAGGAGGGGCCTGTAGTTGCGTTACATAAAGGTCACTTGAAGCTGTGCTGCTTGCATCCCACGACGGCATCTCCAATCGCACGTCCTAAACCTCCTCCCCTCCTATCCCAGCCTCTACCACACACACTTCCGCTGCCATCTCCTATTATTCCTCCCCATCCGTATCCAGTTTCCACTTGCACCCTTTTGTCATTGTGAATTGTTCCCTTTTGCCTGCTCCAGTCTGATCTACAGTTTCGGTCTGCATGTACTGACATTTCTGCATCTTGTGTCACTCACCGGATAACCACTTTTCTCTCTCTTTCTCCTCTCGTGTCTTGCGTTAGAAGAGTAATGGGGGTGGGTACCCTGGAGGGAGCGCACACACAACGTCACAGAAATATTGTATTTTAATTGGTCTGGATTGGATTCTGACATTGAATGTGGCATTTTAATTGTCTGTAACCACGGAACGCCCTCACATGCATTGTGCAATGTTACACTGTTGATATGTAGCAATTTACTGCAGCAGATTATCCTGTTTAAACAAACCAGCCACCTGAGTCATTGCTGAGTTTCACATTAACGGTTAATGCTGCACTTTCTTGATTGCAAACCTCCTTTAAGAGCTGCTTAAGTCTGTCCAGTTTGGCTGATTTAGAGCGTTTAAAGCGACAAACCCTGGGGAGGACTCTAGAGCTCTGCATGTGTGAGTCAATTCTCTTTTGTTATATTAATTAAAATCCGCTATTTTTGTCCTAATGTGAAACATTAGCATGTGATCAAGAGGGATAAGCGCTGCCCTTGCTTCCACAGTCAAATAAAGGCCATATGTTGTGTGAATGTGTGCCAAGTCAGCACATACAGTATATTCCATCATCTGTCATTGTTGTCAGGTTATTTTTAATCCTCTCATTTGTCATGATCAACTCTTCTTTCCTCTCTGTCTCAAATTACACTGACTTATCTTGTTAGCTTACACACAAGATCCCAAAAGGAATACACCCGTCATCCAGTTGGAGCATGTTTAATGCTGACCCAGTGGGATGCAAGTCCCTTCAGAATTCACCCCAAGGGCACCGCGGGGTCGGGTTCCACAATCGCACACATTAAGCGCACACAATACACGTCAAATCATCTGGCCTCGCGCCTCCCGCAACATCAAACTGTCAAGTCAATCAGGCTCCATCAGCCGATGTGCGTCTGTGCTTGCCCGTGTGCAGACTCAGACCTTTCTCTTACCACCTCAACCTCTGAGAGCTCTGCACATTTGGTCTCCATAGAAACGGGAGGATGGGGGTGAATGTTGACTTCCTGACACCTTCTGTCTCATGGGATGCCAACTGACAGCAACACTGCGCGCATGTGTGCGCGGTTAATTGAAGCTGTAAGTAATGTGATGAGGTAACAACCAAAACCATTTTTTTTTTCTGTTTTAAAGATGCTTTAAAAGGCTGGCTGTCTCACAAATTTTGGTGTGCGTGAATCTGTCACATGCAGCTTCAACCTTGGTGGTTGGTTCTGATCGGCTGCCAAAGCTGAGCCGCTCAGTGTGTTAGTGGGTCTGGCTGAAGATCAGTGTGAAGGAATTCCCTGTTCAATGCGGTAGGAAGGATGAAAGCCGTGCTTAACCAAAGGGAAGAATAAAAAGCTTGTTTCATTTGTCTCACTAGGTGAGGGAGGCAGGAAAATTAACTTTGACTTAAACGGCGGTAATCTGGTGTTTGGTTTTGTTTAAAGGGGTCTCGATGGCTATCAAGAAGATTGTCCTTTCATGAATTCTAACTGTGTATTACCCAGTTTTAGTCTTTTATATAATAATGCTACCACCTTGAGGTATTGGCACTAAAAGTAAAATGTTGTGAAAAGTATGTACAAATGGGAAAGAGTCTGTAAAACATAAAAATAACACAGGGTGTTTTTTGTCTTTTGGTAAAGATTTAAAATGTCGCCCATTCCTGCGTCTGTCTTACAAGCTAGCTTGCGCTAAGCTAACCTAGCAGCGTCCAAGTTTGCAAAATCCATTCATTGCTAGGATGGGTTTCAGAGGCCAACCAAACTAATAACAAAATGATGATACACTTCCTAGATGAGTTTTATTGATTGGCTGCTAAAGAAGTTTAATATAATTCTCATTAGATGGCTATATTGCCACACAGGTTATTTCACCTTGAGGTTCTACTAAAAGTAATCCAGTATGAATTATATTACATAGATAAAGAAGTAAAACAAAAAAAGGCAAAATGTTCTTAAGAGAATTACTTTTCAATAAAATAAAGTTCTATTTGTATTGTGACTGTGGTAAATTTGGCAAATTGTTATATGGATTTAAGGTTACATTACTAATGCTGAAGTCACCTCTGCTTTTCTCACTTCGGCTTCCCTTGTGAATGTCAAGGAGGCGGCATGGATGCACGCTGTTGGACAAAATGCAGTTTTAACACTCTTGAGAAATAAAAGAAAAGAGGACAGGAGACGAAGAGAAGACAATAAAGGATCAAAAGGGAAGTTTGAGTCTCTGCATCACTACATACCACACCCACAGTTGCCATGGTTATTGGGCCTTGGCAGCAGGCAGCATTGTGTGAGTGTGTCCTCGTGAGTGGTGTTCCTGGATGACATCATACAGTAGCTTGCTGAGAGGTTCGACTGCAGGCATCTACAATATTTATAGACCCCCCTGAGTACAGATGAGCTCACTCCGTCACTGTGTGACTGGTCTGACTTGGCACACCCACAATGAGTAAAGTGGCACACACAAGTTAGCACGCAAGCCAGGACACACCCAAATATGGCACCTTTTGCAGGGTTTCAGGTGCAGCACGCTTCCTGACATCCGTGCCAGCAAACTCTGATGATTGAACAGTTCCATACACACGCATACACACTGTTTTTAAAGCATTTATATATCCAGGGAAAATGAGCTGCCACTGCATGAGTCATAAGGAGAAGGACTGGTTCTTTGTGAGGGATTAAACCAGCGGGAAAATAAGGGACCGCTACGGTAACTACACACACACATAAACACACGCATGCAAACACACATAAACACATTTATGCAAACATGCGCGCACTAAAATGACCTCGTTCCCCCTAAACATCTGCATACTACACACACGGGCTTTAAATCCTCATTTCTCAAAATAAACAAAATCATCTCGAGGGAGAGACGTGTGCGTTTGTGCATGTGTGTGGCATCCATCACCAGATCACAAGGACCCCGATGATTTATTTATGAAATGTGATTTTTCTTCTGCTGCTCTCTTGCCCTATAACTCACATGCACACACACACACGGCTCTAAAAAAAAAAATGATTCAACTCTAATCTGGTTCATAGTATGATGGCCATTCTGTGTCTGTGAGTGGTTGTGCTCCAAACATAATGCATCCCCTGTAGACAAATACTGTAGTAGACTCCACTATAATAGACGCCATGCGTCAAATAATTGCCACATCCATTGTCCACTTGATAAAACATCTTAAATTGACACTTTTTTCCCCTAAAAAAAAACCCCAAAAAAACACTGTCACAACTTAATTGACTTTCCTGTAACTGTTACCAGGATGTGGAAAAGGTCCTAACCCCAAAACGCACTGCCTACGGTGCAGACGTGGCATCTGTAAAGCTGAAGCTTACAGAGGAGTGTCATGAAGCCTCAAAACATTTTAACCGCTGACTTGAAAAGATTTAATGATTGAGGGAAAATGAAAGACAGATCTGATGTCCGCTCACAAGAGAAGAGCATCTTTCGCTGGAGGGGCGGGAAAGTAAGTTAGGGAAGAGTTGGACAAAAAGCTTCTAGAGTGGATTCTATTACATGAAGTACAAACGCAACAAAGTCGTATCTAGAGAAAAAGTGTTGTTTTTTTTTTTTAAATAAAGCCACAAAATCTAAGATACTGTATTATTATAAAATATGCATTAAAATATATTCATTATAATGCATATTATCTTCGATTGACTGGCAACCGGTCCAGGGTGTCCCCCACCTACTGCCCGAAGCCAGCTGGGATAGGCTCCAGTGCCCCCGCAGCCCTTGTGAGGAAAAGCGGTCAAGAAAATGGAGGGATGGATGGATGGATGGATGGATGGATGGATGGATGGATGGATGGATGGATAATGTATATCATATTTTAATAATATTACAAAATGTAATGTATTTTTTTAGATAAAAAAAAAAAAAACTTGATAATTTTGACTCATTTGTTGCCATCGTTGGGTGTACTCATCAGACCATTTTTTCCATTGGGAGGGGCAGAGGAGCCGCTGTTGTAGCTCCAAAAACCGAAATAGAGCTTAGGTATAATTTTAATGACATGCAATCGCCAGCAGACGGCAGCATTACTAATGAACGAAAAATGGTAGAATCTCTTTTATTTCCCGGTGTATATACAGTGATACGATATGTACAACACAATATTCTGTGGGTCTTGAAAATCTCTAAAAATGCTCAAAAACAGCTCGCACACAATGGCACATTGTATATGCATTCTTTTTATATAAATCTAAAATACTGTATATGTATTAATATGAAATGTGGGGATGTGTGTGATGACAGTATGAAGAGTGCGATGTGTGCAATGTTGCTCACTTTAATATGCATCCCTGTTTTTGTCTTTAATATTTGAGTCAGACGTCCCACTGAGTTTGTGTGTATGTTTATGTGTGTGTGTTTCCAATACAAAGACAAGCAGAGTATTTTAGGAACCCGTGTGTGATAGGAAGGTATTGCAGCGCGCACACAGTCGTCTGTCGCACGCTGGCTGACACTCCCTAAAGGCTGCGATGTTGAATGTGCACATTTATGAGCTTCCGCTGGCACGCCATATATTTTTAGAGGAGGCAGAGCAAAAATGAAGTAAGATCGGGGGAATACGTGATGGATAGGTGCAAATTAATTAAACAGCTCATGAGCCCCCTGCCCCCCGCCCCCCTTAGTGTGTCACTTAGAAGCAATGTCATCTAGCAACAGCCAATAGAAAAGCACATTCATTCATGTTGTTCCTAGCCGACAATTTTGCATGCTTGTCTTTTGGTTCCAATGGCTCGGCTCGCCTGCTTTATCATTTAACTCAGCTGAAATGTGACTTTAGGTAAGAAATGTGTTACTTTTTTCATTTTACCATGGTGTTTATTAAATATTGCACACAAATCATGCATTTAAAAAAATAATAATACTGAAACTAACTAAAACCAAACCAAAAACTTGGCATTTTTGTTTTTAAACTAAAACTAATAAAAATAGAACCGCCATGAAAACTAATTAAAACTAACTCAATTAAAAAAAAATAATAATAAAAAATAAAAAAAAATAAAAAAAACATAGCTCAAAACGAAATAAAAACTAAAATGAAAAATTCAAAAAGTATAACCCTGGATGGAATGCAGCCGAAGGGCGGCACGGTAGTCGAGTGGTTAGCACGTCCGCTTCCCAGTTCTGAGGTCTCCGGTTCGAGTCCAGGCTCGGACCTTCCTGGGTGGAGTTTGCATGTTCTTACCCGTGCCCGCGTGGGTCTTTTCCGGGTACTCCGGTCTCCTCCCACATTCCAAAGACATGCATGGCAGGTTAATTGGGCGCTCTGAATTGTCCCTAGGTGTGCGTGCGTGTGAGTGTGGATGGTTGTTTGTCTCTGTGTGCCCTGCGATTGGTTGGCAACCAGTCCAGGGTGTCCCCCGCCTACTGTCCAGAGCCAGCTGAGATAGGCGCCAGCAGCCCCCGCGACCCTTGTGAGGAATAAGCGGTCAAGAAAATGGATGGATGAATGCAGCCGACTCCTGGGAAATCGAAGCATCTCCCTCATTCAATGGAAGCTGGTTGACACTGAGGAAGCGGAAATTGAATCTCTGGGAGATGAGATTGGCGGGCGCAAAATGCATTTATTTTGCATTTGACGGCAATTGGAGAATGCATCTTGGGGTTCCACTAAAATATTGTTTTGATGATAATGATAGTAATTTGCTCAATGAATTAATTTCTGCGATGATTCAGAAGGATTGTCTTACACGGTTGTCATATTATGAATGCACCTCGATTAAATCCAGCCAAATTGTGGCAAAGTCAACCAAATTCACAAAACATGAAGAACTGGACTGGCAAACGGGAAACTGGGAGGACCAGACCCAGGACAATTACAGTTAAATTTGAAAAGTACAAAGATAAAATAAAAATTCTACAAAAAACAAAACATCTTAAGGGCACAAACATATACATAAATGAGGATTTTACTGATATTGTTCGAAAAAAACGGAAAGAACTTATACCAGAAATGAAAGCAGCACGGGAAAGAGGAGATATTGCCTACCTAAAATACGACAAGCTTATAATTCATCCCCGTACAAGCACACCCAGACACTTGCACCAACACAACTCATCAATAAAATGAAGGAAGACACAGTACACTTGATGACGAAAAGTTGACAAATACTAGAATGGAAAATCTATACCCAAACACAAAAAAATTACAAATATTTGATTATACGGAACATAAGACATCTGATCCAGAAAATGGCATTGATCCAGATAAATTTTTATGTAGTAACAACTATGACCTTGCCTGCGAGTACCACACTGATGAGCAATTCAATGTAAATGTAAGTAAGGATTTTCGTGCATTCTCAATCATACATTTTAATAGTAGAAGTCTATATAAAAACTTTACAGAAATTAAAAAATGCTTGAGTAAAATAAATAAATTCCAAATTATAGCCATATCAGAGACATGGCTTGATAATGAGAAAATAAGCGATATAGAAATGGAAGGATATGAATTGTTTACAATGAATAGGGAAAACAGAAGGGGAGGAGGAGTTGCAATATATGTTGATAAGGTTTTCAAATGTAGTAAAATTGAACATCTAACTACTACTGTGGATAATGTAATGGAATGTGTAACTATTGAAGTTCACATAAAAAATATATCAAACGTAATTATAAGTTGTATATATAGGACACCAGGATCATGTCTTGATACATTTAACGATAAGTTAACAGATATCCTTAGTTATACAAATGATAAAAAATTGCGAATATTGTGTGGTGATTTTAACATTGATTTATTAAATCCTAATGGACATCAGAAGACAACTGATTTTATAAATATGATGTATAGTAATAGTTTATTTCCTGTTATTATAAAACCTAGTAGAATAACAATCGATACAGCTACACTAATTGATAATATATTCACAAATAAAATTGACCTTAAAATAGAAAGTGGACTCCTTATTAACGATATAAGTGATCACCTCCCGATCTTTGCAATTTTTTATGATTATTTTGATAAAAAAATGAAGCCGACTACTTACACATTTGAAACTAGAGTAAGAACAACACGCTCCATGGCTGCCTTTAAGTTGGATTTAGAGAAACACAACTGGTCTGAGGTTTATTCAAATAACGATCCTGATATTGCATATAGTGAATTTCAGTCAATCATTATTTCTTTATATAATAAACATTGTCCATCAATTAAAATTACAAGAAAGTATAAAGGTCCAAATAAGACATGGATGACGAAGGGAATACAGAATGCATGCAAAAAGAAAAATAATTTATATAAAAGATTTATTAAATTGAGAACTGTGGAAGCTGAAACAAAGTACAAGATCTATAAAAATAGATTAGCAAATATTATTCGAATAAGAAAGAAAGATTATTACCATGAATTATTAGAACAGAATAAAAGCAATACACAAGAAATATGGAAAACACTAAATCATGTAATTAAAAAAAGTTCTAAAAAAACAAATTTTCCACAATATTTTATAAAAGATAACGATATGGTAATTGATGAAATTTCTGACATAGCTAATAATTTTAATGAATATCTAGTTAACGTGGGCAGTAACTTGGCAAACAAAATCCCAGAGCCAAGAAACAAACATGAAATAGATATGAACATTGTAAATAATTCATCCACAATGTTTCTTAATGATGTTAATGATATAGAAGTATTAAATGTTGTGAAAACATTAAAAAATAAAAAGTCTACTGACTGTCTTAACATTGATATGACATTAGTTAAAAGTATTATGAAATATATTGTACAACCTTTTACATATATTTGTAATTTATCATTTAAAACTGGTATATTTCCATCAAAAATGAAGATAGCCAAAGTCATTCCTGTTCATAAAAGTGGAGAAAGACACACGTTTAATAACTACAGACCAATATCATTGTTGCCACAGTTCTCAAAAATTCTAGAAAAATTATTTTCATATAGATTGGATAATTTTATTGAGAAACATAAGCTCTTAAGTGAAACCCAATATGGGTTTAGAGAAAAACGGACCACCTCAATGGCAGTCATGGAGCTTGTAGAAGCAATATCTACCGAAATAGATAATAAAAAATTTACTGTTGGGATTTTTATGGATTTAAAAAAAGCTTTTGATACTATAGATCATTCTATATTAATGAATAAATTAAATAAATATGGAATAAGAGGTTTAGCTTATAAGTGGATGAAAAGTTATTTGGAAAATAGATATCAGTATGTGCAGTTTAATAATGTACAATCAGAACACATGAAGATCACTCATGGAGTTCCCCAAGGGTCTGTGCTTGGCCCTAAATTATTTATACTGTACATAAATGATATTTGCTATGTCTCAAAAATATTGAAAAGTGTCTTATTTGCTGATGATACAACTTTCTATTGTTCAGGAGAAAACCTGAAGCAGCTTCTGACTACTGTGGAGTATGAATTGAATATAATAAAAAAATGGTTTGATGTAAATAAATTATCATTGAATTTAAATAAAACCAAGTTCATAGTTTTTGGCACTAGACAAATCACTCATCAAGTTAAAATTATGGTGAATTCAATTGAAATAGAAAGGGTGAATGAAAATAAATTCCTTGGAGTTATTATCGTTGATAAATTATGTTGGAAGCCACACATAGAAACTGTTAAAAGGAAAATGTCAAAAATCATAGGGATACTCTATAAAAGTAAGGATGTTTTAAACATGAAATCATTATATATATTATATAGTTCACTATTATTACCATATTTGACCTATTGTGTGGAATTATGGGGAATGGCATATAAAACAAATACTAACACCGTTTTCAAATTGCAAAAGAAAGCTATAAGAATTATTAATGGATCAAAATATACAGAACCAACACATCCACTATTTATTAAATTAAATGCAATGAAATTTTATGACTTGGTGGATTTTAAAATAGCACAAATAATGTATAAAGTTTATAACAATTTACTCTGCCACAGTACTCAGAAGTTATTTGAAATTAGACACAGTCCTTATGATATAAGGGGTACAAGTGTGTACAAAAAACCCAAAACAAGAACAAATATTAAGCAAAGGTGTGTATCTGTAAAAGGTGTTGATCTGTGGAATCATTTGGAAATTGCTCTGAAAAATTGTGACTCAATGCTGGAGTTTAAAAAAAAGTTTAAAAGTAAAGTTCAAAAAAATTATCTATGTCAGACCAGAATATGAAAAATGTACATGTGAGTATGTGTAAATGATCTAGATAGGTATTATGGTATATGTTTAGTAAATTTATGTATATATGTTTTTGGTAAATGTGAATATGTTAAGTGCACTTGTGTATATGTGTGTATATGTATGTATGTATATGTGTATATGTATATATATATATATATGTGTGTATGTATGTATATATGTATATATATGTATATATAACTTGGATTATATATATCATTTATTATTATTATTATTTTTTATATATTTTTTTTTTAATAATTAGTAAATTAAAATTGTATTAATAATGAAATAAGTTTAAATATATTGAGTAAAAGGGGTAGGACTAGATAAGTTTTTAACTTCTTCCTACTCCCTTTTGAACATGTAAGTTATGATTGATTGAATGATTATTTTATTGGGATTTTCTTCTCTTTTGATTGTTGTTGTTTTCTGTTTTATTTCTGCTGTTCATTTGTTTATATGTTCAAAAAAATAATAAAAGGAAAAAAGGAAAGGGCCCTCAGGATCAACTAAGTAAATATTAAATTCAATTCAATATTGATCAAGTGATCAAAGTGAAAATAAATGTCTTTAAAAAGCCAGCCAAATTCGAGTGAATCTCCAAATGAGGCTTCAAAATGGTGAAAATCAAGTCGTTCTCTCCAGTCAGACGCTGTGTGCATATCTGCTGAATGTGTTGAAACCATGCCCCACTCAACTGTCAATCAAATACCTCGACTACAACCTGGAAAAAGAGATGCCACTTAACTACGTTTGAGCCGTGAAAATGTATTCGCTTAAAGGGATACTTGATTCCTTGAGCCATTTTCACCAGTAAAGAAGACAATATTTTGCCTACAATTAATGTGATAGTCATTATTTTTCATGTACACTTAATACCTTTAAAAACTCATTTTGCCACTTGCTGTCAACTGAAGATGACATCACCCTTGCTTGACCAATCAAATCCAGAAAACAGATGAGCCGTGATTGGTCGTTACTTGTTTCCTCAACACAGCTGACGTCATCTTCAGTCGACAGCAACGACAAGGCCACGCCAAACCGAAGCCCCGGTCCACATCTTGGTTGTCAGGATGGACTTTTTAAGATCAATTTCCCCACTGCCGGTGCGTCCGATTTTTTTTTCTCGCAGTGTCGTGCGCGTACTCATGACCAACAACGAGGCACTCTAAGCAACCACAGCCCCGTGAAACCAAGGCCCACAATTGTTGCCTGTCAAATCAGACTTCTTTATTTTGGGTTTTTTCCCTTCAAGGCACTTCTGCTTTTTTCTCCGTGATGTGCACACACTCATGGCTTACAACGGGGCGTTCTAATGTGGCCACACCATTTTCTGAGTAACCGGACAAAGGTGGTCAAGTTCTTATAAAGTGGGGGATGGGCCCATTTTAAATGTGGATCATTTAAACAGTGAAAACAGTTTCATGCTATTGCTTCACAATTGAATCCGCAGACTTTGCATGTTTTCAGCAAATGTGTTCAAGCATGTATAATGTATTTAGAATCAAATCTTTGAATTCACTTTCATAGAGATACTGTATGTCTGTATAGTTTTGAGCATATTCTGTCTTTATAATCCCTGAGTCACCACAGTTTTACTCTTGAAGCCTTCCTGGAGACACACACACACTTACACACACAGAGTTGTGTTAAGTTACATCCTGCCATTGCAGTTTTCCATGTGAAGGTCAAGGGCAGCATGCCTGACCTTCACACAAACACAAACACACCCCTTCCTGTCGTTGCAGAGTGTGAGAGAAGATCACTGCCACACTTGGAGTAGTTTGCCTTATTTACCCTTTGATTCAAGAAAATGTCCATTAATATTAATACAGCTGTCTGCTGTTTTCCTCTGCTGACATGATCCACTTTCATCTGCCACAGCACACTGATTGGACGAGTGGGTCTCATGTGTACATGTGTGTCTTTTCGCGGACTCTTCGGTGGCTGCCGGAGACTGGTTCCTCGTGTGTGGTGTGACTGCATATTCAAGTAATCAGCCAGACTTGTTTGTATGCAACTGGGTGTCTATCAGGAACCGGTTGTTTGTAAATTAACAGAGCCTAAATTATGTAGTTTTATTTAGATGCACAACAATGAAAGATGGTTATAAATAGAAGCATTTCTGGGGCAGACTATTTTGTGAACATCTTGGCACACACATTGCTTGTGTGCATCCGTTGCGACGGCAGTGCGGCCCCAGCGCCACGCTGGGATCGAACAGAACGTGCGGGCTGAGGCTGCAATGAGGGCGAGAAGGGAGGGAAACAAAGCTGACGTCGCTGCTTTCAACAGGCAGGATGGCACTGGAAACAAATCATTCTGCTTGGTAAGAGGAAAGCAGCTACGAGTATGAGGGAAAATTACCTTGAGGTTTTCTTTTTAATGTCCTGTATTACTTAAGAGCACTTTAATAGTGATAATGGTAATGCGCATGATTTATCAGCTGTCATTACCTATATATTTCCAAATCAATAAGGGTTTCACTTTACCATAGAGATCCTCCTCACTGTCTCAGCTTGGAGTGTTTGTGTACGTCACAAGGATTTGCCCTTCGAAATCTTTTCACGGCAAACATTTTATATGGAAATGTTTTACTTGGAACATGTTCACATTTTCAGTGTTCACGTTACTATTTGGCAACGTTTAATTTTTTTTTATTTTTACAGCGGCACCTTGGCATACGAGTATAAATTGTTTCATGACCTTACTCATAACTTAAAACACTTGTACAGTATATCAATCATCTTTCCCCATTGAAATAAATGTAAATACCATTAAATTAATCTGATACAGCCACCCTAAAAAACATTTATGATGTTTTGTTTTGTTTTGTTTTTAAACAAGAAAATTGCACTCCATAACACTGTATTGTACACCCATTCAAAAAAATCTAAAGAATTATTTTTTTTTAAGTGTTAAGCTGCATTTTTCCTTCAATTCTATTGACGTTATGATGCTCTTTCCATGGCCAATAGGGGCAGTATAATACAGATTTTAGTTGTGCTTCCCAGAGGATAAAGAATATGTATCCCTATGTGTATTGTACTTGTATGAATTGTGTTCAAACAACCATTGCTTAGAGGTATTCAACACTAAATCAAATGTTTTTTGTATAAACTGGTGTCTACTAATGCTGTTGGCGCCATCTTAAGGATAAGCAGGCTATTTGTCCTCTCATTACACAAGAAATCAGTTACTATGTCACTTATGAAGTGCGACGTCGTCGCTCTGCCACCCACCAGCCAGCATTTGGTTAATTTAGCATAGTTTGCCGTAGTATAGAAATGATTTAGATCGTAGTTTTCACTGCTACTGTCAATCACAGCCAGACCACGCTTAACCCTCTCCCAATTCACAACCCAACAGTCCGCCTGGCAACACTCCCTTTGAGCGCCAATTTCAAATATTGGTGAGGGAACGCCAGTGCTATTTGATAGCTCTTCTATACCATTTGCATTATTTGTTAGCTTGAAGTTAAACAGACTTTTGGAAGGCAACCTACGTGATTGTTTTAAACACACAACAATCTCTGTTTTATCAATATTTTAACAGCAAACTTCAACTGAGAGTGGCAATAAAGAATCCTCGTTTGAAGAATTGTTCACAATCTACTAACATGCAAGCAAAGATTGTATCTCAAGTCTTTGCTTCTAAAACAAATTTAAAAAAAAAAATCAGACAAATAAAAACAAACAAGGTTTCATAATGTTTCAAATTTGCTAATGAAACTGATGATTTCTATTTCTACATTTTGTAACTCCCAAGTGTTGAAATGTGTGATACAATTGAAATAAACATGTTGTATCAAGTGGACTATTGTGGTCATCTACGACTATATATTTATAGTTTATTCATTTGTTGGGTGGTTAACTATAGTACTTGGCATATATTTGATTTATAAAAGCAAAAGTAGCATTTAATTTCGTGATAAAACTGTTTTCCCGGAAATTAGGGTGTCATTATTTTTTGCATGGCAATGCATTATAGCGTGTGGATGATGATGATGATGGGGGAAGGGTTGTGCGGGCTTGCCCTCTGCTTTGTATGTTCTGACATAAAATGGCTGCTTTCCATCAAGTAAAGCTGAGATGATTTTAACTGCTTGAAAAAAAAAAGAGTCGCTGGAGTGGATCAAGTATGAAAGAAAGATTTGTTTATGAGTGCTTGTATTTTAGAATGAATCTTCATCCTTTCTTGTTATGTCAAAACATCGGATATCCAGTAGCAATCATGTTTCCAAGATTACAGATCTGAATTGCTGTTTTGAAGTGTGGCTTATGCGCACCACGCGGCCAGTAGGGGACGCTGCATCCTCACAAAGCTGGACAGGAGTGGCGCCTGGTCCAGTCGGTTGCTGAGTGGAACCACACTGAAGCTCCAGGGTGCACTGCGATGCTGTCAGTTAATGGTGGAAGTCACCACAATCGCTAAAGGACGTTATGATGTGCGGCGACTTGTCTGTCTCGCTAATTCAACCTCTCTTGCACGAGCACACGCGTTCTTTGTGGCCAACCCTTGTTTCCGTGACAACCAGGTGCAAGCAAGTCGACTAGTTGTCATGAACTATTTTTGCTTCTTTTTCCATAGCACAACAGCAGTGTAATGATGGGCATTTAATTACAATTTTACAGATTAAACATGGAGGTGTAAAGGAAGACAACACAAGATGAATCAAGAGACAGCAACATCAGTATAACAAATCGATTGTGTTTCATCACAGAGCAGTTTTACTGCGTGGACAACACACATCTGTCATCTTTTCTCATTTACCGAAACATAATTTAATTTCATTTACTGCCAGTGAATGTACTCAGGCTAAGGCACACTGATATGGAGCAAATGCTTCCTCGAAAGATTACACCCCTCATGGCTAGTTTGAGATTCATAGAAATATATTGTAAATTTATCAGATTGAAAGCCATAAAGGTGGTACATGTTAACATGAGCCAAATGCTGAATTTGCATGATTTATTGATAATAATTCACTGAAAGGACATATTAACATCTCATAAAATTAATTGAAAAGGCCAGAGTGTTTTTTGTTGTTGTTTTTTTTGTATCTCGTTGCCTTCTGTATTTGAATGTGTTGAGGATGTGCTACAGTTGGTGTAGATTTGGTGCTTTGGAAAATCTTTTTGCGCACATCTCCTCTGAGACCTTTGAACAGTGATGTCTTTCTGATAGTGTTGAAGCTCTCTGCAGACCATGGTTTACAAAAATGTCAGCTCAAATTTATTTGGGGTTAATCAGAGGCTCTTTATTATGACGACAATTATATACTGACTGCCATTCAACATTAGTTTGAATGTGTTGGTGAATCGTAAATTCAATATGGTAATTAAATAAAAAATAAAAAAAAACTATTCTATTGAGTCATGCAGGTTACAAGTCACATTAATGTGGAAATAGATTTGAAATCACAAAATTCTGGCATGTGAGCTTCACATTAGACAATCGTCAGGGCTGGACTGACCAACTAGCATAGAGGGCAGATGCCCAGTGGGCCAGCATCAATTGGAGCCCATGTGGTGCTATTTATGATTTTCCTCCATTTCACCCCATTTCATCAATGTCAATTACATCCATTTTTCTCATACTATAGTAGGAAAACAACATGGCAGTCATGGTTTTATGCAAAACATTGCACATATATGCATAACCTTGCTCAACACATTCATAATACAAGCAGAAACAAATATGAGTCAAAAGCCTCGTTTAGAATTGTGAAGAATTAAGAGAATGTGTGTCATTGCATGCTTTTCAGATATGATTTGAATGAATGGGCCATTAAGCGCAGTATGCAAAAAGGTGCCAGCTCTGATTGGCTGTTAGCTAGCAAATGCACGAGATAAATATGACAAAGCAAGAACAAATAAAATGACATTATCTCGTAAATTAAGATCAGCAAAGCTTACTTTTTACTTATATTATTATTATTATTATTATTGTTATTATTATTATTATTATTATTGCCAAATAACTATCGTGTTCTAGCATAGGCAACGAACCAATTGTAATTTGATGTTGTGTCTCACTTTGACAGCAGTGGTTCATCAAATTTCATGCTAGTCATTCAGTTAGCATTGAATTAGGCATTAAATGAAATGTATCAAATAACAAAAAAAAAATCTCACCCTTCTGTTCATTCCAGATGGCATGTCGTGGGATTACCAAAGCTGCTCGCTTTAATTCTCCTTTTCAATGTGAACTACATTTTGTTGCACTTGAGGCATTTTAAGCAGAACCTTGCTTGAAACTAGCCAATGTCCTCTTCCCAACGAGGCTCAAAGTGACACGCGTTGTTTGCAGACATTGGCTGATTATTCTTGAGACTAGCAAAACTCCGGAAGCGCTTTCAGACTGCAGTCGTGCACTTTGAAACCCCACAGAGAGCAGAGGAACGTTTATAAATAGAAAGAATCAGTAGGCACAGCAGTGTCATAGTGGATGAAAATAGAGCTCTTGAATTTGGGTTGAGTGAGCACTGATTAGGCTTTTTATTAAGAGGAACTGGTGATGACGCTTTTTAATTATTTATTTTGTTCGCCTTCTCTGCTCTAATTCTTGGCATTCATTCATAAAACTTCACATCTACAGTAAGAAACCTCCAATGTGGGTGAAGGTCAAACCCATTTTTTTCCCACTAAAAGAAATATTGCAAATTTGTTTCAGGATTAGCGTTTTGCGGTAATAGAGCCTGCCCTTGATTAACTGTGCAAACAATGTTTTTAACAAGGATGTTCGATACTAGGGGTGTGAATTGCCTAGTACCTGACGATTCGATTCGTATCACGATTCACAGGTCACGATTCGATTCGATACCGATTAATCCCGATACGAATTTCTAAGTCGATTGTTGCGATTTTTTTTCATTCAAATTTAGAAAATACTAATCAGTAAGCTTGTAGAGTGTAAGATTTATATGAAAATGTATTATTTATTTATCTGAAATTTCAGTCTTATAGAGGTTGTAATCTGTTTCATGTTTAAACAGCATTAAAATAAAATATTAATGCTTAATGTTCCGTTCATATAACATTCTTCCATGCTTAAGGTGTGAATCCTAAAAAAAAAAAAAAAACAAAAAAAAAATCGATTTTGCCTATTATTGAATCGATTCGAGAATCGCGCGATGTAGTATCGCGATATATCGCCGAATCGATTTTTTTTTTAACACCCCTATTCGATACCACTTTTTTGCAGACCGATATTAGCACAATTACTCAACTCTTGAGCAGTCATTGATACGATGCCATTTTTACTTTTGGTACAGAAAATTTCCTCCAAAAAAAACAACCAACCATTACCAATCCTATATATCACAATATACCAGTTTTGCTTGAAATTGTGTTAAATTAATGGCAATTTTCCATTCTTCTAATTTCTAATTCTGAGTATCGATACTATGCACCATGCCATACCATGCCGATATCCATGCCGATTTGTGACCATTTTACAAGTAGGAATTAGAAATAAGAATAGAAAATTGCCATTAATTTCATGCAATTTTAAGTTAAATGCTATATCGGCCTGTCTTTAAAATTATCTACCATAAAGAAATTTTGTGTATAAAAAATACTAGTGATATTGGTGACTACTCAAGAGTTAAGTAAAATAAAAAGTGGTGTCAAACATCCCTAATTAAACTACCATATAAGTGTAAACAGATGTTGGCTTTGAAATAACTAAAAGTAAAACAATCTGATCTGATTAACATTGCATGCTATTTACATCTTCGTTATTGTCATTTTTATTTATGTATTTAAATTAGTGCTGTCAAAGTTAAAGCATTAAGTAATTAATTTCAAAAAAATATTGCATTAATAATGTATTCACGCAGATTAATCACACCATTAATTTAGACCACAGATTATCCTTTATATCAAAATATTTGTTCATGTCAAACTACTGGGGTCATTTTTTTTTTTCATTTTAAATTATGCAAGTAATTAACTGATTAGAAAGAAGAGGAGGATGAGAGCGTGCAGTGGATCAAAAAATGTTGAGGATAACAGGTGCTCTTCAAATTTGGCGGGCAAAAAACGTTAATTTAAAAATCCTTAATTAAGCGATTAATCATGATTAATCAAAATTCTAAGACGTGATTCATCTGATTTAAAAAGGTAATCATTTGTCAGCTCTAATTTATATACAGTAATTGTTGCTCGATCATATGTATTGCACACAATACAGCCAGATCCTCATTTTTTATTTTATTTTGTTTGTTTGTTTTATGGCATATATTTTGGTTGAACACCAAATTGTACCACTTTGACTTTGGCTCAACTGTGTCAGTGTACGTGTGCGAACAACACGTGTGTGATGGAGAACAGGTGGCCGCCTCCTCTGAGCCCTTCCTGTCATTTCCTCCATCAGCTGATCACTCACCTCCTCCTCCTCCCTCCATCCTCGAAATGTTGTCCAAAACCCAAATGCACCTCAATCCCATTGACTCTGCCTGCCCTTGTTCGTCTCTCTCTCTCCTCCCTCTTGCTCTGGCTCGCTCTCCCTCTCCCAGGCCAGCTAACAGAGTGTTGTTGCGGTGTCGGAGGGCAGAGGGAACAGCTCGCGAATCCACTTTTGGTCATCCTCTCCTGCTCTTTTTCTCTCTTTTCATGGGGGTTCAGTTTGAGGGATCTGCTATGTTTAGGCTCCACCATGAACCCAACGGTGAAGATCCACCTTCAGAATGGGACCCACTTTAATACCTACATGTACCAGGTAGGGAATGACGTGCAGAGAAGTGAAGGATGGTCTCCAGTGGAAATGAGTCACACGTCCTCGGTTGTATCGCTGATGACGCTTTGTTTTGGAACTTTGACATGGCCTCCTTTCGTCCTTTTCTCCCTTTCCCACTTTTCACTGCATGCTTTAGTCAGCCTGCCATGAAATGATTGATGTTTCAAAGAGATGCGGAAAGAAGTTGCTCCACTAAGGCTTCCTCTCTCGTTGATGAGGGCTCTTGTATCTTGTCGTATTCCGCTTTTACAAAACGACAAACTCAATATGTCGTGCAATGAGCGGGAATCTCTCTCTCTCCGGCTGCGCGTTTGTCGCGCACAAACTGATGCACAACAAAAAAGTCTTTGTGTTTCTCCTCTCGGCCGAGCAGAGGAAGACTTCCCCACTCATGCTCTCTTTCCGTGTCCTTCTTTACGCTGCAGGTTTTGTTTAATGAAGGAACACTGGGACACATGAATGGATGCTATTCTGGTCTCGGGCCTTCAGTGGCCGCAGAGGAGACACTTTTAGACGAAAACTTCTGTGCATGTTGTGCTTTCGGAAAAGTAATGTGTTGTTACAAGGGTAAGAAAGCTTCCAAGAATATTTTTTTATATTTTAATAATTAGACAGCCAATTACATGCAGTTTGTTTCGTATATTGTAAGAGGTTATTAAGTCAACTGTCTAAACAACCTACACTGTAAAAAATAATATAAAATGAAACTTTAAATACAAAAACAGTGAAGCATTGTATAATTTACATTAATATGATGTAAAACAATGAACCAAATGCAACTGTTGATTTGACAGTCAAATGTTAAAACTAAATAAAAAAATTAATTAAAACAAACAAACAAACAAACAAAAAACATTTTTTAGTGAATTTATGTCGCCTGGATCCCAAGCACCCGCCGTTACACGGGTGCCACATTTACAAATTACTGTAATTTAAACACATATTCATAATGTACTGTTGGAGGAAGCCGAAGTGGCTCTCGAGAAAAGTTTTTTTTAAAGTGGAAATAAACCACCTCAAAATTTCTTGTCAATAATGTTATATGTAAACTTACTCGTCTAAACATGACATTCAGATTAATATTACATTTATGAGTTATAATGTGTGTGTATATATATATATATATATATATATATATATATATATATATATATATATATATATATATATATATATATATATATATATATATATATATATAATATGTATATGTATTAAGCAACAAAATCCAGCAAATTATCAATATCAGAAGGCAGCCATTTTGCCACTTGCTGTTGAGTGACGTTGGCATCAAAGTTGCTCAGGTCTCAAGTAACAGCCAATCACAGCTCAGCTTCAGAAAACAGGTGAGCTGTGATTGGTCGTTGCCTGAGTCCTGCGCAACAGTGGTGTCATCTTCAGTCGACAGCAAGTGGCAAAATGGCCGCCCCCTGAGATAGATAAAGATGATTTTGCTTCATAACTCATATTCCACAAATGTAATATTCATCACAATGTTATGTTTAGACTAGTGAGGTCACATATAACACATTATTGCCAAGAAATGTTCAAGGTTGACTTATTAAAGTTTTAAAGTAAACATTTTTAGCAATTGGCTGGCAACCAGTTCAGGGTATACCCCGCCTACTGCCCGAAGACAGTTGGGATAGGCTCCAGCAACCCCGCGACCCTGAAAATGGATGGAAGTAAACATTTTATGTGAACATTTGAACCGCTGCATCCAGTCGCTCATCCCTGCAGAGAATACATCTCAGCAGCCTTGCGCATGTTTGCATGTGTGAACATCTGCAGTCGTTTGATAAAACTTGCTGTTGCTATCCTGCTCAAATGCTTTCCCCATGCCCTGTTGCCATGGCAACGGAAGTGTGCAAGGCGGCGTCATAGCAGCAGATAGCTCGCTACCTATTCACACCCAGGAAAAGTGTTAGGGCGCAATTTGTTTGCTGTTTAAGAACTGCTGCTGCAGAGAAGTTTCAAACTTATTTTTCTTATGGATGTGAGAGATGTGGCCTTTATTTTTCTCATCCTTTCCTCAAGTTTCGTGGGGCGTTTCTTAGCCCGTTTCACCAGCAAATCTACGTACTCTGCGCTGGACTTACTTGGTCTTAGGTGTTAGTAGGTAGTTAGGTGTTAGTGGGTGTTAGTAGACAGATTTTCTGCCACCAAATTATGAGATGCGACGGGTGCATGTCAACGGACACACCCTCGCTAGATGCTACAACGCCCAGCATGGCACAGAGCAGTCTGCCAAATAGACAAACAGGTGCAGTAAGCCTTGTGGGGGAAAAAAACAAATTGGGATATGCCAGCATTCTCGCAGGAGCTGTCTACAAAAATAGAGCCCTTAATGATATTGGTTTGAGGCTTTATTGTTGGTGAGGCTGCAGAGCTGCCCATGAGTACACAATAAATGATTGGCACCACAATAATTGCAACGGCTGCCTCTGATTGGTTCCTTTTACTTTGTGGTTTCTTGCAGACGAGAGAGAGACACAAAAAGGGGCTTGAGATGATTTATCATATATTGTGATGACAGTTAAAATACAGGGAGTCCTCGAGTTAAGCCTAAGGTGTTTTGACTTTACAACGGTTACGCCCAGTCCGCCATTTTGGCTCCTCATCCGCCATATAGCCCACAGTGTTTTCCCCTTGTCCGCTATTTAGCCCTTAGCTAGTGCTAGCGCTTGTGCTAGCACAAAGCGCTAGCTCTTGTGCTAGCGCTTGTGCTAGCGCTTGTGCTAGCGCTTGTGCACTTGTGGGAGTATCTTTGGCTTTTTCGCCCTCTTTTTTCCACATCATGGCCCCAAAGAAGAAAGCTATGTCTTCTATCAATGTTGGTTGATCCAAAAGAAAAGCAATTACCATGGAAACGATGCTATACGTCATAAAAAGATTGCAGAAAGGAGAGACGCCGACGAACATCAGCAAAGACTTGGGCGACAGTCGGACAGCGTCTTGTTTTTTTTTATTTCTATTTTAATGTAGGCCTATTTTAGATGTTTTATGCAAATTATTTTGATGTAAATATTGACTTTAATGGGGAAATTCGAAGTCGAAATTCGGGTCACATCGCTAGCGTAGGAATGGTACTGCGACGTAACTCGAGGACTCCCTGTATGACTAAAAGAGATTTGTGTTTTTTTTAAATTGCAAACCCTTCCGTTAAGTTTACTACAGCACATAAAAACAAGTTCACAGATTTTAACTGTAGTGTAAAATGTGGATGAACTGAAGCTCGGTTTATTAGCAAATATATCTTGGACTTTTCAGGAACTACCGAATGAGGTGAGGGTGACATACATTGACAACCTCTCAGCAAATGGGAAACACACAAATGCACACACAAAGGATGAGCACTTTCAGAATTTTTTTTTTTTTTTTTTTTTTTTGGAATTGCATGTGTCTGATTGAAGCTTTTTTTTTTTTTTTTTTTTATCCTGCTGCACTCCAATCTCTCTCCCTCTCTTTGCACACACACACATACACATACACTGACACACACTTTTTTGTTCATCCTTTAATCCCAAACTGCTTAAGGAAGCGAAAGAGAGCAATCCTTTTACAATGTCTGGGCTCAGCAGTGTTCGCTATCTCACAATGTGGTTGGAGGCAGAGGCCCAGAACCGTCTCTCTGCTCGGTGTGATATACCCTCTGACAGATGTCGACGTCACCTTGTCAGCCGGCTACGCTTGTTGTGAAGTAGAAGAAATAGCCTTGGATTCTTCCGATCTCACGTGGTTTGCAGGGGTTCGGATTGTATCGTGCGCACAATGACGCATGTTTGTATGGCTTTTGTGCCAGAGGGAAAACCCTTCTGCGAAATTAAATGGAGATTTGTATTCGTCCGGACAGTGATGCATCGTTTTATGTTATATAGGGGATATGCTTCCTATTCAGTTATAAGAGTGAATTGTTCATACCTTTCTGTGTGTATTAGCGTTTTGGGTAAGTACATGTGCGAAGTGGAGCGCTCCCAAAAGGCAGCAGGACGAGGGGATGAACTGGCGAGTCAGTGGCCCGTTGAGCCTTTTTGCGGTGATTGAAAGAGACGGTGAGCGCCAACATCTGTTGGTGGATTTGGCCTGAGCTGTCGTCTCTTTGTGCACCCCTGTGGAATAAGGCAAAGTCAATCAAACACGCTGACCTGTTTTCTCTCCCCAAATTCAATTCCCTCACTCACCTCATTCATCGGACTGTTTTTGAACTGAATTACGATGTGTAGTTTTGGAATTCTAAGAAAAGGGTTACCCCGGGTTTTCACTGGATGCGGTTGCGGTGCGGTTGCGGTGCGGTGCGTCTTGACTGCGTGCTCCGGACGGGTCAATTTTTTTGTCAATCCACACCGGGTCCGCACAGCTGCGGTCCGGCAGCTCCGTCGCCGCCCACTTCCCAACGTGTCTCGCGGGACCGCGCGTGCGCGATCATGTGGCATTTCACAACGAGAGGTGGACTTCTTTTGATTTAACTTTTTCTTCTTCTTCTGCTATGAGATTCCATGCAGCATCCTTTTTTTGGTTGTCCTTGTAAAGTATATTAATAACGAGAGTCGGGTCAGTGCGGGTCCACTCTTTATTTCTGTCTTCCCCGTCCGGCTGCCGCTCAGTACGGCAAGCGAGACGGGCACAACCAGCAATCGCGAACATCAAACTCACAATACATTACAGTCCTTATAAAAAGGATGTGCCGTGTCATATATTATTTTGTGGTTTTCCACCTCCAATATAAACCTCTCCTCGTCCATGTTCGCTGGTGTCTAAACCGTGAATGAGCACATGGCCCGGCGACGCCCACGTCACGTTTTGCTGAAAAACTTGCGAAATAAGAGCTGGCGAGTGTTTTATTCTGAAAGGTAACCGGAAATTTATTTTGAAACTGCCTCGGTCTTCCTGTCCCGCTCGATGTGTTTTGTGCTAGCTTGCCATTTGCCGGAGGCCTACCGCTGCGGCGTCCGGCAAAAATAGAAAATAGGTCTATCCTTGCGGAAGGCTTGCGGCACGCCGCAGGCCTTCCGCAGTCGACACGCAACGCACCCGCAAGCGGTGTAAACTGCACCATTCGAATGAATGGAATCTAATTGCTTGCGTCGCCGGACCGCACCGCAACCGCACCGCAACCGCAACCGGTGAAAACCCGGGGTTAAGTGTGACCTTTAGAAAGATAGATGGATGGATTGGATGGGTGTATAAATGTCAAACAGGCTTTTGACTCATTCATTATCACAGTTAATCATAGCGAGAGTGGAGGATACATTCTACTAGTGCCACTTTATCACATTAACATTAGATTTCAACATGCATTTCAGGGCGCATATGTTTATTATGCAGGTGGCATTTCATAGTGAAAGCCATGGCTGGCCAATTGACATTGGAACAGTGTTGCAAAATTGCCATCTGGCAAAGAGTTTTTCTGTCCTCAAGTGCAGATTAGCATCAGTTTGAGAAACTTTATGGCTGTCACACTGATCCAAGACATCGTCTTCTAATTTTTCAAAACTGGTTCTGCTGCTACCACCGCTGATAAAATAAATAAAAAAAAAAATAAATAAAAAAAAAAATAAATAAAAATAAATTAAAAAAAGCAAAAAGAAACTCCTACGGCAGCAAGATAATGTCAACAAAAGTTTGATCCAGTGGATGTTTTGTTCTCTTTTGACTTTTCTTCTGGTTTTTCAAAGGCTTCAAGTGGAAGATTATGATGCTTAACAAGCTGAAGTGTAAATTGTACAAGGCATTGGAGTAGCTAGATATCCATACAGTTTCTCATACTAGTGCTGACCTGCAGTCGGGACAGGAAAATTTCCAAAAATTTTGCTATGCGGGTAAAAGTGTTAAATTATTTGAAAGAGGAAATATACAACATTGTCACAACATGTGAACATGCGGAAATTTTTCGTTATCATAAAGTTTTAATAATTAATTTTATATTTAATGTTATTTATTTATTTATTTATTTATTATAATTTATATAATCTTATTTTATTTTAAATTATGTATTATTATTATTATTATTATTATTGTTATTATTATTATTATTATTGACAGGAGCTAAAAAAAAAGAAAAGAATCTAATAGTGAGGCAGTTACACATGCCATTGCCCCATGAGTAATAATTCTCTATTGATCAATTTGTACAAATAAAGACATCCTCTAAACTAGACACTGCTATTCTTTGCAGATGAGTAAATAAACGCTCCAGGCTACTATTGGAGGAAATATAGACACTTCGTAACGCATGCTTTGCAACTATTGAAATGGGAAATGTAAATCTATATTTGCTGCTGATACATTAGACTGAATGACTTAATGACCTGAGGCGGAAGGCAGGTCACATTGAAATAAATCATTACAATGTAGGATGAAGATATATGTAAGGTTACAGGAAGGTTAGAGTAAATTTAAGGTCTGGGTAAATTCCAGGAATTGATTGTGTAAATGTGTATGTGTGCATGTCCTGAGACAAGGAGGGAAAGCATAAGGCACACTGGAATAAAGCCACAAAAGCACAGGAAGATGAAACGACTCACTCAAACTAGACTAAGTGCAATTTCAGGAGAAATTGCGTGGGAATGCTGAAAGCTGAATGCTAATAGCTGAATGCTAAGATTTGAATGCATGTGAATGCTTATGAAGTAATTTGAGAGATAAATTGTGAAACTATGATCTCCTGATTACTGGACAATGCAGTTTACCAACTGTGCCACCAAGCAGTACCAGACAGCTGGTAATGATGGTAAGTTATATGTACGGAAGTGGGCGTGGAAAGTAATAGAAAAAGTTCAATGTCTGTCCCATTGAAAATGAATGGGGGGAAAGTTGACGTTAAACGTAAAATTTTGCAAATGCTGTAATTAATGTGGAATCAGACAATATATACCCCGGGTGGTGAGAATTTTTGAAGCTAGTTGAAATTTGAACAGTGTAAATTGGAAGTATTATGTGGGAGTTGTTACGTGGCAAAAAAAAAAGTGTGGAGAATAAAAATCACAATAACATATTCCCACAACAAATAGAAGCACATGGTGACAACCAGTGCAAATGTATTGGTAAGATCAAACTATAAAAATGATTGTTACTGCCATCTAAAACTATAACAAGGGCAGGCAAAGGGAAGGGCAAACTAATCGTCAGAGCACTTTTTTATTGTCACAACAACTGACTGGTTACATTTGATATATGAAAAATCCCTGTAGGTAAACATTGCAACACTATCAAACTCAGCTGCCAAACTCATAAAGTTCACAGTACGTCTCGTTACCCAGATGCACGAAGCTTCACGAGATGAAAGCCTGCCAGGCTGATACAACATTAACCTCAGATGCATGTTTGTGTGTGTTATGTAGGAGTTTGCCACCCTTACCAAGGAGCTGAACATATGTCGAGAGCAGCTGCTGGAGAAAGAGGAGGAAATATCGGAGCTGAAAGCTGAAAGGAACAACACCAGGGTACGTGCGCATGAGTGGACTCGTGCGTTTGTGTCTGTATGTTTCCGTCAGCACATGTCAGATTGAACATAATCTCTATGATTTAAATTTACTTTGTATGTTACGTGCGTACCTCTGTTGGTACTATAAAAAAATGTGTAATATGGATTTACTGTGTGTACTGTCTAGCTGCTTCTGGAGCACCTGGAGTGTTTGGTGTCTCGTCACGAACGCAGTCTCAGGATGACGGTTGTGAAGAGGCAACCTCCCCCGCCATCTGGAGTCTCCAGTGAGGTTGAGGTCCTCAAGGCCCTTAAGTCGTTGTTTGAACATCACAAGGCTCTCGATGAAAAGGTGAACAACTTCACAATTACCACGACACTATATCATAATAAGGGAAGCACATGAGGAGTGAATAAATTGTTAATAGTTTGTTAACTCATTTGCTCCCAATAACGTGTAAATACGTTTTTTTTTATGTTTTAAGTGTCCCAAAGACGTATTTATATGTTTTTTTTTGTTTTTTTTTTATGCTAGTGCATACAGAAGGCGTTGATGCAGCCTCTCAACTCCAAAGAACGGTGGCAGAAATGGTAGTTATTACACAAACGGCCAGCAGGTAGCAGCAGAGCAAAGGAGATCAACCAGGGCCATCTAGAAAAAAAAAAGCTAAATTACTTAGAATTGTAATAAATTTGTGAAAACTGATGAAACTTAGCTCTCTTCTAATACTAATTGCTGCAAAACGGAAACAGGTAGAAACATAGTTTTTTTTTTCCTGATAAGAGAAGAGACTTTAATCTTTCTATTGCGTTTATAGCAATTGAACACAATTTTCTGTGGGCCTTGCAAAATCAGTCAAAATTCAGTAAAACAGCCGGGAGCGAACGGGATTGCTTCTGTGAAAATGGCTGGGAGTGAATGAGTTAAAGAGGAACCCCTAAAAAAAAAAAAAAAAAATAGAAAGAAAGAAATCTTGTTTGTGTTTTATGCAGCCCAACTAGTCTTAGTAGTCTTAAATACAATATTTTGGTTATTATTGTGTTAGTGGAATATGTTAAGTTAAGCAGCAAAATCCAGCTGTTTTGATCAATGTCAGAAGGCAGCCATGTTGCCACTCTGTCGAGTGAAAATGACATCACAGTGGCTCAGGTCTCAGGTAACAACCAATCACAGCTCAGCTTCAGAAAACAGGTGAGCCGCGATTGGTCATTGCCTGAGCCTTGAGCAACTGTGATGTCATCTTCAGTCGATAGCAAGTGGCAAAATGGCCGCCCTCTAAGATGGATAGAAACAACAACAACAAAAGTAATATTATTAATCAGAATGTCATGACTAGTGAGGTCGCATATAACATATTATTGTTAAGAAATGTTTAAGGTTGACTTCCACTTTAATTGTTTGTTACTGTTTAATGTCTGGTTGGGATATGACCTACTGTTTGCCAAATATTGAACCCACCTGTAAATGGATGATTTTGTTTCTGTCATGTTGTGAACGTTAAGTTGCTTTTATTACAGTAATACAAATATAGTCTCACACTAGTCTACACTGTACAAAGTCTTGTAAGGAATCCTGCATGTGTGTTTGCCGGTCAGGTTCGTGAGAGACTTCGCGTGGCTCTGGAGAGGGTCTCCACCCTGGAAGGTCAGCTATCAGCTACCACACAAGAGGTGAGATGATGTCAATTGTTTGATCGAATGTGGGCTGTTCGGCCAACTAAAAACAAATACAAATGTGTCCAGTATGGAAGCCTCCAATTTTTATTTAGTATCTGGTAGACAGGAAGCGTGTGTCCTGATGTCACCATTGATGCCGGTTAGAATCTATGGCACGAAGCAGGAGTCGTTCAGTAAAACATTAAAGAGGTGCAATCCGAGGTCCATTATATTCTAAAGTTTGTGGTCATCGGATAAAGTGCTTTTTAATAGTGTGTCCTAAAGTGCCTGAAAGTGGAAACTAAACGAACATAAAGGTGATTCAATTACAAGATTGGCGTCAAAATAATCTAATAATAGTATTGAAATGTCTGGTTCCGGATGTGGTCTACGGTGAATGTCCTATACGAGGACTTTTAGCAAATATTTAACAGGCTCAGTCAAAGCATATTACATTAGTTTTATAAGATGTTTTAAAGTTAGAAAGGCATGCAGCTACTGAGTTTTGTTGTTGTTGTTGTTTTTTTAGTTTATGGATTCACACAGTAAGAATGAAATGTTACTTTTTTATTCATTTTTCTTCTTTTTACATTACAGCTGAGCATGGTGAAACAAAGGAAGGATGGCGACTCAGTGGAGCGGTCAGATGGATCCAAACCTCCTTGGAAGGTCTTCCTGACTGTGTGATTGTTTTTCTGCTCTGTGATTTATTTTATGACAGTCTGTCGACTGGCTTGACTTTCCATCACACTGCATCACACTCACTTTATTCCGACTTGAACTTTAACTAATAGTGATTACTGGACCATAAATCACACTTTTTTTTTTTCTTCATATTTTGGCTGGTCTTGCAACTTATACTCAGGTGTGACTACTGAATATCAGAGCTCTGTCTGGATTCGAAAATTGCGCTTCCAACTATGGAAAAGTTTTTCTTTTTAGTATAAAATGGCTTACTTTAGCTTTGAATAGAATTAGTAGAATGCTGGTTGGTTATTTCGCATTTTGCTGCTGTAAATATTAAATCCTTATTGTAGCAGATGTCTCATGCTTAAACTAGCGAAGTAGCTGGGAAGTCGCACATTATTTGCCATGACTACTTCTTCCTCTTTTTTTTTTTTTTTTTTTTTTTTTTTTTTTTTTTTGTGGCTTGCAAATATTTTTGGTGCATTACCGCCACCTTGTTTAGCATGCAGTATCTGCCACATAAATGATTTACCGTTTACAGCACCAAAAGGCCCAATAACTGACAAGGATTCTACCGACGCCACAATGTGGATTCAAGTTGTTATGTCATTTTAAACTAAAAAGAAACATTTTTCCATAATTGGAAGTGGAAATTTTGAATTCAATTGGAACTCCTTCCTTCCTCCAACACGATTAGCGAACGGTAATTTTGGGTGTGAGTCCAAGTTCAACTTGGTCGATTTTTGCAAAATAAACCTCATTTCCCGACCCCCACCCCCCCAAAAAAAATGTACTTACAGACAGTCAAGTCTGACTAAGATATGGTTTTTACTTCTTGGCCTCAGCTTCAGTAGCAGGGTGATGTCTCAATAAAAAAATATTTAAAAAAAAAAAAAAAAAAAAGAAGGAAAAAGATGAGCTAAAGCTCATGGGCATTTTAAGTCAGTTTGGAACATTTGATTCTCTAAAAGCAAAGTAGTGAGAGAATCACCTGGTGTGTTTAATTGCATGACTTCAAACAGTTCGCTTGTATTTTTATTTTTTTTCTGTGCATGACTGTTTCTGTGTTCATGATCAGGCAACAGAGTCCAAATAACTTGGACTGCCCACTGGGTTGCCTGTCTGAATATGTGTCCCTGAAGGTCTGTCCAATTAATCCACTTCACTTTGAGTTGTAAAAAGAGGAGAAACATCAAAACAACAACATGGCAGCATAACCTCAAACATCCACAGTGTTATCTAGGTCATCCATTTTCATCAGCTATCTTTGTTGTTGGCATTAACATGTTAAATTCACCACCACCTCAGACCACAACTTATTTTTGCCACCCGAATATGTTTGCATGTCCATTAATTGTGCACGTCCACCTTGCAGAGACTGCCCAATGGCTCCATCGACGTTCACGATGATGGCAGCCGCGTGTCTGAGCTCCAAGAGCTGCTGGACAGAACCAATAAGGAACTGGCCCAAACCCGCGAGCACTCCGCCTCTCTTAACGGTCGTGTGACCGAGCTGGAGGCCGAGCTGGCGAGCGCACGGCGAGAGCTGAGTCGCAGCGAGGAGCTGTCAATCAAACAGCAGAGAGAGCAGAGAGAGGTGAGAAATGTCAACATAAAATCTATAATGTTTTTGTAGTGGAAACAAGGTGAGGTGCAAGGTAAAGCAAAATCAGATAAAAGGTTAATAAAATATAATTTATTATAGTTCACAGGAGGCTAATAGCAATCAGTCCCACTAAAGTTTTGAATATTGAGAGTTGAACCTTGATTTTCTAACCTTGAAGGGCTCATTAATCTTGAGCACCATTCATCACTTAGATTAACCTTTAACTCTTCAGCCAATAACTAGAATAAATTGATATGTATAAAACAAAATAATGGGCCTTTAAATGATAGCATCCATTAAAACGTGGACATTTGAAATACTGTACATCTGAAATGATCATTTTGTCAACCATAGCTACTTGTATTTTAGCGTTTGTGTCGCTGTGCTCGCAGAGAGAAGACATGGAAGAACGAATAACAACGTTGGAAAAACGTTACCTTGCTGCCCAGCGAGAAACCACGCACATCCACGACCTCAATGACAAACTGGAGAACGAACTGGCCACCAAGGACTCCCTGCACAGACAGGTAGCATGCATGCAAATAGCCAAGCAGTACTTAATATTGAACTTTACTACTGTGTCCTAGTACATATATACTTTTAACTCACTCACTCCAAGCCATTTTCAAAGCAATCCCCTTCACTCCCGGCTGTTTTACTGGATTTGGACTGATTTTGCAAGGCCCACAGAATATTGTGTTCTATTCCTATAAAAACATGAATCCTACCAAAAGAAAGATTAAAGTCTCTTCTTTCACCAGGAAAAAAAAAGTATATTTCTATCTGTTGCCATTTTGCAGCAATTAGCATTAGAATATAGCTAAGTTTCAGCATTATTCACAAATCTATTTAGAATTGTGAGTAAATGAGTTTTTTTGTTTTTTGTTTTTCAAGATGGTCCTGGTTGATCTCTTTTGCTCTGCTTCCACCTGCTGGCCATTTGTGTAATAACTACCATTTCTTCAACAGTTCTTTTGTAGCAGTTGTGAGACTGCATCAAAGCCTTCTGTATGCTCTAGCATACAAAAACAAAAAAACGTATAAATACGTCGTTGGGACACATAAAACATTTAAAATACAACATATTTATACGTAATTGAGAGCAAATGAGTTAAAGATGAAGTCCAGAGTTTTGACTGTTTCAGTTTGCAAACAAACCGTTTCTGTTTGTAAACAAACAATTCAAAATGGACCCCTCCCATGGCTCAACCCACACGAGCTCAACGTTCACACCCCCTGCACACAGCGATCGCTGACAGGGTTAATAAGTCAAAACAACATTAGCCTTTTAGCTTAGCTTTAGCTTGTCTCCGTTAACCACATACATGTTGTAGTTGTATTTTTTAAACAGTTAACTGAGCAAAGCTAACTGTTAAATCCCTTTTCTGTTTTTAACATGCTAAACTAACAAGAAAATCTATGATTTTATGTGACACTCTTACTACTGTACTATCGAGAAGGTTCATGTGAAGTGCAGGGTGAATCTGAGTTCAGGTCTCAATAGGGAATTCAAGCAACATCCACTGCGTGAGCGTCCTCACTGGCTGCACGACTGTCTCCTGTACACCGCTGTCACACTTAGCTCCAATATGCGTGTATGTTTTTTTGTGAGTCAGAGTGAGGAGAAGGTGCGCCAGCTGCAGGAGATGCTGGAGATGGCCGAGCAGAGGTTAGCTCAAACCATGAGGAAGGCTGAGACGCTGCCAGAGGTGGAGGCTGAGCTGGCACAGCGAGTCGCAGCACTGTCCAAGGTTACACACATACACATACTATACAGGGTTATAACAATTTGTGATTTTTCACAATAGTTACTCTTTATTTTTTTTAATTTAAAAAAAAAATTTTTTTTGAAGAGGTGTCAGGCGATTAAAGTTTAGAATTATAATTAATCACATGATTTCAATAATTAATCGCAAAAAAAAAAGGTTTTGAAAAAATGTCAAGGCTGCATCTTTTAGTCATTGATACAGTAATTTCATAATAATTAAAATTAAAAAGATGTACTGTACTATTAAAAAAAGAGTGTGATATTTGATTTGTGTGGAGGTCATTTTTCTGCCACTAGATGGCATAATTACATTTGTAAGTCATTGGTGACAGCTCAGTGCATGTTTCTTTTCATATTAAGAGCTATCTAATCTTTAACATGAAGTAATTTTGCACATTTTTAAAATTGCAAAATACAACTTGACCCCAGTCTCCACAAATATATGCAATATTTATTTATTATTAAATTTATTACTTCTGAATTTTCGGTGTGTGGGGACGTGTCTGCTGGAATTCCTGCAGTACTTGCTTTCGAAGTAAGAGGCAGTCATTAATCGTGTGTTTAAAAAAAAAAAAAAGTGGCATTAAAGGAACTTTAAATTTCAAACAATTTGTATTTTTTTTTCATAATAGTTACTCTTTATTTTGTTTTGACTTTTTTTTTTTTTTTTTAGAGGTCAGGGGATTAAAATTTGTAATTTTAATTAATCACATGACTTCAAGAGTTAACGCACAATTAATCGCAAAAAAAAAAAAAAAATTCGGAAAAAAAATGTTAACCGAATAGAAATATGGCAGCATCTTTCTTGTCACTGTTACAGTAATTTCATAATAATGGTTAAAATAGAGTTAAAACTAAAAAGATGTAATGCACTATATAACATTTGATTTGTGTTAGTTATTCTTCTGCCACTAGATGGCATAATTGCATTTGTAAGACGGTGACAGCTCAGTGCATTTTTCTTTTCATATTAAGAGCTATCTAATCTTTAACATGAAGTAATTTGTGAAATTCTGCACATTTTAAAAATGCTAAAATACAACTTGACCTCATTCTCCACAAATATATGCAATATTAATTTATTATTAAATATATTACTTTAAAAAAAATACATATATATATATATATATATATATATATATATATATATATATATATATATATATATATAAGAGCTAAAGAGTTTTTAGAGCAGGTTTGTTAGTTTTTAGTTTTACTTTTAAAGAGCAACCTGTGTGCAGATGCTTGAATAAGCGTCTCCCCTTTCAGGCCGAGGAGCGTCACGGCAACGTGGAGGAGCGGCTCAGACAGCTGGAGTCACAACTGGAGGAGAAGAACCAAGAATTAGGAAGGGTGTGTATGCGTGTTTGTGTAAAAGAATGTGTGTGCGTGCCCTGCAGGATCTTTCTGACCTCTCAATGTGTGTGGGGGTGCACATGTGTGTGTGTGTGCGTGGACTGATGCTTCCTATTAGTTGGATGCCTCGCCTCTGTGTTCCCTCATGCATACACTCGCACACACATCATTTTCCTTGTTCATTGTTGCATGAATTTGAACCAAATCCACATATCGTCCCTGCGACACGTTCGCCCTCAACTCCCTCCCTCCAACTATAAAGACTGATTTGCTGCTATCTTTAGATTCGCAAGAATTCACGCTAGGCTAATTTTTCCCTGCCTATTGTTTGTCTATATTTAGTTGATGGCGTTATCTGAGAATGTGTTGTTGTGAGTCTCGCTTGATTGACTTCAATATGCATCACTTTTCATTGCCGCCAAAAAAAAGGGCTTTAATTTAAGCGAGATGCATTGTTTACCGAGCTGACCCACAGTTGATCTGGCAGCTTGTCCTCTTTGACTAAGCACGCACGTCATGTTTTTAATCCATGCAGAAAGGTCTCGATTAAGCAGCATAAACAATTAAAAGAAAATGAAGTCATGGTCTTGGCTGCGCTTCTCAGGCTCGTCAGCGGGAGAAGATGAACGAGGAACACAACAAGCGTTTATCCGACACCGTGGACCGTCTCCTCACTGAGTCCAACGAACGGCTGCAGCTCCATTTGAAGGAACGCATGGCTGCGCTGGAGGACAAGGCGAGGCCGATGCACTTTTTTTTTTTCCTTATGGCATCAAATTAATATGCGCTTTGGATAGACGTTTTGACATAACTTCATCATCTTTGTGTCTAGAACTCTCTTATTCAAGATCTGGAGAACTGTCAGAAACAGCTGGAAGAATTTCATCACACACGGGTCAGTGCGCTTGAAAGTCAATCCGAAACTGAAGTATTCAAATAATTAGTCATTTAGCCAAAGGGAGGAATGAAATACTTGGTGTTGTTTTTCTATATGTAGATTAACCAACACATCTGTTCAATTGACGTTTGTTAGGTTCTGATTTTGGATCCCAAAAGCGCAGACACAAATAAGATTTTAACTCTTTATTCGCATAACATCGAGAGGCGTAGAACAAACTTGACTAGACAAGAAACAATGAGAATGCTTCGAGAATCACGAGTCGCCAAGCCCCCTTGGGCTGTGGAGATGCACAGAGGAGGAACAGTAGCAACAGAAGCGATAATCCGACAAAAACACACTTCTCAGTTTGGCTTAGACAGTGAATCGATCTCATTGGTTGTGGATAGACATGTGGGTAACAGTACTGACATGGAAACATCTGGTTGGCTGTTCACCCATTAAAGAGATTAAAGATTCTTGACATCACATAGCTCCTGACATCACATAGCATCACATAGCCTAAAACCTGTTGAAACTAGATGCTGATTACATCAGTTCAAAACAGACACTTGTCACATCAGTACATAACAGACACTTGACCTCACGGTCATGACCCCAACATAACCCTGGCGTGACCCATTCATGACATCGTTGCTATGTGAAAAACACTTAAGTCCCATTTTTGTCTTTTTTTTTTTTTTTTTTTTTTTTTAACATTTTCATGTTTTTGGGATATCTGCATTCAGTTTCACCACCAAAACATGAATAAGGAGACAAAAATTGACATGTTTTTCACATAGCAGCGACAATATGTATTATTTTTACCAGAAAACATAAAATTAGCCATTTCCTCTGTTTTGACACGTTTTCTTCAGAGGGTCACATACAGAAAATTTGAAGGATGCCAGGGACACTTTTTATAATTTAATTGATCAAGTCAATCAAGCAATTGCATATTGTTCATATTGACAGAGTTAAAAACAAAAAAAACAAAAAAACAAACAAACAAAAAACTGCTGCCTGAACAGCTTTCTATAAGGCAAATAGATTCTGCAAGATTTTGGGGTGGTCAGTATCCAGTAAACCACCAGAAAATATCCGCCCCTGAACTGAACAGTAGCCGAATCCCATTTCTACATTCAGAACAAAATCAGGTGCAGTCTCACGTAAGATGACCATTGCTAAAGCAGCTACGTACTTGGAAATTATTTATGTGATATGGTCACCATTTGGTGAAGGAAATAGAGGAAGCCATTTTTGCTTGTGAATATTAATTATCTATTCACCATAGTATAATGAAGAGAAATGTTGTTACTTGTTTAATTGTAAATACCGTTACTTCATTTATATATTTAGGAACACTACAATATTTAAAACAAACTTATTAGCAGCAGATGTCATTTTTAGCATATGCACCGGGCCGCTTAAAAAATAGATGGTGGGCCACAAATAGCCCGTGAACTAACTGGCTAAAGGCTATAATATTTCAAAACTCACAATGAATAATGACGTTCCCCAAAACCTTTACAAAACACTGTGAATGCAGGAAACTTTGGACAAGTGTCCACTTCATTTGAAAATACTTGTATTTATGTTTTGAATTTAATTGTGTTGTTTGAAAAATTGCACTTGAAGTTAAGAAATCCTCTTTTCATGTAGGAACGTCTGATTGGTGAGATTGAGAAACTGAGGAACGAGATTGACCATTTGAAACGTCGCAGTGGGGCATTTGGAGATGGAAGTTCAAGTCACCCACGGTACACACATTACAGTATACAAAGTATATGCAGTCTGTGTACAATCTAATGGAATGATTTCCATTCACTGTGCTGTGGTACATAGTGTACCATGATAGATCATGAGTGCCACGAGAAATAATATAATTTCACTCAATTGATATGAAAGTTGTTTTTTTACCACAAATTTATCTTCATCTGTTTTATGCAGTGACTATAAAGACACAGAACAATTAAATGCTCTTCCACTAGATGGCGTAAGGAACATTAGTAGGGCTAGGTATCGATTCTAATCCCCTCAATTGAGTCGATTTTGATTCACAAGAGTTCAGTTCGATTCGATTCACTTCAATTCAATCTGATAGATTAATTATGGAACATCAATTCTTCTTAAACGTCAAGAACACAATAAAAACTCCACAAATATTAAGTTCCAAAATAAATTTTGTGGAGGCAGTAACTGCTCAAATTATTTAGTTGATTAATGAAAGTAACACGTGTTATGATCAGTTACGTGTTACACAAACATCGACATCAGCAAGGAGGAGATGAAAATATTTTCATTATTCTAATTTAATTGTAAATATAAACTTAAAATGATCAATAAGTTGGGTCTTTCGTAAATTTAAGAAAATACTTTTAAATTCATGTGAACAAGAAAACAGGAATATACAAAAAATTGGCCTTTAAAATTCTATTTTCTTAAGAATTTATGGGGGGAAAATTGATATTTAAATAATCAATTTATGGTTTTATGGAAAATTGATTCGATATTGATTTTTTGAAACCCAGCCCTAGCCAGTAGCTACTTCTTCTTGAAATGTTAGGTGTGTGCTGAGATTTTTCCAATGCACAAATATTACTTGCCAAAGTGTGAGAGGTGCTTGTACTATTTTGGTTACCCTACTTAAGAACATGATTGACAATTTGACAGAGATGATTTTGTCTGTTTGTTTGTTTGTTTGTTTGTTTGTTTTTTTTTTTTGTTTGTTTGTTTGTTTGTTTGTTTGTTTGTTTGTTTGTTTGTTGTTTAACATCACCTCAGGTCTCATTTGGGCAGTGCAAGCGACCTTCGCTTCTCGGTGGTGGAGGGCCAAGATGGCCACTACAGCACAACTGTGATCAGGCGGGCACAAAAAGGCAGACTCTCAGCACTGCGAGATGATCCAAACAAGGTGCAAAGAACTTTTTGCCAAACCATCATGATTCACCTTTGAAGGCACACTAAGCAGGGTGGCCAAAATGGAGTTGACATGCCCGTGTTTTGACCACATTTTGCTTTGCTCGTAAGCTTCTGTGCGCCGCTGGCCTATGATGAGGAGCTTCATGCAGTGATCTTCATGCCTAACTTCATTCTCTACTAACCTCTCTTTATCTGTCCCTCACCTGCTGACATGGACATGTTCTCTAATGTAAGTCTCTCGTTCATTCATGTTCATAGCTACCCTCAAGTGTGCCAGTTATTATTATTTTTTCTAATAACACGACTATCCACCCATGTTGTTGTTTATTTGCTGAATGTATTACCGCTCGTGTGTTGCATCTAGGTTTGCGGCATGTTCGAACAGGACTACCCTTCGCTGCGAGGGAGCGTCAGCCACCTCCTCGGCAGCGACATCGAGGCCGAGTCCGACCTTGATGACGACGTTAGCTCGGCCATGCTCTCCCCAAGCGGTCAATCGGACGCTCAGACTCTCGCTCTGATGCTGCAGGAGCAGCTTGATGCCATTAACGAAGAGATAAGGTGACATTATAACTCCCAAGTTTCTACCCCTTAACCGTGTCCAGTAGTCGAACTGTGTGCATGGGTTGGTATTTTCGTAGGAATTACCAATTGCACCGGTGTGGGAGTGAACACAGCCGATTTGCAAGTGACCCTATTTGAGCTCCTACATGTTTATCAGGGTTGTAACGATAACAGCAATATCGCAATGTTGCGAGATTGCCACGATATCATCGTCGTCACATCACTCACGATATTAAAATGCAGCATGTCTATTAAAAAGGCGAGGTTGTATTCAATTTGTGTAACTCTACTACTCTCTGGTGGTTAGTTAATTAGTGCAGTTTAATTTTATTTTTGGCCACTGCAGTGGTTATCACTCCATACGAGGCAGCAAATATTCAACATCTCTTAAAAAAATTTTTAAAAAAAATCATTAGTTCTTGCCCGCTTCAGCTGAACACACCTTTGTGAACTACATAGACCATGATGCTTTGCGTCATTGAGCCAATAGGAGCACATGACAATGACGTAACAAGACATGACATGGCCAAGCCTATTTTCTTTTTCCCTTATGTACAAAAACACAATATTGTTTTTTTTCCCAATGTGACCCTTTTTATTTTATTTTATTTTATTTTATTTTATTTTTTTTAATATCGTGAGTTTTATGCAATTTTGTGAGCTTTTTTATCTTTATTTTTTCTTTTTTCTTTTAAATATATCACCAACCTCCCCACAATATTGTGATAATTATCGTATCATGAGGTTCATATGGTTAATTTGAGATAGATTTATTGTCATTTATGCATAAATAAATGCAGCTTCTAGAACACGTGTCAAGGTCCTTGAGGGCCTGAGTCCTGCATGTTTTAGAGGTTTATCTACTCTAAAACACCTGATTCAGACTCCTACAGAGCTTGCTTAAATATGAATCAGCTGTGTTGAATGTGGGAAACCTCTGAAACATGCAGGATTCAGGATCTCGAGGAACAGACTTTAACACCACTGTTCTAGAAAAATAAACATTTTATTTTACAGTAATGGTAATGCATAAAGTATGAGTTCTGTTTTGTAACAATTTACTTGTATAGCAAGACCAAGGCCAAACAACCCTTAATAAAGGAGAAGTCAACCCCCCAATTTTTTTTGACAATAATATGTTCTATGCAGCCCCACTGGTTTAAATATGGTATTCTGGTTAATATTGTGTTTATCCATCTCAGGGGGCGCCCATTTTGCCACTTGCTGTCAACTGAATATGACATCACAGTTGCTCAGGTCTCAGGTAACAACCAATCACAGCTCGGCTTCAGAAAAGAGGTGAGCTGTGATTGGTCATTGCCTGAGCAACTGTGATGTCATCTTAAGTCGACAGAGAGTGGCAAAATGGCCGACCCCTGAGATGGATTAAAATGGCTGGATTTTTCTTCATAACACATATTCCACAAATTTAATATTAATCAGAAGTTATGTTTAGACTAGTGAGGTTACATACAACATATTATTGTCAAGAAATGTTTAAGGTTGACTTTCCCTTTAACCGGACCAGCACCAATTAAGTGAACACCTTGATGGATGCGAGTAAAACATCCAGTGCTAAACTAACATTTCTGGTGTCCTATGCACAGGATGATCCAGGTGGAGCGAGAGTCGGCTGACCTGCGCTCGGACGAGATTGAGTCACGCATGAACAGCGGCAGCATGGACGGACTCAACGTGACGCTTCGGCCACGGGCGCTACCCACGTCGGCCACGGCCCAGTCCTTGGCGTCGTCCTCCTCGCCGCCTACCAGCGGCCACTCAACACCTAAACACCACGCACGCAACGCCAGCCACCATCTCGGCATCATGACTCTGGTGAGAATCACACAGGTTCAGAAGAGGTGGAGCCCTTTTTTTAATCATGTGTTTAATTTATTGATAGCCAAGCGACTTGAGGAAACACCGGAGGAAAGTTGCAGTAAGTCTACAAGCATAAATTAACTTTACGCTTTCCCTTTTCCTACCACATCCATAAATCTCTTCGTCCTAAATTTCTACTTTCCTGTTGCTGAGATTTGCTACTTTTTCAGTCACCAGTGGAGGTGGACAAGGCGACGATCAAGTGCGAGACGTCGCCTCCTTCCTCGCCGCGCAGTTTACGTCTGGAAACCAATTTTGCGCAGTTCACAGGCAGTCTGGAGGATGGGCGAGGGTACAAAAACACTCTTGCATAACAGGAAGTGATGACAATGAGCTCATATTTTGCAACCCACAGGATCATGTTTGTTTCATATGGACACATTTAAGTCATAGCTGACGTTATTATGTCTCATTCAAACTGATTGCAGAAAGCAGAAGAAAGGTATTAAGTCATCTATTGGCCGGTTGTTTGGGAAGAAAGAGAAGGGCGGTCGAATGGAGCAGACCAGAGATTTTACCAGGGATGGACAACCTCTACCAGCGTTAACAGGTAGACTCACTTTGGAGTATTGCTGACACATATCATGCTAATTATTTTTCGACTATAGTGTCATATGTCATCTTACAACAATGTCCAACATCACTGGTGCAAAATATTCCTCTAGGTCAGTGGTTCTTAACCGTCAAGGCACTGAACTCCACCAATTTCCTATGCGCCTTCACCGAACCCTTTTTTGTTGAAAAATAAAATGTGATTTTTTTTTATTTTTTTTTTAAATTCAAGAAATCGGTACGGTTTACTGGTGAATAAAAGGAACAGGGAGAGTAGCCTTTTCATCAAATATCGCTCCCTTCACCTTGAATTCAGAAATCGTTGTGTTCTTGTATTCCCATCTCCATGCATTTCAAAGAGAAGTCAACCTTAAACAATTCTTGACATTAATACATTACATGTGACTGCACTAGTCTAAACATTCATTCTGATGAATATTACATTTGTGGACTAGGAGTTAAGCCGCAAAATCCAGACGTGTTTATACATCTCAGGGGCGGCCATTTTGCCACTTGCTGTCTACTCAAGATGACATCACAGTTGCTCCAGGCTCCGGCAATGCCCAATCACAGCTCACCCGTTTACTGAAGCTGAGCTGCAATTGGTAGTTACCTGCGCAACTGTGATGTCATTTTCACTCGACAGCAAGTGGCAAAATGGCCGCCTTCTGATCCTTATAGAACCTGCTGTATTTTGCTGCTTAACTCATATTCCACTAACGCAATATTAAGCACAATACCTTATCTAGAATAGTGGGGCTTCATAGAACATATTATTGTCAATAATTTTTGGGGGGTTTGACTTCCTTTAGTTTTGCTAGATAGCTAGTTGTGCTGGACTAGAATTCCTCCACTTGGCATTGCTAATGCTGACTCACATCACTCAACTCAACTACAGTATATATTTATAGAGCACTAAAAAACAACCATCGCTGTTTTCTTAACATAGAACTCAGCTGATACAATGAAAACTGCAAAGGCCCCAGAATTGAACCCTGTGGAACACCATATGTTGTGTTTTACATGTGAATTGATATTGCACATATTCGTCCAACCAATTCCTTTTTTTTGCTCGACATAGTTACAAACTCCGTCTTGGAGAAAGCCTTCCCAGAAATGTATATACATTTTTTTCCTTATTTGACTTTTCATAGGTCTGTCCCAATAATTTTGCCAAGTCACTCATCAGTGCAGACTGTTAACTGTAAATTTATTTCAGACTTTGACATGGCTGTTGGAGACACGATGACCCTGGGAAAACTGGGCACCCAAGCGGAGAGGGATCGCAGGATGAAGAAAAAGTACAAGCTTACGTTTATCTCCAGACATTTGCTTTATTTTTTTTCCAACTTGTATTTGTTGTTTAGTCACCCTGCTTTTTTCTTTGTCTTAAATTCCATCTTTAGACACGAGCTCCTGGAAGACGCCAGGAAAAGAGGTTTACCGTTTGCGCAGTGGGACGGCCCAACAGTTGTCTCTTGGCTCGAGGTTCTGATTTCATATCTTCATACTCGGGAGGCATTTCTCCTCCACCTGACATTCTTCTGCCATCACGCACACCAACGACATAACAGTATGACCTGTGGATCGTTTCTCCAGCTGTGGGTGGGCATGCCAGCTTGGTATGTGGCGGCGTGTCGCGCTAACGTGAAGAGTGGCGCCATCATGTCCGCCCTGTCGGACACGGAGATCCAGAGGGAGATCGGCATCAGTAACCCGCTGCATCGACTCAAACTGCGCTTGGCCATCCAGGAGATGGTCTCCCTTACCAGCCCTTCTGCACCTCTCACCTCCAGAACGGTAAATACGCATCTCTTGTCAAATGGGCGTAAGGACAGTAAATATGCATACAAACCACAAGTAAGATTAAGTACACAGAAAACCTCTTTTAGGTTCACCACCCCCTGCACCTTTTGGTGATAAGTTGACAACGGCTCACTTTTTTGGTCTATAACGTCACCAGGTTTTTTTTCCTGCTAACGTGAATCGCATGGAGAAGACAACAGGTTGGAAAGCCAGTTGAGCATTTATTTGATATCCTTAATTTGCAGCTTCAGGTCCATGCAGGAATATGTTTGCTAGTAGCATGACTGTGTCTTACAAGTAAAAAAAAAAAAAATCCACTAATCGTACGCAATTAAACCTTACTAGTCGACTGTGCAACACTGCTAGGCGAGCTAGGCACTATTGTTAACTCATTGACTCCCACCCATTTTCATTGAAGAAACCCCCTTTTGACAGATTTTGCAAGGCCCACAGAACATTGTGTTCTATTGCTATCAAAACATGGAACCTACAAAAAGAAACATTAGTGTTTCTTCTTTCATCTGGAAAAATGAAGTATATTTGTATCTGCCATTTTGCATCCATTAGCATTACAATATAACTAAGTTTCGTCAATATTCACATTCCTGGTGAAAACACTGACAAACAGAGGTTGTTGCAACATGGCCCTGGCAGATCTCTTATGCTCTGCTGCCACCTGCTGGCTGTGTATTTAATAACTATCATTGCTTTAAGCCACCTCTTCATGTCAGAAGCTGCATCAATGCCTTGCATTACAAAAAAAAAAAATAATAAAAAAAAGTGTAAACATGTTTTGAGAGTGAATGACAAAGTACTGAAAAACATTTTTACACGTTTTTGGGCTTGAATTAGTTAATGTTGTAACAGTATTTTTAATGTGTTCGTGGTATCAAAACTTTGAGAACTTTCGGACGAGGACTGTCAGGATTTCGGGGGAGGTTGCGGACCCAAGTGAAGGGAGGCAGAGCGAGGAGGCCGAGGTAATGTCCAAACAAAAGGGTTTTATTACTTTTACAAAAACAATGTTGGTGGAAAAGGTGCCGACAGGAAACAACGAAAACAACGAAGTCCTAAATCCAAGCAAACTCAAATAGCATGACGAGGAACTGGCAAGACGGGGAAAACAGCAAACCGTGGAAACAACAAAATGTAGAATCAACAAAGAACAACCAAAAAACATGAGACTAAATACACACCAACTAATTACACAACAAGTGACACCTGGACAGGGCACAGGGAACTGATTGGCTGAACACAAGGGTGTGGGGGTGACAATCACAGGTGTACATGATCCCACTAAACGAGAGACAAAACAAAGAAAACACAACTGAAGTGATCAAAGACAAAACATAACAAAAATCCAACCCAAACCATAATAAGGACTTTCATTTTGGATATCAAAGATATTGAATAAACGCTCAAATGGCTTTCCGTACAACACACTCGTATAGCCTGAAATACACTCCATCCCTTGGCATCACTCAACACAATAAATGTTTGTCTGTGTGGTTGTGTGTTTGTATGTGGACGGGGGTGGGGGTCATCATGTGTGGAAAAATACACACTGTGTGCGTGTCTGCGTGTTTGTTTGTGTGTGTATGCGCTGCGGCGTGTTCTCGTCCTCTGAGCAGTCCTCCGGAAATGTGTGGGTGACTCATGAAGAGATGGAGAACCTGGCTTCATCCACAAAAGCGGTCAGTACCATCTGGGTGCTCCCCCTGCCTCTACCCCACTCGCACCAAACACTCTCACACACACCCCTACTGTCTCTGCCACCACACACATATGTCCGCTCAGAACACACACACACTACTAACGCCTCTCTGTGCTTGTGCTGGCACTTGTGTGTGTGTGCGTGGTTGTGGCGTGTAACCTGTGCTTCATGTGATATGTGCGCTGGGGTTTGTGTTTGCGGCAAATCACGTCGATGTTTGAGGTAGTTCCCAGGGAAAATATGACGCTTTGTGTACAAAATGTGCTGGTTTAATCTTTCAACTTGTTTATTGTTCCTGTCATGCTGCCACTCAGGCGAATGAGGAGGGCAGCTGGGCGCAGGTGAGCTTGCTGCTCTCTCGAAATGCGTCCACAAATTTCACACTCATCTACGACCCGCACACATGAAAGCAATTTGGCACACCTCAGCTCAGTGAATGATAGTTGTCGGTTTCCTCAACGGTGCAATATGTACGGACATTTCTTCTAAATAGAGCGGCCATCAGTAAAATGGGACAAAATGTGTTGTGGGAAGTTGTCAGTTTAATGATTCTGGTTCAGAGTCAAAATGGAAACTCTTTATTGGCAATGTTTTAAGTAACATTCTAAAAAAATAAGTTAACCACGTTTAATGTTCAGACACACTTGTCATTCAATTTGAATTTAGTTGCTTGTCGCTCTCATCCCAGAGTGGTTCAAACTATCGCTACCAGAGGAAAATTCCTTGTCTGTTTTTCAAAGGGATGTTCGATACTAGGAATGTAACAATATCCAAATGTCACAATACAATATTATCACGATATACGATACGATAATTATCACAATATTTTGGTGATGTTAGCAATATACATATATTAAAAAAAAAAAAAAAAAAAAGCTCATTAGGTATATATCAACCACTTTTTTCTGCTCTATCCATACCACTATGCCAGTATGGTCGCCACCCTCCGCCATCTTGAATTACATTGTAAACTAGGGATGTAACGATAATGGCAATATCGAAATATTACGATATTAAAACTGCCACAATATCGCCGTTGTCATGTCAACGATATTAAAAGTAACACATCTGTTTAAAAAAAGTTGGGTTGATTTCCATTTGTGCCTTTCTATCACCCTCTGGTGGGTTTTTTTTTTTTTTTTTTTTTAGTGCAGTTTCATTTTCAGAAGGCATGTTTTGGCCCTTCTATGTTTAAAAATGTGGAGGAACTCAATGTGTGCTTGTATTTGCAAGTAAGTGTGTCAACATTAAATGTTATTAGAGATTGTAGGTGTTTATATGCATTGCTATAATGTACAAAAGCACAATATTGTAATTTTTATTTTTTTTAGTATGAGCTCATTTTTTGACAAAATTGTGACCCTTTTTTTGGATCGCCAACCTCCTCACAATATCGTAATGATTATCGTATCGTGACCTTCATATCATGATAGTATTGTATCATGATGTTTGGATATCGTTACATCCCTATTGTAAACAATGCACAGCATATGTTACTATTGGCTCAGCAGCATAACGTACAACAGTATATGTCGTTCATAATGCTGTGCTTGGCTGAAGGAGGTGAAAAGTAAAATTGTGATGCTGATGTGGTGCTTTAAATATCGTAGCATAGCGTAGAAACAGCCAAAAAAGTGAGTACAGATACCTTAAAATAAGTCCAGATATTGGCCCCATACTGATACCGTACTTGGCCAATAAAGACAACTCTGATTCTGATTAAAGAGTAGACTAAAGTTCAAACTGGAAAGATTCTCACATTCAACCCTGAACAAACCTGGTGGCCCTTCTATTAGGACAACTAGTGCAAAATAATGAACTGAGGTCTCGTCATTTGCGGTTCGAATTTGATTTGTGCAATGGCACAATGGCCATAGGTTGCCAATTTTTTTGTCAAATTTTAATAAATCCAAACTTCCATTGTTGCGTCAAACTTACAATGCTGAGCATTTCCCTACTGTACTTTTTTGTTAAAATCACATGTATTATGCATTTGTTTGATTTTTGCAATAAGCAAACAAAGATAATATTCATTGTCAAAATATTGTTTTGTTTAGCCTATCCAAATGAATATTTTGTATTCATGTTTATTCATTATTAATTTAACATTATTTTTAAATTAAAAAAAAATAATATAATGTTTATAGAACGTTTAAAAGCATATCGTTTTCATAAAAAGACCAAATTCCACCAACAACATTATTCATGGTTCTGTTGATTTTATGATTTCCATTCGGTCAGGACAGCAAGTCAGCATCCACACTATCTGGACCTTGAATCTGTAACAGCTAAATGGATTGCAACCATGTTTAATGCCATTTGCTACGCTTGCATTACCCCTGCTGGCGTGTGAAAATGTTTGTGACTGTAAATAATAAATCAAAGAGAGACCACACAGGGTGCTATAACCCAGATCCACATTTTGAGGTGAATCCCCTCAAGCAGTTGTTGCCAACCACACAGGCTGTGACTTATTAATCACACTTTCCCATATTGAGGTCTTGAATTGTCGAAAATCAATAACGACCCTCTCCTTGCAGACGCTGGCATATGGAGACATGAATCACGAGTGGATAGGGAACGAGTGGTTGCCAAGCCTTGGCCTGCCTCAGTACCGTTCCTATTTCATGGAGTGTCTGGTGGACGCGCGCATGCTGGACCACCTGACCAAAAAAGACCTGAGGAGCCACCTCAAAATGGTGGACAGCTTCCACAGGTGTGCAACACGGACGTGTAGCTTATTAGCGGTTAGGCGTGAGAAGGAGGTGGGGGGGGGACTATCATATGACTTGACTTGAGTCACGCTTAAAAGGGAAGTCAACCCAAAATATTTCTTGACAATAATATAGTCTATGCAGCCCTGCTAGTCTAAATGCGGTATTGCGTTTGTGAAATATGAATTAATCAACAAAATCCACCTGTTTTTATCCATCTCAGGTAGCAGCCATTTTAATACTTGCATTCAACTGGAAATGACATCACAGTTGCTCAGGTAATGGCCAATCGCGTCAGAAATTCAGAAAACAGGTGACCCTTACCTGAGCCCTGATTAACTGTGATGTCATTTTCAGTCAACAGCAAGTAGCAAAATGGCCGCCCCCTGAAATGGATAAGGTGGATTTTACTGCTTCACTCATGTTCCATAAATGCAATATTCATTAGAATACTAATATAAAATGTTTGTGAACTAGTTATAGACTAGTGGGGCTGTACAGAACTTTTGGGGGGTTGACTTACGCTTTAAATTTAGGACTTATTTGACGAAAACTTATGACATGACTTTGACTTGTTTAGGACTCTCAACATTTACTTAGACCTCAACTGCATGACTTGACGGGTTTACATTTAAAAATGTGTATCTTCAATAGAGTACTGTGGTTTTATTTTGAAAGAAAATTATTTATTTATGTATCTATTTATTTATTTATTTATTTATTTATTTATTTATTTATTTATTTGTAATATATTTAGAGTACAGAGGGCACTTCATGAAGCAAATATCATGGCAGGCTGGCCTAAGATTATGAAATTCAGATTCAAGGATATTTTTTTGCTACATTTTGAAAAAAGGAGAATGTCAACATGAGAGGTTTGCCACTTCATGATTGGAGACACAACAACTCTGATTAAGTAACTTCACCTTCAATCTAAAAGCCACAATGACAGATAAGCTACATGTAATTCACAGTATAGCTAACTAATAGCTATTCATATTTTAGCTATGCTTCATGTCAGTTATGCATTAAATTGGTGATTTAAATTAATTATTAATTAATTAATTAAAGTGGAAGTTAGCCTTAAACATTTCTTGACAACTTAATATTACATTTTTAGAATATGAGTTATCACGCAAAATCCAACCGTCTTTATCCGTCTTGGGAGGCGGCCATTTTGTTACATGCTGTCGACTGAAGATGACATCAATATTGCAGGTAACAACCAATCATAGCTCAGCTTTAGAAAACAGGTGCGCTGTGATTGGTCCTTACCTGAGCCCTGAGCAACTGTGATGTCATCTTCAGTTGACAGCAAGTGGCAAAATGGCCGCCCCCTGAAATGGATAAAAATGGCTGGATTTTGCTGCTTAACGCAATATTAACCAGTATGCCATATTTAGACTAGTGGGGCTGCATAGAATATATTATTGTCACAAAAAAAATAAAAATTAGGTTGACCCTTTAAATCATAATAGACTATTCAACAGCTGGTTTAGGATCATGGAAAATCTGTAATTGCTGATGTTTTAGTACAGCTGACAAACCAAATACAGATTTTTGACTTGACTTCTAACTTTCTAAAACCCAAGTAATGACTTGACTCAACTTTCTTGAAACATAGGGCCGTTTTAGGAAGGTGACTATACGTGTCTTCCTCCCCCCCTCTTGTATGATGATTATTATTTTCCTCCATCTGCTCGTGTGTGTTCACAAGGGCGAGTCTGCAGTATGGGATCATGTGCTTGAAGAGACTCAATTATGACAGGAAAGAATTGGAGCGCCGGAGAGAGGACAGCCAACATGACATGAAAGGTAAAATTTGCATCCAAGAGAACAATAAAGCGAGCACGTGCGCGTTTTCGCACATTGACGGGCCTCCTGGGTGCCAGCGTACCGCCTAGTGGCCGACGGTGACCAAAGCATGGCAACAGCTGCACTTTCATCTGTCCTATAGTCGAGCCAAAGAAGGCCAACAGTCTCCAGTTGTGATGCCAGACCATACATTCTTTTACTGCAGAAGTCTTCTCACTGAAATGTAATGATGTAAAAATGACGATACAGCAACTATCATTGCCATCACAATATCAGTCGACATGAAGAATTTGAACACATCTGTCAAATCTGAACGCAACCAAAAATAGACTGTTCATTTAAAAGCCTATTGTGTCCAAAACACAAAGTCACGTCGCCTGCCCTCTCACCCTTTCCGACCTTAAGCTGTGGACATGAACTTGATTCAGCTGTTGTTCAAATCAGACCCCCGCCTGGCCTGTTTAGACACGCACACGCACGCCGCCTGTTCCAGCGTGGAAAGTTTACCGACAGCTGGCCTGCAAACCAACAAAGGGAGTGTGCCAGGCACTTGACACTGCGCGGACACGCACATTATCTCTTTATCTCGCCCGCCCTCCCGCTCGCTTTCTCTCCCTGTCTCCTCCTAAGCTCGCTCCCTCTTTATCGTGGCGCCCGGCGAATTGCTCAAGCCTGTCTATGATCCTCGTTCCAGTACGTAAGCACAATGGGTTCACTCTTGTTCACTTTAGACGTGCTGGTGTGGACCAATGAGCAAGTGATCCACTGGGTCCAGTCCATCGGTTTGAGGGAGTACAGCGGCAACCTGTTGGAGAGCGGCGTCCATGGGGCGCTCGTCTCTCTGGACGAGACCTTCGACTATAGCAGCCTGGCCCTCATCCTGCAGATCCCCATGCAGAACACACAGGTGCCAACAAAAACACTCATTCAAACCCAAAAACGTCGAAATGTTTTTTAATACTTTGTCCTGCACTCCCAAAAACGTATTTATATGTTTTTTTTTTTTTGTTTTTTTTTTGTTTTTTGCTAGAGCATACAGAAGGTTTTGATACAGCTTCTGACATGAAGAGGCTGCTTAAAGCAATGGTAGTTATTACAAAAAATGGCCAGCAGGTGACAACAGAGTATAAGAGATCAGCCAGGGCCAGGTTGCAACAAGCTCTTTTACCAAAATTTACTCTCAAAAATGTAACTCTAGAATTTTAAAAACAAGTCAATTTTTGCTGTGAAGCAAAAATAACTCATTAGTTGGTGTCATTCATATGGATCAGGGACTAACATAATTTGCAATGAAACACGGTGATAATGAGTCGAGTCCCACTTTAGTTGAGTTCAACCAGACTGGATGAAGCAGCAGTATGTTTGAAACCAGTCTCTCCTTCTGCTGGCTTCATTCTGCCAGCACTTCCTTCTGCTCCAGTTGCTCTCTGATCCACAGTGAATCCACCTTAAATGATTCCCCAATCGTAGGCTGTAGAACAAATGACTCACAGGAGTGGCGTTGAAAAGAAGTTATTTAAGGACACGCTGTCATTTCAGCAGAATTTTAGTGGCTTTAATTCACAGAAAATAAAGTATTGAGACATTTATAGTTGCCATGCAATCATTTTCTAAAGAGCTGGAGCCTCTCCTAGCAAGAGGCAGGATACACTTGTCACTATAGAATCTTTTTAGAATCGATTTTTCTATTGGCTAGTCCAGGGTTTAGCAGCATTTAGTGTGAAAAGAGATATTTTAGGCCAAATAAATAACCACAAAATCTGTCTGGCGCCGTAAAATTTTTGAACATTTGAACATTGGGATGAATAAAACAGTCTGTTAATATTAGTCTAATGTGAGAGCTCAAGAGATGCATTTTTTAGATGCATTTTCTTCTACCTTTCATCTTCTGTTTTGGGATTTTGTTTTTCATGCTTAGTTATTCATACATTTTTAAACATTTCTGCCTTTCTGTAAAAATTTTGGACATTTTGGATTATTTTATGAACCTATTATGGTAATATTCTGCATCTCCTTCCTTTTATTAGACTTTTTTTTTTTTTTTATTCTGCCTTTTTGCTATCAATTTTATAACATATTTTTTTAAATTCTGTGAGAATTTTATGGTTATTTGGTTTTTGGACATTTTATTTTACATTTACTTTTTAAACTTTTTTTCTGACTTTTCTTTCTGACTTTTTAAAAATTATTATTATTATTATTATTATTATTATTATTATTATTTTTATTATTATTTGGCTATTCCAGTATTTCATGGTAATTTTCCGACTTTCTTCTTTTGTTTTTGGACATTTTATGTTTACTTTTTGAACATAATCTTTTCTGACTTTTTTTTTTTTTTTTTTTTTTTTCAATTCTCTGACATTTTTGGCATTTTGATGACCACATTTTTAGGTAATTTTTAAAACAATTTTATCTCTCTTTTTCTGACAACTGAAAATTTGGACTGATTTTTTCATTATTTCATTATTCATCATTAATCATCATTAATTAATTTAGGCAATATTTTATCTAAGAAATTAAAATAAATATGTAAAAAAAGTCATGATAATTTCTACTAATTTTTTTAGAGATCTATAGTGAGCCACAGGAGAGGTATTAAAGGGCCGCATATGGCTCCAGAACCACAAGTTGAAGACCCCTAGACTAGTCCATCGATTAATCGAGTAATTGGATGGATTTGTACCCTAACACCTCACACGTGGCTAACACCGCTGAACATCCTAACTCCCAGCCACTACCAGTTCTAAACCTCGATTAAAAATGGGTTGGTTGTATCAGGAAGGGCATCCAGTGCCAAAGATATCATCGCTGTGGCAACCCTTGACTGCAATATCAACTTTCCACCAACAGAGGGTTCAAATAGACTTCTAACAGGTAGTTTGGTTACAATAAAACGGGGGTTTATGCTGACTGGAAATGTCTGTATGAATGGCGTACAGCCATTATGAGCCACACAGATTCGCATATTTCTCTATATTTTTTTAAGCTTACCTGTTAGCATCAGGACACCAGTTAGTAAGCCAAAGTAAGTTAGCATGAGTAGGTCCGCACCGTGACGCTCAGCCGTGAAGCACGGTCATTTCACTCTTGATTCATCCAAATGTGACTGTTGTGTGTTGTTTGTCAGGCCCGGCAGGTGCTGGACAGGGAGTTCAACAACCTGCTCGCCTTGGGGACCGACCGACGACTCGAGGAGGTCACAAAACATGTCATGTTGCCGAGTGGATTCAAATGTTGTTTACCGTTGTCCAGCCTCATCTTCTCCCTGCCCCGCAGAGCGGAGACGACAAGTCTTTTCGCCGCTCTCCATCGTGGCGGAAGAGGTTTCGGGCCCGAGAGGGAGGGGCGGGGCTGGGGATGATGGCGGGCTCCATGGAAACGCTGCCCGCTGGCTTCCGCATGCCCTCCATGTCCATGCCGCCCTCCATGAACCTCATGCCCAAGAAGCAGCTCCAGCCTGAAGGTGCGGACTGATCACGTGACCGAAACGTTTGGACACGAGTGTGCATGTTGTCTCTACTAACTGCATGCTGTGTTCTCTCTTGATAACCCCTTTGTGCCAAGCTCCGCCCCCGGCATCCCCGAGGCTTGACCCCTCTACGGTGCGGACCTACTCATGCTAACTTACTTTGGCTTACTAACTGGTGTCCTGATGCTAACAGGTAAGCTTAAAAAAATATAGAGAAATATGCGAATCTGTGTGGCTCATTATTTATTTGATTATTAGCACTTGATACCTCAAGTCAATAATTATGGATGACTAAAAATGCCCAAAATAATAAATAAATAAGTACATAAACAAATAAATAAATAAATAAATAAATAAATAAATAAATACACAAATTAAAAAATGGAAATAAAAACAATACTATATATATGTATATGTGTGTATATATGTATATGTATATGTGTGTATATATGTATATATATATATGTGTGTATATGTATATGTATATATATATATATATATATATATATATATATATATATATATATATATATATATATATATATATATATATATATACAGTGCTCTGTGAGGCCATGATTGGAGGAATGAAGTATTTCTAACATGTATTCAAGTCTGACTTTCTTTTCCAATCGTCTGCCCCCCAGTGCATTGTCATTACCTGTATGGACACATGCTTGCGGCCTTTTGAGAGTGATATGCCAAATGTGAAGAGCGTGCTACCAGGGTGCCCAGTGGGGTCGGGGCTTCTCACCTCTGATTGCCAGCCCCGCCTCGCACCGTTCACCTCTCTTTCGGACACGTGCAATACCGAGGCCAGGCCTGCTGACCCTTGAACTCTTGAGAGCGGCCGCAGGGCCGCGCTCGCTGCTGTAAAGGAGACCCGCCAGCGGTCTCTTCCCAGTTTGAACCCAGTGCTCCCAGTAGCCTTGTCATCGTGGTTTTCGTGCTCCCCCGAATCTCAGCTGTGGGTCGTCGTCCTCCCGTTCCCGAAGTCTCAACATGGCCGCCTCACCACTACACATTACCCTTCTCTCGGTTATGCAAGGTATTACTCAATGATCGTATCTGTACTGTATATAGAATGGATGACTACGTTTTTTTTATAAAGTATATAAATCTATATATTGGAAATATATATGGAAAAGTGATATAATGGCTGTATGAAACTTATCTCCCTGTATTCAGTAGTGACTGTTCTCTCACTTTTTCTTTGTCTTCGTGTCGGACCTCGTGTGTCTTTTGCTGTATGATGTAAGTGTGTGAATTATCAATGGGAGGAGCTCACTCAGAAGCTTCTCGCAGGTTCATGGGTCCAATTTCAATTCAATTTGCTGCCCTCCTCTTTTGACAAAACCCCCCCCCCCCCTCCCCCTTCCCTGTATGACACTGTGTAGCGTAAAGTCGAGAGGGTGCCGTGATATGGGAAGCGTGTGTGTGCGTGAGTGAACGATACGATCATCTGGATCCGTGCTATGTGGCTGTTCGGTGTAAACACTGTAGCTCCTCTCCGCTGCTGCTCTGCATCATTTCAGTGATATCACGTGATGATGTGAATTTGCTCCAACCGATTGGCGGGTCCCGTCCAATCACTTCCTGTTTCGTTGCCATGGAGACGTGCCAGTGAGAAGTCAAGACTTTTGGCTGCCCTCATTCAGTGAAAACACAGCATACGAAGCAAGTGAAGTATGCTGGATGGGTGTGCAATCTTTTCTTTCTTTTCCTTTTTTCTTTTCTTTCTTTTCTTTTTTTTTTTTTTTTTTTAGGGTTTTCCGAGGTGTCTAAAAGGTGTAATGTGCTATGTGGCAGCTATGAGTACTGTGTCTTTATTCCAGGTGTGAAACAATGCTGACATATCAAGATTTTATTATTTGGCTATTTAAAAAAAAAAAAAAGTACTGTATCTATGACAATATATAGACATGAGTAAAGCTGTTTTTTAAAAACTTAAGTCTTGTGTTTCTTTTTCCATTGCTTTGAGTCCTCGCATGAATGTCCCTCAGAATTTAATCCAAATTATTCCGAAAAATATTAAAAGGTTGAATTGTCATCACTCACCCAATACATCAATATTTTGCTTTTCATGACTTTTTTTTTTTTTTCGCTTTTTTCTGTGTGATTTTGCCGCACCCCAATATACCAATGTGATGATAACCATAGATCCAAAAACTGAATTGACTATGTGACACCAACCGCTGTCTTGGCTTATCGTTAGAAAATGGCCAAAGGGAAAATAAGATGACATTGATTAAAAAAACAAAAAAAAAACAGAAGAATGGAATGTACCCAGAAAAGTCACCTGTGTTGAGATAAGAGGAACCTCCCAGGCACTCAAAGTCATTGTGGTCATTTTGTTTTATATTCTTTATCATATAAAGGCCCGTGCTTTATGACAGTACTGACGTATGGAATTTTGTGGTTATGGTTGTCATGTAATTGACTAGTTTGTACAGTAAAAAAATAGGCCGTCATCCAATTTAATGTGTTTTTTTTATGGCCAAGGCTAGAAGTGTTTTTCATACAAATATTTGCTGTTGCAATTGTGACTATTACTGTGGTTATTGATAGCCTATGATGCTTTCTGACTTACATACAAATTCTAATACTATACTATACAAACTAATTATTATTATTTTCATTGCAGGTTTAGCTGTATCAAAAAAAATACTGCAGTTGTATTCAAAATGGTCTTTATTGCAAGGTCTGGTCAGGAAATATCACATTTCCAAACATCTACAAATACACAACAATCATAGTTATAAAAGTCAAAAATAAGTTAGCAAAAACAAACAAACAAAATAGAAAATAAACTGGCAAAACCACTCTGTAGAAAAAAAGGAACGTATTTACATCACTAGCATTTGTAACCAGTTTAACATTAAGCAGATCTTGGTCAAAACTGCCATGGTACATGTTGGCCCCGCAAATAAACTCATGGTTCTTTGTTTGCATAAAAACACACACAAAACAAGAATGAAAGATCAGGGAAAGGTTTCGAAAAGAGGAAAGCTTAAATTAAGTAAGGAGGAAAAACTAGGCCTTGTTCATGCAAAGTTTTTTCAACTGCAATCTTCCGACTGACTCTTTGGACTGTGGCTTAAGGCAGGGAATCAAGGAAATAAGGCCAAAGGTGGAATTTGTTTTGTCTAGCAGATCTTTTGAAACATTAGTTACTGTCAAAGTGGATTGTAATTTAAATAGGAAAACAACAGCCTGTTTTTCCACTTGAGTTCTTCCTCCGGGTCCGCCCTGTGGAAGTTCTTATTTGGGAATGTCCACAGGAAAGGTCACTGCTCCGTTTGCTGCGGCCATGCCCTCCACAATGGAGCTCAGGGTTTGAATTGTGGCCTGCTCTGGAGAATTGGTGGCGCTCAGAAGCTCTGTGGAGAGTCAAACATTTGATGTGAGTTCTGGAAATTCATCATCCTAAACCTAAAAAAGACGGTTTCTGTTTATGTCTTGGCGTGAACCGGACTCACCCTCGCTGCTGTAGCTTTGCGTGCACTGCTCCGGGGTGCTGCTCCACTCGGGGCTACTGCAGCAGGTGCTGCCCGAACTGGGCTCGCTTGATGACGACACCTGTTGCCGTGGAGACGCGCACAAGCAGAAGTCGCTGTCAGTCAAAGTGTTATGACACAGATCACCAGTACAGAAACGCGAGACCCCACACGAAGGCAAATGTCGATGGTGAGGAAGTAAAAGCGTAATTTACATTTTGAAGTCCTCTCAACGTGAGACAAGATAAAACTACTGAGACTTTCTCATGTTATAAAATCTTCCATTCCATGACTTATCACTTTGTTTAGATCTTAACATCCCCCTTCTTGCGCTACTCACTCTAGGTTGGTTCTGGTAGTGTGCCATCTCGGTGTCCTGCTGGTTGAAGGAGGACACCAGGGCCTGTAGCCGTTCAATATACTGGATGGCGCTCCTCAAAATCTCCACCTTGGGCAACCTCTGGTTGGGATTCATGAGGGTGCTCCTCTTCAGCGCCTCGAAAGCCTCGTTGACCTTCTTCAGGCGTCTCTTTTCCCTCAGCGTCGCCGCTCTCCTGCGGTCCATCGTCACCGTCTTCCGTTTGCACAGTTTGCAGGCCCACGGCAGGCACTGACCCGGGCAGTGGGGCTCGGAGTTGGGCGACAGGCCGGACGGCGAGGGTTTATCCTCCGGCTGAATCAAACCCACGCCCCCGGAGAGAGTCCCGCACAAGCCCATCACTGAGTTCTTGTCCTGGAAGCCGGTTTGGTCGTAAGTACCGGGTAGACGAGTGGGGAAGTAGTTGTCCCCTCCTTCGTAAAAGCGTTGGTCTGGGAAGAAATAAGGGTTGGTCTCGAAAAGCTCCATATTGGACGTTGTGGTGCGCGAGTCTACAAGGATCCCTTGCTTCCCTTGGAAGCGCTCTAGCTAGCGTATGCGGTGTTGGAGTCCTGCGCCTGGAGCGTGTGTGTCGGAGTGTACGCGTGCGTGCGCGGCTGCCTTCGTCCTTGGCCTGTTTGTGATGAGTGGAAGACGTGTGGGGAACAACTGGTGTGGAGCAACTGTAGGCTGGCATTTAAACCCCTCTGCCTGCTGTAGGATCACCGAGATAAATTTAGCACGAGCCCCCAGAAACCTGACACGACGTTTAGCTGTTGCTGCACATCTATGCTTCATATCTCAGTCGGGCCCTGATCTCTGGAGCTTTCGAGGCCCGTGCGTGTGTGCGTGTCAAGTGGGGGTCTTTTTTGCCTGCGTGTGTCTCAAGAGCCCAACATATGATCGAGTTGCTGGGGAAATGGGAAAGATAAGCGTGCATCAAAGATGTCCGTCTTAATGAGCTAATCCCAGCCTCACGTCTCCATCCATGACACCATACATGAGGTCCGCCAACAATAGGGGCGCCGGGTTGGGGATGGACAGTCTGGTGGCAGCTGTCACTTGGACCAATGATATGCAATGACAAAAAGTTGCTTGACTAAGTGCTGTTTATACAGAGGAAATGAGGTTGCTGATTGATGTTTACCTAAAACTAGGTCAGAGATTAATAGAAGACTTTTCATAACGTCTGTAAATACAAGGCGCCAAGATACTTCGAGGTACTCTATCGCCAGAGGTGGGCAAATTACAAAATGTTGCTGGTCCGTCATCTTCCTTGGCACCTTTTTGTTATCGTCAGTCCATCATTTTTTCGAGCCAAATCAAACTGCAATCGTCAGTCCGTCATTTTATTTTAACCACGCATCCGTCATCACCTTGTCACCACTATTTTAGGACCGAAAGGCAAAAGTGAGGATTCCTTCAGTCTGTCATCCACCAATCATAACAAAGCTGCCAGATAAACCCCCACATTTCTTTTTTCTATTTAATTAAAAAATAAATAAATAAAATACAAGCAGCCGAACCTGTGGGGTGATGGGGATAAATTATGTGAATATCATAAGTTTTCATAGTTGCAAAGTGAGGATCACAAGAATATCTGATAATGTAGAAACCACTTCTAAGAGGATAAACTAAAGAAGAAGAAAAAACAAAAAACTTCCATCATAAGGTCTGCGGAAGACATTTTCTTACAGGTATGAGGTATACAAAGCTTGAAATAAGCAGTTTCACATCAGTTTGCGAGGCAGAATTTGTAGTTTGCAGCTTGTACAACTGAGTATCAACTACTGAGACAATTGCCAATAGTCCTACAAAGAAGAAGAAGAAGAAGAAGAAGAAGAAGAAGAACAAGAAGAAGAAGAAGAAGAAGAAGAAGAAGAAGAAGAACAAGAAGAACAAGAAGAACTGACAAGATGGTCCCATAAAGCTGGGTAGTCAGAGGTCAAGGGAGGTTCTGTGCTACGTATGCTGCAGCAGCTAGCTAGCAACAACTTTCATTTGCCTACTTGTTCCCGAGTTGCTCCTAATACCGTAATCATCGCCTTGAATAAGCTACATTTCTGACAAGTATCATTCTTAAAAAGGGATGCCGAGAAAATACGCAGAAACCATGCTAATTAATTGCTAAGCTAACCTAAGATTGGCACAGCTAGCACGCTTAACACCGAAATGAAGTCTTGGGTGGTGGAGTCTACTTTTCACAGCCGTCTGGCTGGAATCGCATAAAACTGCAAATTAGCAGGCAAATGAATACGTGTCTGGACTCTGGAGAGAAAATCATACTTTAGAACTGGAAATGAATTAACTTCCGTTCAGGTGAACATTTGCCAGGAGGAGCGACCTATAAGCATCTATAATATCAGTAATGCTATTTGTTTGTTTTCAGAATAGAACCCTGAATCTTGTTGTTGTTTTTTTAAGGTCTGCATAATAAATGTCCACTAAATTACATTACAGTACAAACCTTTTAATCACTTTAGGTGCTTAATAATAACGGATAACCTCTAGTTATCCATTTCACCATTAAAAGTCCATTCCAATGGTCAGAGCAGAAAAGTCAACTTATTAGCCAGTCCCTCATCATTATTTCCACCACATCTACTATTCACGTAACATCTTTTCAACTCACATTTCACACATTCAATTTATGGTGAAAGAGTACAAGGCTAAATCATCATCAAAAACCATTTAGTTGGGTTATTTTCTTAATCACTCTGCTTTGGGGGTTTGGTTTGGTTTAGTTTAGTTTAGTTTAGTTTAGTTTAGTTTAGTTTAGTTTAGTTTAGTTTAGTTTAGTTTGGTTTGGTTTGGTTTGTTTTGGTTTGTTTTGTTTTGGTTTGGTTTGTTTACTATTGTTGCCATCTGAGAAACCTCTGTCTTGTCCCAACTCAAACTAAGCTTATTATACTTAATGAAAACTTTAAAACAACAACAATAACCAAACCTTTTCAGTCACAAAATACACTTCATTTTTAATGAGTCATACACAAACAATATTTAACTTCATAAAAACATATTTGAGTCTCACTTTTGCTGTGAGACTGTAGTGACCTTGCGAGAAGCAGACAAGCCCGTGCAGGAACCGGCAGAGCTCAACGCCGAGTTGTCACCGGCTCCTCTTACTCCAGCAGATCCGGGAAGAGTGATGAAATGAACATGCAGAGGTGGAAATGTTCTTCCTTGTCCTGACCTCCTCCGGCCAGCATCGAGTGCAAATCCTTCCAGGAGATGTCTCACCTCATGGCTCATCGGCTAATTCAGACTAGCTTCCGCTGGCTTGGATTCAAACGCACACTCTACATTTAATAGTGGTTAGTGGTGCAAAGTAACAAAGTACAAATATGTCATTATTGTACTTAGGCGAGTGAATTTTTCCATGTAGCCTATATGCACTTTACTTGAGTATTTGTTTACATCCAATATTTGAAACTTTTCTGCACCTTGCTTTGTGCAAACCAGGCAGAGGTTTGAGTGGTTTCTGGCTTCTAGCTGCTCGTGTTCTCGTCAGCTTCAGGCTCGACGCAGAGCTGCAGCGGCCTGTCAGGTTAATCTGTGATGGATGGCCACTGATGGTGGAGGGAGCACAAAGACGCCTCTGTGTTGGTCCGGCAGAAGTCTCAGTCACTCATTCGCCTCTCACATCTTAACCCATTGTCAGCACAACTACGGACGCGTGTGCGTGTGTTTTGGTACGTCGGGTCGGCACACTTGTGCCTTTTGCGGGGATAAATCCCTCCTCAGCAATTTGCAAGTGAACACTTGACATGCAATAAATCGGAGCGGGGGGGTGCATGGGGTGGTGTTCGCTTACTGTTTACTTTGAGCTAGAGATGGCAAAACCGAAACAGTATTTCGGAACGTACCGAAATCTAGGCGCAGCATGTGATTCAATTAATTAAAGTGATACTTGACTCATTGAACAATTTTCTTCAGTGAAAAGTGAATATTTTGTCCAGAATGAATTTAATAACGTCATTATTTTTCATCTAGAATGAATACTTTTCAAAAGTAATTTTTCTACTTGCTGTCGACTGATGATGACATCACCTATGCTGAGGAAGTAGGTAACAGCCAATCATGGCTCACCTGTTTTCTGGGTTTGATCAGTAAACTGAGCCATGATTGGTCGTTACCTACTTCCTCAGCATAGGTGATGTCATCATCAGTCGACAGCAAGTAGAAAAATTTGTTTTTGAAAGGCATTAATGGTACAGGAAAAATAATGAAGTTACCACATTAATTAGAAACAAAATATTAACTTTTTATTGCTGAAAATTGCTCAATCGGTCAAGTATCCCTTTAAAATTGTAATTATCAAATAACAATTTTCTGTAATTAATCACGATTAATCAAAAAAAAATTAACTCCTATTTTCTCCGAAGCTTGTAACAGATATTTACTCGAAATTTTGGAATTAATATAAAACATCAAATACAAATTATATTAAGATTCAAGATTCAATGCATTAATGCATTGTGACCGGATGTATCAAATATGATACGAATCAAAAGACAAAAGTTGAAGTTGATATTCTTTTTTTTTGTTATTTGTTAAAAAGGACCAATAAATACTCTATTTATAAAGCAACAGAATTTTCTCTCATTAATGTCATAGTTCAGGCTTTAATCAGTTTGGCTGTTTAATTACATACACACTTAATGTAAATGTAATTTAGCTGTTGGTAGTGTAGTGTGTGTTGGGGGTTACCAGGGATTGCCCTGTAACTGGAAACACTGCTCCACTTCTCCTCAGTGACAAGAAGCAGCACATTGCAGGACAGCTGAGCAAGAGGATGGCAGGGGAGGGGGGGGGGGTTAAAGGCATATTAGTCCCCATCAATCCCCAAACTCGCCCTCACCCCCAACTCCAGGTTAACCTCAAGATCATCGCCGACCTGCGTGTCTGTCATGTGAGTACAGTCAGGAAATCTCATACATGTAAGTGGAGAGTAAAATAACAAAGTGGAGGGAGTGCCGATTAAAGGTAGATAAAAGCTAAATACATTGTCGCGACATACAAGACTGGAATAGATGAATTGGCCTCATTTGTCCAATTACACTGACGGAAATTATCTAAAATGTTGCGGAATCAATCACTTTTTTTGACAGATGAAACCAAGGTCAGCTTGTATCAAAACGATAGCAAGAGAAAAGTACAGAAAAGGAAAGAAGTAGCTGTAGTGTTACTTTTAAATTCAACTGGGAGTGTCAATAAACAGCTTGAAGCTAGCACGTTGACTGTTTTCCTAACTGCATGCCACACACAGAGGACAGGCTCGTATAATATATGGCACGCTGGTCAAGTGGCATCAGGTTTCTTAGCGACAAAGCATTTTTACAAGTACGGATGTATAGCATTGGTATAGATGCTGACTCCGGTACCTCTACAATTAACCCATGTCAGCACTTTTTTGGGACAATTTAGTTTGATGGTATGCCGTGAGAATTGTGTCATATACAAGATGTGCTTTAGCTCAATAAAGGTTGGGCAACAGTGAATTATTAGAGCAGCTATTTCATCTGTGTTTGCAGGTAATTAAATACACACGTGATTTTTGTAATTTACCTCTCCAGAAACCTTAAAGCTGCACTTTGTAACAATTTGCTACAAAAATATCTTTACAATAGCCTTTTTACTTGACTATTTATGACTGAAACATTTTTTTCTTATTATTAATTAATAGATTAACACCATAGCTGTTCATAATGGGAACTCCTGCAAGCCTCTGGCCAATAGTTTTCAGATTGGAATAGGGTTTGATTTTTCCACCCTCTGTCTGCGGATGTGATGTCCTGTGCTCATTGCTGTTAAAGTTTTGTTATGTTTGTTTTATGTTTCGGCAAAGCTTTGTGACATTTAAGGCTGTTTGAAAGCGCTATATAAATGCAGATGACTTGACTTGACTTGACTTGACTTGACTTGGCTTGGCTTGACTTGACTTGACTTGTGTACATGAAGAAGGGGAAATGCAGTTGCATTTTTCGGCCACAGGTGGCAGTAGTGATTTGAAATTCAATTTTCTGGATTCTCTGTATTTACCTGTAGTTTGTGTGTTACATTGTAATTTGGATTTTTTGTGGCTTTTTGTGTCAGGTTTTGTGATATTTAGTGATGTTTAGCACTGTTGCCAGTTTAATTTCAGTCTTGCTATTTTAAAATTGTCTTCCTATTTGCCAGTAGCCTATACTTAATAGGCAACTTTTGTAAACAACGGATTTTGATTGGGATCTTCTGTTAATGGTGTTATGCAGTTGGGTAAATCTGTTTGCGTTTTTTACTGAGTGAAAATGTTGACTGCTACATTAGCTTCTTATGACAGCAATAGATAACTGTAGCTACTATATGGTTGTCACTAGTTTTAAAAAGGTAAAAAGTGTTATTAGATTAGTTTGTGTGTGTAATGTTTTCCTGTTGACTCGTTTATGTGTTGTTTTTCTGCCACTTTTTGTCCTGTCCAGGGTCATTGAGATGCTGACACATACAGTATTATTATTACGCATTATGCAAATTTTCCCTTTTCAGGTCACAATGACACGATGACACAGACAAAACCGGAGATGGTTCCTACACGTCTCGCCTCTCGTGGCCCAGTATTTGTGTTGAGTAATGGTCCCTTACATAAGCTGTCCCATTTGACTGATGTCTAGGAGACGCGCTAGCTAGCTTCTACTATGGCTGGCTTAATCACAGGGAGAATACTCCCATTCATTCTTTTTTAGAATGAAGTGGCCCACCTGTGTTTTCACAAGGCTCTGGAGGCCTGGAGAAAGCTTTCTAAAGTCAGCGAGGAAACAGTAGTTGCGTAGCCCGGCCGTGCTGCTGCTCACTGGTGCTTTTATCGCACAGTAATCCCGACAACAAACAGAATGGGCGGCATGTGCATGCGCAGCTGTCGCCGTCTTAGTGCAAGTGGTGTCAGGTTAAGTCACAGGAATGGACGCCGGACCGTCCGCTGCCCTTCCCTTCTCTGGCACGCCGCTCGCTGCAAGGCGTTCGGCGCATAGGAAACAAACGCACAAACACGCGCATGCATTCATAACCCACTTCCTACAAACATGCTTTGCAGCTCAAGCATAGCACAAAAGTTTATGATAACAGCACGATATTCAAATAAGCGATACCACTTAGGTATAATCATCAGGTATAATCATGGTCACCTTGATATAAATAATAATAATAATAAGAAGAATAATAATAATAATGATAAATAAATAAATAAATAAATAAATAAATAAATAAATAAATAAATAAAAAAATAAAAAAATAAAAAAATAAATAAATAAATAAATAAACAAACAAACAAACAAATAAATAAATAAATAAAGCTATTTTGAAATAATAATCATACAGGAAAATGTCTAATTATAATTTCAACACCAAACTACAGATATGGTTTTAAATAAGTCCTAGTTTGTTACTTAAACAAATACAACTCAGATTGTTATTCTAGTCTCAGGTAACAACCAATCACAACTTAGTGGAATATGAGTTAACCAGCAAAATACAGCAGTTTTATCAATGTCAGAAGGTGACTATTTTGTCACTGTCGAGTGAAAATGACATCACAGTTGCTCAGGTAACAACCAATCACAGCTTACCTGAGCCCTGAACAACTTTGATGTCATCTTCAGTCGACAGCAAGTGGGAAAATGGACGCCCTCTGAGATGGTTAAAAACAGCTGGGTTTGCTTCATAATTCATATTCCACAAATGTAATATTAATCAGAATGTTATGTTTAGACTAGTGAGGTCACATAGAACATATTATTGTCAGAATTCTTTTTTTTGTGGGGGGAAGATTGACTTCCTCTTTGCGTTGTGTTGATATGCTGCTTCAATGCACCAGTGTAGTCAAATACATGTACTGCAAGTGAATATAGAAATGTAAACATATGATCAAGATAAAGCGCTATATAAGTGCACCACATTTATCATTTGGATCAAATTGTATTTCTTGGATTACAATGTGTTTTTTGACAAAAACACATTGAGTATCCCACACACATCTACATTTTCTGAACCGTTCAAGTTAATTTGGTCATTTGGTGGCTAATGTCAATATAGTTAGGGAATGCTCATCTTGGGTGCGAGTTAAAGCATACATACAAGTTCCAGTACATACAGTATAGTATATATACAGTATATGTCATTTATATTTTGCCTCAGAGCACAAAGGAAAAGGTCGACTAATTGACAGCCTGTAACACGAAAACCACATTGTACATGCGCTGTATTTTTGTTCCTGTCAACCATACACATTCACACTCACATTCACACCTATGAACAATTTAGTCATAAATGGACCAAAAATGCTTGAAATGCGTGAGGAAGCCAAAGTACTGTACCTGAAAATAACCCGCGCATACATGGGACGAACATGCAAACTCCACCCATCAAAGCCAGAAACTGAGGCAGATGTGCTAACTATTCCACCATACAGCCTATCGTGATTTTTAAATCATATGCTGGAAATGAGGACCCATACTGTAAATTAAAATATGAATCTGACTCTCTTTGTGCCTTACCCTGCATTCCCATCTTTGTTTTTTGTTTTTGTGTGTGTGTGTGATTCCACTGACCTTCTCCCATGTCGGCAGCGGGACAAATTTAGCAACCTGGTTTCTGGAGCGACAAAATAGACGGACACAACAGAGGGAATTCGTGTGTGCGTGTATATGCTACTTATACACTATGAATAAGAACACTAATAATATTCAGTAGTAATTCAGTACATAACTATAAAATAGTCAATCGTTTTCATGTATTTGAGGTCAAGAACTGTTGTGCAACGGCACATTAGTGAAAAGGGAGCAACCATTATGTGTGCCACATGCAAACTCCACCCAGGAAGGTCCGAGCCTGGACTCGAACCGGAGACCTCAGAACTGGGAAGCGGACGTGCTAACCACTCGACTACCGTGCCGCGCCACATGAAACCATCCAATTTATTTTAATTGTTCCAACAATAGTTTAACTACAAATAGTACGTCTTTGTTCAACTTTCCATGCCAGCGCCCCTGTCTATATAAAGACAAAGAATTAGTGAGACCATTCAGTACTTTCCCTCCTCCAAGTTTATGAAGCGAGAATATGCAAAGTTATTCTGGGATGTTGGAACGGAGGTAGTGTCACTGTGGAATCATCCAGAGAGAGAATATTACAAGGCCGCTTCTGTCAAAATTTGATGGATGACATTCTTAATTAGATTAGGGGGGTCATGTATGGGTCATGACCCCTCCCTAATGAAGATTAATGACCCTTTAATGACTTCCAGATGTCATATAATGAGGGTTAATGACCCTTAATGACTTCCTGATGTCATATAATGAGGGTTAATGACCTTTAATGACTTCCTGATGTCATTTAATGAGGGTTAATGACCCCTAATGACTTCCTGATGTCATTTAATGAAGATGAATGACCCTTAATGACTTCCTGATGTCATTTAATGAAGATGAATGACCCTTTAATGACTTCCAGATGTCATATAATGAGGGTTAATGACCTTTAATGACTTCCAGATGTCATATAATGAGGGTTAATGACCTTTAATGACTTCCAGATGTCATTTAATGAGGGGTAATGACCTTTAATGACTTCCGGATGTCGTTTAATGAGGATGAATGACCTTTAATGACTTCCGGATGTCGTATAATGAAGATGAATGACCTTTAATGACTTCCGGATGTCGTTTAATGAAGATGAATGACCTTTAATGACTTCCAGGTGTTATATAATGAAGATGAATGACCCTTAATGACTTCCTGGTCATTTAATGAAGATTAATGACCCCTTAATGAAGATGGATGATGTGTAGGTGGTGTTCCTACCTGTTTTTGCAGATATCATGGCTGACCCGGGTTCAAATGCTAATTGTTTGGTTAACTTCCGGATCCGGTGCACGCCCCCTAGATTGAGTGAACAATGAATAATAATGAGATTGAATGACGTGATCGGAGGGAGTAGTTTAGTATGGGTAAAACCGCCGGGGGGAAAAGTACTAGCCATTTCTATTATGGTGAAGGGGGAAAAGTATGCGCAAACACGGCTCAAAGATTGTATTTTAGAGGTTGTAAAACAAGAAGTATAAGGTAAGGTTAAACTGTGATACGCTGGTTGGTATTATGAAATTAAAAAACATGAAGTTATACATTATATGTAAAAATGTTGTAAGAGTCGTTCGTGACTGCTGGGGTTGAATCTGAAAATAAACGGATAAAACTATATAATTTCCCCTTACTGATATAGTTACTATCTGACATTTTTGTTCAATATTTCTGTGAGTAGGGGGAAGCATATGCAGTCAAAGATTCATGGGGAGGTCAAATGTATGTCTGTGCTTGTGTGTGCGTACGCGCATGAATGGCTGCATGGGGGTCAAAGAAGTGTGAGGACAGACGGGCGGCTGAAGAAGTGTGAGGTTAGACGGTGGCTATAATGTTGTTAGTTTGAAAAGACAACGCTTCCTAAAATATATTACAAAAATATGCATCTACTTAGATCTGATTCTATTTATAATGATAATTTTATGTAGAAATTGGTGAAAAGCCATCATCAGCGATAGTCTCCTTACCCCTGCGAGGACAGGGGTTGCTGGTCATAAAATTAAATTAGGCTGAAGAAGAACGGATACGCAGCTAATTGCGAGGGGCCATTTTTGGTCTGAGAAAGGCGATTGTTCAATATTCCTGTGAGTAGGGGGAAGCAGAGGCAGTCAAAGATTCACGGGGAGGTCAAATGTATGTCTGAGGGGCCTGTGTATGCGTGTGTGCGTTTGCATGAGAGCTGAACAGTGTAAGATTAAACGGTAACTGTAATGTTGGTTTTCAAGAAGACATTTCCAAAACTGCTTCTTTAAAAAAACATCTACACAGATATCCATTTATGATAGTTTTATGCAGCAACCGATAGTTGAAACATCCTAGCTAACATTTTCTCAAGGATTTGAAAAGTGGTGACAAGTGAAAACTAATTAAGCTTACCTATAGGCGTAACGGTGTGTGGCTTTGAGTCCATCACATACATGCTCTGCATAGAGCATATATGCGTAGCAGCGAGGTATGCGCAGCAGAAAGGGGAGATGTCCCTACACTCGTGAGAATTTTCTGAGGCTTGTTGGAGACACTAGGACTCTGTCACAGTTTGAGTGTGTGTGTTTCAATGACCATAATTGTTGGGGGGCTGGTGGATATGAGCGAGGGGGTTGGTTAGACGTCTGCCAGCGTGCTCTCCTTGGGATATTTTCTCAAATACTAAAACCCAAATGCCAGTCCTCTGAACCGAATGACCAGTTGTCTAAACACATTGAATAAATGTAACCCCTCATTTTCCAATGCCATAAAAACATTTTACATGAAGACACAATTCACAAATTGCTCTCATGCGATACAAAATGTTTACCACAAGTCAACAATATTTGAACACAACGGACTTAACTGGCGTTCACACAACAACTCAAAAATTGAATACACTTGTTGCTAATGATGTGACCACACCTATAAACTCAAGTTCAGAGTGTACAGTTTGCTGGAGAGTCCAAACAAGCGCAATGGATAGAGGCAGAGCCAGAGGAAGAGGAATTAGAGGAGGGAGAGGAGCAGGTCGAGCAATGCAAAAGTTATAAAATAGTAACATGGAATGGTAAGGGTATTCGTAAACACGAAAATAAAAATAATAATTTAACCATCTTATTACAGTCTTTCTCAATTGCTAATACACATTTCTTGAAACCTGTACCCATTTTCTCAAAACCTTAAACACAAACACAAAAATTCAAACAATTTTCACAAAAGCCGTGACTTTTCACTTCAAAACCTATTATCCGGTATTCAAATCCGAACAATATATTCAGATCATACACACAGTAAGTCAAAATATATTCACCATGAGAGCATTTGTTAGACACGACATAAAATAATCTAACACAGAGCATCCAGGGTAGGTAGTCAACAGAGGTTTATTTTACATACATCAATAAACATAGTTTTTGGCACTAGACAAATTACTAACCAAGTTAAAATTATGGTGAATTCAAATGAAATAGAAAGGGTGTATGAAAATAAATTCCTTGGAGTAGTTATTGATGATAAATTATGTTGGAAGCCACATGTAGAAAATGTTAAAAGGAAAATGTCAAAAATCATCGGGATACTCTATAAAACTAAGGATGTCCTGAACATGAACTCATTATATATATTATATAGTTCATTATTATTACCATATTTGACCTATTGTGTGGAAATCTGGGGGACTGCATATAAAACAAACACTAACTCTGTTTTCAATTTGCAAAAAAGAGCCATAAGGATTATTAATCGTTCAAAATATACAGAATCAACACATCCATTATTTATCAAATTAAATACAATGACATTTTATGACTTGGTTGAGTTTAAAATAGCACAAATAATGTACAAAGTATATAACAATCTACTCTGCTATATTACTCAGACATTGTTTGAAATTAGACACAGTCCTTATGATATAAGGGGTACAAGTGTGTACAAAAAACCCAAAACAAGAACAAATATTAAGCAAAGGTGTGTTTCTGTAAAAGGTGTTAATTTGTGGAATAATCTGGGAATTGACTTGAAAAGATGTGACTCACTTGTTGAGTTAAAAAAAAAACGTTTAAATGCAAAGTTAAAAAAAATTACTTTTGTCAAATAAGAGCATGAAAATTGTATATAATGAGTATGAGTATATGATTTATAAATGTATTACGGTATATGTTTAGGAATTTCATGTATATATGTTGCTGGATAATGCACGCATCATTTTATTTTTAAAAATATTAACCTAGTATTGTATCAATAATGAAATAAGTTTAAATGTATAATGTATGAGGGGTAGGACTAAATAAGTTAACTTCTTCCTACTCCCTTTTGAACATGTAAACTATGATGAGTTTGTTTTTTGTTTTTTCTTTTCTTCTTTTCTTTTTTAACTTTTGTTTCTCTGCTGTTTGTTTTTATGTTCAATAATTCAATCAAAAAACGTGATAGAGTCAAAATGGGTACTTTTAACAAAAAAAACATGCATTAGTCTTAGGGCAAAATAATTTAGGAATAGTGTGAAATGTGTTTAAGTTTTATCCAAAAAGAGTGGATGAGTTTTGAGAATTGGGTCTAAGCCTGAACCGTGTGTAAGGTTTGGTCAAAAAAGTGTTTCATTCCAGAAATTAGTCTCGGAAACTGATAATTTGCTTCATCGAACGGGGTTTGGTGTTTTAGCAACTGATAAAAACTGTTAAGTTAAAAGCGGACATGACAATACAATAACCACACATAACAAAATCAGAACAACCCTATCTCAATTGTAAATAATACATTCAAATATTCACACCAACTTCTAGGCCGTGGGGTGAACCCCCAAAAAGTGCCTAGAAAATGAGTTTCGCTCCACTGTCTGGGCACTACTTGTTCAATGCATTTTTTGATAGATAATACCCTTCTGAACTTTGGGTTAAATGTTCACCCAATGTTTTCCTGCCCCAATTTTGTTACAAGCCAGAAATGCATATATAGGTAAATAACAAAAAACGAAAATCTTGTGCTACAGTTTTTGGTTGTAAAACGTCTTACATTAAATTTGGCAACAGAAAATCATTCCCAGATGTTATAAATACATGTACCTAACATCAGAAACAAGTATTGGTGGTTTGGTGCAATCATGTGAATTTAGATAATTAAATATATTAAATTTGTGCCAAAAAAACAAAAAACGCTTCAACTAGAAGTGAAACCAGCACACAGATGTTACATTTAGCTATGTTTATGTTTCATATATGAAAACAATTCACAACCTATTACGTAATGAAAGGTACACAAGAAGCAGCATACATCGGCCAAAAATACTACCATGCACCACAAACCTGGAACAAGGCAAAATGGACTAGATGGAAATAGATGCATTCAGAGCCCAGATTATTATAACATATAGAATATTTATTAAAGTATCAGATTGTGTCATCACAGCATGTCATTTATACCCCCCGTCCCCTACCCAAAAAATATTAATAAAAAAAAATAATAATAATAAAATAAAAATCAAATGTGCATTCACAATAAAACCTTTGGAACTTCATTGGAACAGCTCTCTTTTTTTGGCAGACCAATTTAACAAAGGTCTGTGTTGTGGAAAAATGGAATACAGACATTTTGATTTTTGCTTGAAAAGTGTTAAAATGGAGAGTTAACATCTTGATAATGAAACAAACAAAATGGCAGATTTTACATAGATTTTACAGCCCTGCACTGTAAAGTGTCCTCGCATGCCCTGTCATTTTCCAACCTGATGTTGTACCAGCCATGTGTTAGTGTCACTTTCTTGGCTTACATCAGTAGACTCAGTAGTTGATGTATCTGATGAGTGAGGTACCCTGTCTAAAAGTTTGTCAGTTGTTGATAATGTCTCTACAAAAACCATTTCAGAGTTGTTGCTGGAAAGGGGTGTGAAAAACCAGCTGGGGGAAATCACACCTCAATCTTCGTTTCAGTATTTGCTGCCTGAAATAGAAAATTGAAGGGAAAGATGAGCACAAGATACACATATTCACATCACATTAGGGCTGCTCTATTATGGAAAAAAATAATCATCACAATTATTTTGGTAATAATTGAAATCAAGATTATTCTAAACAATTATATTTTGTTCAAATCAAGAAAATATTTCAACATTTGAAAATAAGACAATCACAATCATATGAAACTATAATTATGTAAGTTGCTTTTGGATCCAACAAAATTTTTAATATATTATTATTATTATTATTATTATTATGACGTTAGCAAAAATTTGAAGTTGGGGTGCAGTGTGTGTGTGTGTGTGCAGTAAGCTAGTTTTGACATGGGTGTGTGGTAAAATAACTCGTGTGGGCGTGCCACAACTCAAAATTAGTATTATTAGTGCTGCAGCTATCGAATATTTTGGTATTTGGATATCCTACTGAAAATTCTAGTGAATAATCGTATATTTGGATAGAAATACAAATATACCTATAGGCCTATATACTTTCTTGGTCAAAGAACAATTATAAATACAGAAGACAAAAAAAACACATTTGCATGTAATAATTAACAACCAACTGGTTTTCATTTTTAGAGAATCAATTGCATTTATTTATTTATTTTTAACTTAAATTGAGCTTGTCAGAAAACTATTTTTCTCTGAAACAGTGAGATTTTAGACAAATCTCTCCCCATAGATTTCATAAATGTGTTTCAATGTGAAGATTTATATGTTACCTGTAGTCTGAAGCATCAAGATCCCCGTGTTTATTAACACTGTTCACAAACCCCTTAGCTTGTCCATTCTCATCACATCTTTGTCAACTATAATCCTTTGACGGATTACTTGTTCACAAAAAGAATTTGTAGCTCTCAGCATTGGGTTGTCTAAAACACACACACACTCACTTAATATGTGCAGAGTCATGCTTTCTAATTAATGCTGTCTCGAAATGTAAACAGAATACAAGTGACATATTGCTGACCAATGCTTTACTTTTGAAATGTGTAATTTTAGCAAAGTGACAATGAAATAGTGCAATGTAACAACTCACATTTGTTCGTCCCTGGTTGCTGTTTCTGTTTCTGTTGACTTTAAGAACCTTGTGTAATCTCTGAAACAAAACTGCACCTCCATTGTGACACAGTCTTTTGTCTTGAATATGCAGAAGAATGGAACAGTCTTTCTTCATCTCAGCGGCCTGCAGCAACCAACCCGCTTTTAGACAAAAAAGAATTACATTATAAGTGTTATTGTCACATCACCTCTTTACAGTATATGCACATCACAGATTTAAGTAAAGTAAAGTGTTTGTTGAGGTTGATGAGAGAGAGTTTGGGCTGGCCCCGTTCTTCCAGCCATCTGCATCATTTGTAAAAATAAATTTCAAAGTAGACTCGTCTGTGATTGGAAGGCACACGGAAGAGGGATCATCTCGCCAAAGCAGAAACATTGTCAGCAGGTATGTGCTACACACACGTGTGCCCATTTCTGTTATTAATGTGACCGATATTTAGTATAGGGTTGAAAATAATTTTTTGCTATGTTAAGTTTTAAGGCTATAGTTTATTAAAAACGCGAGCTGCTGAATGATTTATCGAGTGAATCCAACAGTTGTTACCAAACTCGAGTTACCTGTGCCCATCAGTCATAATAGAGTCACAGCTACACACTCCCTTTTCCCCAAACTCTCTCTCATCAACCTCAACAAACACTTTACTTTACTTAAATCTGTGATGTGCATATACTGTAAAGAGGTGATGTGACAATAACACTTATAATGTAATTCTTTTTTGTCTAAAAGCGGGTTGGTTGCTGCAGGCCGCTGAGATGAAGAAAGACTGTTCCATTCTTCTGCATATTCAAGACAAAAGACTGTGTCACAATGGAGGTGCAGTTTTGTTTCAGAGATTACACAAGGTTCTTAAAGTCAACAGAAACAGAAACAGCAACCAGGGACGAACAAATGTGAGTTGTTACATTGCACTATTTCATTGTCACTTTGCTAAAATTACACATTTCAAAAGTAAAGCATTGGTCAGCAATATGTCACTTGTATTCTGTTTACATTTCGAGACAGCATTAATTAGAAAGCATGACTCTGCACATATTAAGTGAGTGTGTGTGTGTTTTAGACAACCCAATGCTGAGAGCTACAAATTCTTTTTGTGAACAAGTAATCCGTCAAAGGATTATAGTTGACAAAGATGTGATGAGAATGGACAAGCTAAGGGGTTTGTGAACAGTGTTAATAAACACGGGGATCTTGATGCTTCAGACTACAGGTAACATATAAATCTTCACATTGAAACACATTTATGAAATCTATGGGGAGAGATTTGTCTAAAATCTCACTGTTTCAGAGAAAAATAGTTTTCTGACAAGCTCAATTTAAGTTAAAAATAAATAAATAAATGCAATTGATTCTCTAAAAATGAAAACCAGTTGGTTGTTAATTATTACATGCAAATGTGTTTTTTTTGTCTTCTGTATTTATAATTGTTCTTTGACCAAGAAAGTATATAGGCCTATAGGTATATTTGTATTTCTATCCAAATATACGATTATTCACTAGAATTTTCAGTAGGATATCCAAATACCAAAATATTCGATAGCTGCAGCACTAATAATACTAATTTTGAGTTGTGGCACGCCCACACGAGTTATTTTACCACACACCCATGTCAAAACTAGCTTACTGCACACACACACACACACTGCACCCCAACTTCAAATTTTTGCTAACGTCATAATAATAATAATAATAATAATAATATATTAAAAATTTTGTTGGATCCAAAAGCAACTTACATAATTATAGTTTCATATGATTGTGATTGTCTTATTTTCAAATGTTGAAATATTTTCTTGATTTGAACAAAATATAATTGTTTAGAATAATCTTGATTTCAATTATTACCAAAATAATTGTGATGATTATTTTTTTCCATAATAGAGCAGCCCTAATGTGATGTGAATATGTGTATCTTGTGCTCATCTTTCCCTTCAATTTTCTATTTCAGGCAGCAAATACTGAAACGAAGATTGAGGTGTGATTTCCCCCAGCTGGTTTTTCACACCCCTTTCCAGCAACAACTCTGAAATGGTTTTTGTAGAGACATTATCAACAACTGACAAACTTTTAGACAGGGTACCTCACTCATCAGATACATCAACTACTGAGTCTACTGATGTAAGCCAAGAAAGTGACACTAACACATGGCTGGTACAACATCAGGTTGGAAAATGACAGGGCATGCGAGGACACTTTACAGTGCAGGGCTGTAAAATCTATGTAAAATCTGCCATTTTGTTTGTTTCATTATCAAGATGTTAACTCTCCATTTTAACACTTTTCAAGCAAAAATCAAAATGTCTGTATTCCATTTTTCCACAACACAGACCTTTGTTAAATTGGTCTGCCAAAAAAAGAGAGCTGTTCCAATGAAGTTCCAAAGGTTTTATTGTGAATGCACATTTGATTTTTATTTTATTATTATTATTTTTTTTTATTAATATTTTTTGGGTAGGGGACGGGGGGTATAAATGACATGCTGTGATGACACAATCTGATACTTTAATAAATATTCTATATGTTATAATAATCTGGGCTCTGAATGCATCTATTTCCATCTAGTCCATTTTGCCTTGTTCCAGGTTTGTGGTGCATGGTAGTATTTTTGGCCGATGTATGCTGCTTCTTGTGTACCTTTCATTACGTAATAGGTTGTGAATTGTTTTCATATATGAAACATAAACATAGCTAAATGTAACATCTGTGTGCTGGTTTCACTTCTAGTTGAAGCGTTTTTTGTTTTTTTGGCACAAATTTAATATATTTAATTATCTAAATTCACATGATTGCACCAAACCACCAATACTTGTTTCTGATGTTAGGTACATGTATTTATAACATCTGGGAATGATTTTCTGTTGCCAAATTTAATGTAAGACGTTTTACAACCAAAAACTGTAGCACAAGATTTTCGTTTTTTGTTATTTACCTATATATGCATTTCTGGCTTGTAACAAAATTGGGGCAGGAAAACATTGGGTGAACATTTAACCCAAAGTTCAGAAGGGTATTATCTATCAAAAAATGCATTGAACAAGTAGTGCCCAGACAGTGGAGCGAAACTCATTTTCTAGGCACTTTTTGGGGGTTCACCCCACGGCCTAGAAGTTGGTGTGAATATTTGAATGTATTATTTACAATTGAGATAGGGTTGTTCTGATTTTGTTATGTGTGGTTATTGTATTGTCATGTCCGCTTTTAACTTAACAGTTTTTATCAGTTGCTAAAACACCAAACCCCGTTCGATGAAGCAAATTATCAGTTTCCGAGACTAATTTCTGGAATGAAACACTTTTTTGACCAAACCTTACACACGGTTCAGGCTTAGACCCAATTCTCAAAACTCATCCACTCTTTTTGGATAAAACTTAAACACATTTCACACTATTCCTAAATTATTTTGCCCTAAGACTAATGCATGTTTTTTTTGTTAAAAGTACCCATTTTGACTCTATCACGTTTTTTGATTGAATTATTGAACATAAAAACAAACAGCAGAGAAACAAAAGTTAAAAAAGAAAAGAAGAAAAGAAAAAACAAAAAACAAACTCATCATAGTTTACATGTTCAAAAGGGAGTAGGAAGAAGTTAACTTATTTAGTCCTACCCCTCATACATTATACATTTAAACTTATTTCATTATTGATACAATACTAGGTTAATATTTTTAAAAATAAAATGATGCGTGCATTATCCAGCAACATATATACATGAAATTCCTAAACATATACCGTAATACATTTATAAATCATATACTCATACTCATTATATACAATTTTCATGCTCTTATTTGACAAAAGTAATTTTTTTTAACTTTGCATTTAAACGTTTTTTTTTTAACTCAACAAGTGAGTCACATCTTTTCAAGTCAATTCCCAGATTATTCCACAAATTAACACCTTTTACAGAAACACACCTTTGCTTAATATTTGTTCTTGTTTTGGGTTTTTTGTACACACTTGTACCCCTTATATCATAAGGACTGTGTCTAATTTCAAACAATGTCTGAGTAATATAGCAGAGTAGATTGTTATATACTTTGTACATTATTTGTGCTATTTTAAACTCAACCAAGTCATAAAATGTCATTGTATTTAATTTGATAAATAATGGATGTGTTGATTCTGTATATTTTGAACGATTAATAATCCTTATGGCTCTTTTTTGCAAATTGAAAACAGAGTTAGTGTTTGTTTTATATGCAGTCCCCCAGATTTCCACACAATAGGTCAAATATGGTAATAATAATGAACTATATAATATATATAATGAGTTCATGTTCAGGACATCCTTAGTTTTATAGAGTATCCCGATGATTTTTGACATTTTCCTTTTAACATTTTCTACATGTGGCTTCCAACATAATTTATCATCAATAACTACTCCAAGGAATTTATTTTCATACACCCTTTCTATTTCATTTGAATTCACCATAATTTTAACTTGGTTAGTAATTTGTCTAGTGCCAAAAACTATGTTTATTGATGTATGTAAAATAAACCTCTGTTGACTACCTACCCTGGATGCTCTGTGTTAGATTATTTTATGTCGTGTCTAACAAATGCTCTCATGGTGAATATATTTTGACTTACTGTGTGTATGATCTGAATATATTGTTCGGATTTGAATACCGGATAATAGGTTTTGAAGTGAAAAGTCACGGCTTTTGTGAAAATTGTTTGAATTTTTGTGTTTGTGTTTAAGGTTTTGAGAAAATGGGTACAGGTTTCAAGAAATGTGTATTAGCAATTGAGAAAGACTGTAATAAGATGGTTAAATTATTATTTTTATTTTCGTGTTTACGAATACCCTTACCATTCCATGTTACTATTTTATAACTTTTGCATTGCTCGACCTGCTCCTCTCCCTCCTCTAATTCCTCTTCCTCTGGCTCTGCCTCTATCCATTGCGCTTGTTTGGACTCTCCAGCAAACTGTACACTCTGAACTTGAGTTTATAGGTGTGGTCACATCATTAGCAACAAGTGTATTCAATTTTTGAGTTGTTGTGTGAACGCCAGTTAAGTCCGTTGTGTTCAAATATTGTTGACTTGTGGTAAACATTTTGTATCGCATGAGAGCAATTTGTGAATTGTGTCTTCATGTAAAATGTTTTTATGGCATTGGAAAATGAGGGGTTACATTTATTCAATGTGTTTAGACAACTGGTCATTCGGTTCAGAGGACTGGCATTTGGGTTTTAGTATTTGAGAAAATATCCCAAGGAGAGCACGCTGGCAGACGTCTAACCAACCCCCTCGCTCATATCCACCAGCCCCCCAACAATTATGGTCATTGAAACACACACACTCAAACTGTGACAGAGTCCTAGTGTCTCCAACAAGCCTCAGAAAATTCTCACGAGTGTAGGGACATCTCCCCTTTCTGCTGCGCATACCTCGCTGCTACGCATATATGCTCTATGCAGAGCATGTATGTGATGGACTCAAAGCCACACACCGTTACGCCTATAGGTAAGCTTAATTAGTTTTCACTTGTCACCACTTTTCAAATCCTTGAGAAAATGTTAGCTAGGATGTTTCAACTATCGGTTGCTGCATAAAACTATCATAAATGGATATCTGTGTAGATGTTTTTTTAAAGAAGCAGTTTTGGAAATGTCTTCTTGAAAACCAACATTACAGTTACCGTTTAATCTTACACTGTTCAGCTCTCATGCAAACGCACACACGCATACACAGGCCCCTCAGACATACATTTGACCTCCCCGTGAATCTTTGACTGCCTCTGCTTCCCCCTACTCACAGGAATATTGAACAATCGCCTTTCTCAGACCAAAAATGGCCCCTCGCAATTAGCTGCGTATCCGTTCTTCTTCAGCCTAATTTAATTTTATGACCAGCAACCCCTGTCCTCGCAGGGGTAAGGAGACTATCGCTGATGATGGCTTTTCACCAATTTCTACATAAAATTATCATTATAAATAGAATCAGATCTAAGTAGATGCATATTTTTGTAATATATTTTAGGAAGCGTTGTCTTTTCAAACTAACAACATTATAGCCACCGTCTAACCTCACACTTCTTCAGCCGCCCGTCTGTCCTCACACTTCTTTGACCCCCATGCAGCCATTCATGCGCGTACGCACACACAAGCACAGACATACATTTGACCTCCCCATGAATCTTTGACTGCATATGCTTCCCCCTACTCACAGAAATATTGAACAAAAATGTCAGATAGTAACTATATCAGTAAGGGGAAATTATATAGTTTTATCCGTTTATTTTCAGATTCAACCCCAGCAGTCACGAACGACTCTTACAACATTTTTACATATAATGTATAACTTCATGTTTTTTAATTTCATAATACCAACCAGCGTATCACAGTTTAACCTTACCTTATACTTCTTGTTTTACAACCTCTAAAATACAATCTTTGAGCCGTGTTTGCGCATACTTTTCCCCCTTCACCATAATAGAAATGGCTAGTACTTTTCCCCCCGGCGGTTTTACCCATACTAAACTACTCCCTCCGATCACGTCATTCAATCTCATTATTATTCATTGTTCACTCAATCTAGGGGGCGTGCACCGGATCCGGAAGTTAACCAAACAATTAGCATTTGAACCCGGGTCAGCCATGATATCTGCAAAAACAGGTAGGAACACCACCTACACATCATCCATCTTCATTAAGGGGTCATTAATCTTCATTAAATGACCAGGAAGTCATTAAGGGTCATTCATCTTCATTATATAACACCTGGAAGTCATTAAAGGTCATTCATCTTCATTAAACGACATCCGGAAGTCATTAAAGGTCATTCATCTTCATTATACGACATCCGGAAGTCATTAAAGGTCATTCATCCTCATTAAACGACATCCGGAAGTCATTAAAGGTCATTACCCCTCATTAAATGACATCTGGAAGTCATTAAAGGTCATTAACCCTCATTATATGACATCTGGAAGTCATTAAAGGTCATTAACCCTCATTATATGACATCTGGAAGTCATTAAAGGGTCATTCATCTTCATTAAATGACATCAGGAAGTCATTAAGGGTCATTCATCTTCATTAAATGACATCAGGAAGTCATTAGGGGTCATTAACCCTCATTAAATGACATCAGGAAGTCATTAAAGGTCATTAACCCTCATTATATGACATCAGGAAGTCATTAAGGGTCATTAACCCTCATTATATGACATCTGGAAGTCATTAAAGGGTCATTAATCTTCATTAGGGAGGGGTCATGACCCATACATGACCCCCCTAATCTAATTAAGAATGTCATCCATCAAATTTTGACAGAAGCGGCCTTGTAATATTCTCTCTATCCAGAATCCCCTTCTCACTCTTTCCCACTCCCCGGGCGGTGCCATTCTACAGATTGCCAAACTGTACCGGGCGCCAAGTCACTAGTTGCGTGCCATTCTTCTTGGATGCCATGTGACGTGTTTGACGGCGTGGACAAATCGGTCAGAATGACACGCTGTGAGGATGGTGGGGCACTGTGATGTCTGTCGGGTGAGTCATGTTGATGGGTGGGGGGCAGAAAGACCTCCACCATACCGCGCGAGGTGTTGTTTAGTGAAGTAAAATTGTTAAATCATAGTAGAAGGCATATATACAGGACTGTCTCAGAAAATTTGCATATTGTGATAAGTCCATTATTTTCTGTAATGCAATTAAAAAAACACAAATGTCATACATTCTGGATTCATTACAAATCAACTGAAATATTGCAAGCCTTTTATTGTTTTAATATTGCTGATTATGGCTTCTTTTTTTTTTTTCTTTTTTTTTACTTGGTCAAAGGAAATATTCTAATATTTTGGGATAGGATATTTGAGTTTTCTTAAGCTGTAAGCCATAATCAGCAATATATATATATATATATATATATATATATATATATATATATATATATATATATATATATATATATATATATATATATATGTGGGGTGATTGGCGATACAAAAAAAATGTCACAATATTGTAAAAAAATGAGCTCATACTAAAAATAAACACACAATACTGTGCTTTTGTACATTACAGCATATAATGCATATAAACAACCTACAATCTCTAATAACACTTAATATTGAGGCACTTACTTCCTAATGCAGACACACAATGAGTTCCTCCATATATGACTCGGTTCACAAGTTTATTACGTTCCCCCTTCATCGGATCATCAGCGTGGATTTTAAACAAAGAAGGGCCAAAACATGCCTTGTAAAAATTAAACTGCACTAAAAAAAAGTAGCCATCAGAGGGTGCTAGAAATGCAAAAATGGAAATCAACCCAACTTTTTAAACAGATATGCTGCTTTTCATATCGTGACATTTGACAACGATATATTGCGTCAGTTTTAATATCGCGATATAAGGATATTTGCTTTATTCTCATTACTATTTACATTGCAGATTCTCAGGCGTCAAAACTAAGAATGAACATGTGCAGTTGCCTACTTAACAAAAAAAAAAAAAGGTGAAATAACTGAAAACATGTTTTAGATTCCAGTTTCTTCAAAATAAGAGTACATAACTCCACGTGTTTATTGATAGTTTTGATGCCTTCAGTGTGTGTGCGTGTGTTAGGAAGGTTCAATGTGGTGCAGAGGTCACAGGGTTCACTTGATGGACGACGCCCCCTCGGAGGACAGAGCAGTGAGTAAGCAAAGAAAGGAGAGACCCAGGTGCTGCTCACCAGTCAAAAAGGAGAGGACACAGGACAGCTGGCCTGTCATACAATGACTTATTCTTTGGCCATCATGCACACACGTATGTATGTATGTATGTATATCAACTATCCATGTGGTTGGAAAGCATTAGACATAGAAAGTGAACATTTTCTATAGTGCTTGTCTTCAGTGGGGTTGTGGGTGATATGGAGCAAATGTCAACTACCCTTTGGATGAGTGGTGAGGTACCACCCTGGACTGGAATTTCTAAAATAGAACATTTATTGTGTTTACTTTCTAGAGCAACTGTACGCAATTTAAAGACCAGCCTTTTCAGTGCTGTTTTCTGTTAACTGGTAGTATGGTAGCTTCAAAGTGAACATATTTCACGCAAGCATTTGTATATATTGTTAATGTTTATTTGTCAGACGACAGCAAGCCACATTCATTTCATCTGTATTATAAACTCTAAGCTAATTTCGCTATCGCTTGCTTTCATTATGGATCTGTCATTACTATCGAAATGCATCCATCGACATTTGCTTTATGGTGTTAGTGCTAATGTACAGCTTGCCACCACCATCACGCAGGACTTATCGCCCCCTGCAGGCAGACAAAGGAAACACAAGCCACAAGCCAAATATGATAAACTTCACTGAAGCCTGGTGACATCTGTATAGATTATGTAGAAGGGTCAACATCATCACTCAAAAAGTAATGTAAGTGTGCGCGTGTAGAGTACAATCTCCCAAATATGGTAACAAAGTCTGCTAATACAAATGAAAAATGCTTACATGGCAGTGAAAAGCTCAAATCAACTCTCAACCTCCCTTTAAGCCTTTTATATTGACTATAATTCATATTTAGCCTCCTTTAGATTCCACTTTGACAGGTCTTTAACAGAACAAGTGCAGGCTTTAACTTCAATTTAAAATGATCATACATAAATTAAATACATCATCATGAGAGAAACTGTTAAAACTTGTCACATTGTTGTTACTTTGTAAATATATATATATATATATATTTTTACAAAAAAAAAAAAAAGGTTCAGAGGGGTTGGTGATATCAATTTGGACAATATTAGATGGTAATTGAAAATTCTTGGCTAACAAAGTAAGAGCTGAGACAGATGATTGTAACAAGAGCATTGTGGTTCCATCCTTCAGCTTCTACACACACCTGTGGCCCACACAGCACGCTGAAAACAAAACACAGAGTTTAAAAAATAAAAATAAAAAATAAAAATAAAAAAAATTAAAAAAATTAAAAAAAAGGTTCTTGGGCAAGGCTGAAATCTGTAGGGAAAACCAAACGAGACCAAATATATATATATATATATATATAATTTTCGGACAGCACCTTTCAAAAGATCTAATCGTTTTACAATAAGGGCACATAAAGCTGCACAATTTCATAAATAAATATATATCTCTGCTCTTATTGATCCCTTGTGAGAACATGGCACCCCAAAAAAAAAAAAAAAAAAAATCCGTCCTTCAGAGGCGCCAAAGTGCTAAACTGTGATGGTGCTAAAAACATGCACAGAGTGCATGCACATCAACACGCAGCTGGAATTCTACATCACGAATATCTTGACGACTTTCTGGATAATCTTTCCGCATCCCGGGCAAGGAGCGTGGAACTTGTGAAGCCTCCTGGCACACGGGAAGCAGGTGAGCAGATGGGCCGTGCGTCCGTGAATGATGTTGCCGTTGCGGGGTCGGACCCGGCAGAGCTTGCACGGCTCCAGCAGTGCCTCCGGTCGGCATTCCACCTCCATGCCCAGACCCTCCTGACCTTCCCCGCCCGACGCCTGCTCGCGCTTGTGGCCGATGCTGCGTCGAGCGGCGGCAGCGGGCGACGGCAGCGGTCGGTCGACGGTGGAGTGGGAGGGCAGGATGAGCGGGTCCGAGACGGTGCGGCTGCAGTCGGGGATGTCGATGCCGGCGTCGTCCTTGTGGTGCGCGCTCAGCGAGCTGAACGCTGGGATGTCCGGGACTGAGAGGGAGTGGGCGAGTCGCGGGACGTCTTTGTACCAGTTCTTGCGCAGGGCCCAGCAGCGCACGCAGTAGCGCTGCTGGGGAGAGTTGTACTTCCTGCACTCGCTGCACTGCCACGCGTCCTGGCGGGGAGAGCATAGACCACAGTTAGAATGTTTGGGATTTTTCATTATAGTTTGTATTTATTATTTTGATTGGTTTATTTAATAAAATAATTGATATTATTCTTGTTATTATTATTTATGTTTTTATCAGGTTAGTTTTATTTTTTTGAAAATGCATGATTTGAAGGGGGAGGAAACAAAAAAAAACAAAAACAAAAAAAAGATGGGCACCTTTCACATTTGAACCAGCACTGTTCCAATATTCGGTACCTGGAAATTGATATCGGTGCTCAAATGTACCAATTTTCAGTACTTCTGTACTCTCACTCCTTTTTTTTTTTTTCCCCCGCATTTGTTAAATTGTGTTCATGAATTCATTTGGGTGGTAGTAAATGTTCATCATTGTTTATTTAATAGTAAAATTTGTTACAAATCAATTTAACAATTATCTTTCAATATATAAAACTTGATAAATAAAAAAATATATATAATAATAATTTGGCATAGAGTGAATCACCAATAAGTGAACAGCAAAGTAGTGAGGGACCACTATACAGGTCTTTCTTTAAAATTGTCTTTTTTTGTGTGTGTGGAAATGTTATGTATCAAAAGTACTAGTAGTGGTATCAATATTTGTTATCGGTGACTACTCGTACTGGTATCAATAAAATAAATAAAGTGGCATCAAAAGCTAAACATACAATGTAGTTTCAGTTAGTTTTCGTTTTTATTTGATTTTGTTTAAAGTTGTTTTTTCAAATTTAGTTGTAAGCTATTTTGTTCGTTTTCGTGAACTTTATTAACCTTGGGACAGTGAAAGTCAAAAATGATGTTTGAGACGAGCAGAAGAGAAGTTACGAAAAACCTGTGTGGAGATTTCGGTGTCTGTGTCATCGCTGAGACACTGAGACTCTTCGTCTGGCTCCTCCTGCATCTGAAGACACAACCACAACAATTCATCTGCAAGACTTCCCACTAGAAATTATATCGATTATAATTAGCCGATTATTGACCTTCAAACATCGGCAAAAACAATCGGCCATTTACGTTCTCGAAGAAATGAACGGAAATGCCATTAATCTGTTACAGCCTTTTAAAAAAAAAAAAAAGTAATGTGTATTTTAATGAGAAACAATCCTTAATATACTCATACCTCTCGATCCGTCTTGTCCTCCTTTCCCCCTCCTTCCTCCTCATCAAGCGGAGCGTCACCTTCTCCTGCACTTCTCTCCTCCAGCGCCGCCTCCTTCATCTCCACACTCACTTGCTCACTCTCGCCCTCCGTCAGGAACCACAGGTCGTCCGTGGTGTCCGACACGATGGCCGTGTCCTCCTCCTGTGCAGGGAGGGGACAGACGACGCATCCGTCAGACCAACGCTGTTGCTCTTAAAAAATAACCACAAGATGACATGACATGGCGGGGTTCGTACTTGGTTGGTGTGAATATCAGTTGAGCCGTTGCTCCTGCGGCTGTCGCTACTGCGGAGATTGCCCAAAAACCACCAGGGCAAGCCAGAGAGATCCCAGTCATCAAGAGTGACATCTAATTTGGGCCGTTTGCAGGCAGAGTGGGGCAAACCTTCAAGGGAGTCTTGAATGGGTTTGGAAAAAGTTCTTTTGAGTACTTTGAGCAGTATACAGTCCAATCCTGAGCACACAAACCATTTATTTACCGTCATCAGGCTCTCGAGGTCTTCTTTGAGAAAAGGTCGGCAGGGGAGGCCTGTCACTGGCAACCTCCAGTCCTGCTTTGACCACACCCCCGCACATCTATGAGGGGCAGGGGGAGGTGGGAGGAAAAAATACACATTAGACCACATAGCTGCAACTGGTTTACTTGGAGGATTCGCAGCTCCTTGTCAAGATGGCCTCGTGGAGCATTTAGTGTGGCAGACAAGGCAGAATTTGATAACCAGGACAAAAGAAAATAAGAATGAATATGTAAGGGCACACTTGTGAATGAAGAGAACAAAAATTATAGACATGGATTTTTTTTTTTTCAAGGGAAAAAAAAAGCATCTAGTCATATTTGAGTGATACGGATATCTGAGCAGAAGTTACGCAAAGATGAGCTATGTAGACAATGTCAGTATGAAGCATGGGAGGAAATACATGAAGGAAGGAGAAGAGGTTTGTGCGGTTCTTGTTAGGCCAGTTTCTGATTGGGAGCTGCGACCCTCCATTGTGAAGCAGAGAAGAGAACTCTGAGACAAGACAGAGACAGTGACTCTGTCCCCCATCCAGAGTGGAGCTGGTGGGGCGCACAAAAGAGGCGGGGCCTTCCACCAAACCAGACCGAGGATGGGGTTGTACAGAGACGGTGCCACTCTGTACAAAAGGACACCAACGAAGACAGCAGCCCCGACCAACTCATCTCACTACACAACAGCCGACAGGGAAATTACCAACATTCTCTTAGACATCTATTTAATGTGTGTGGAGAATTTAGTAATGGAATTGATCTTCTATTTGGTTTTAATTAGGGGTGTCAAAATTAGTACATTAATTTGGAGTTCCTTTAATGCCACTAATTCTTTTTGACCAGCATGACCTGGTCCTTGGAAATTCTGTACTGGTGGAATTCCAGTCACAATGCAGGAGACACGTTCTCGGCAAGATTTTGCAGTAACACATTTAATAATAATGCATATATTTGTAGACACTGGGGTCAAGTTGTGCAGAAAAAAATGTGCAGAATTTCACAAGTTACTTCATGTTAAAAATTAGCTCCTAATATGAAAAGAAAAATGGACTGAGCTGTCACCGTCTTACAAGTACAATTATGCCATCTAGTGGCAGAAAATGACCAACACAAATCAATATGACTAGTTTTTACAGTACATATTTTTAATTTTAACTCAATTTTATGAATTATTATCAAATTACTGTATCAATGACTAAAAGATTCAGCCATATTTATATTAGTTTAACATTTTTTCCCACTTTTATGTTAACAAGAGTACGAAAACTTAGAAAAAAAATGTTAATGTCCATTTAGTACATACAATTGATACTAATATCACATCCTAAGTGGTGAAGTAGCTTGAGAGCAAATCAATGAACTATCTTTCTATAATAAACATTGAAGCAGATGTCAAGTTATTTTTTTTCTTTACAATATGTTTATGTGCACCCATTAGTCTAAATCAGATATTCTCATTAATATTTCATTTATGGAATAAAAAATAAGCAGAATAATCCACCTGTTTTCATCCATCACAGGAGGCTACCATTTTGTCTTGCACTGACACCTGCCGTACCAACGGGCTCATCTTGCAAATGTCATGTGACCAAACAGGTGAAAAAAGGTGAGCACAATCGCAAGCTGAGCCCGTGGACACTTTGATGTCAATTTCAGTCGGCAGCAGGTGGCAGTAAAGGAGAAAACGGCAGCCGCCTGAAATGGACAACAACGGATGGATTATTCCGTTTCTTCCACAAACGTGGTATTAATCCAAATACTGTTTAAAAATATGATTGCATTTTTTTTTTTGACTGGCATATTTTTAGCAAATTAATGTAGTGAGTTCAACATCTAGTCCAGATACAGCAACTCAGCTTTTGAACAGCATTCCCGTGAACTTTTTCTAGTCGGCGGTTGTAAATTTCATACTTCCCAGTTTACTGCAATGCAGCAAAAAGCCTCCTGTTTCAATCAGTCACCCTTGTCGGTATGAGCAATTTGTACTCAGGTTGCTAGTTGTGTGTAGTAAGGCGAGAACGGTTGGGGACTCCGTTTCTTCTAAGCACCATGTTTCAGTTTTACCTGACCACGATCTTCCACTCCGCCCTCAACACACTCATGGCCCACAGAAAGATTCTCTGCAGCGTCTGCATTTCAGATGAGACACAGTAACAGAAACAAGAACACCACACACTCCTCACTAAGGCCTGCTTTCCTTGATTTGTTCTTGAAATGTTGTTCTTATCCTTCTGCCCTGACCCTCAAGAGACACGCATCCATCACAAGCACACTTTTGGATGTAAAATAACCACCATAGTCCACAGGATCTAAACTTTGAATCAATTAAATATTGAGTTACAATTCAGACAATGGCAATGAGTAATCACTAATTGACATTTCTGTGTCACTTACCAGCATTATCGAGTATAACGACGTATTTCTTGAGCATTTCATACACTGGGCTGTTAGATTTAAAAAAAGCCACAATACTGTTAAAAAAATACTAACAAATGTCTAGATTTTGAACAAAAGTGAACCAAAATGTTGGTGTGTACCTTGGGTTCTTCACTGAAAAGCTCTCCACTTCCAGCAGCTCTCCCAAAGGATCATCTTGGCAGTGGACAATATGCTGCCTCTGTTTGTCATACAGCTGCTTTCCCATAATGTACTGGCCCAAGTAGTGCATCACCTGCATCAACACAAAACATTAGACACAATGGCACATGCAAGTACAGTGGAAACTCACTTCTCTAATCCTGCAATGCTTGAAAAATGTCTTTTTTTTTTTTTTTAACTTCCTGGTTGGCTGCTGAGTCAGCACTTCCAAATATGAGCAAGCTGGCAACCGAACATTTCACAATGCCGCATGCTCGCTTGACAGCCAACCTCTTTGAGTGTGAAAACATCCTCCTGGGCTCCAGCAAGGCGCAGTATTTGCAAGAGTGGGGCCTTGGGTTGAACCTGGAATACATTTGTTACAAATAAAAAATAAATAAAAATCATGTATGTATAATAATTAAACATGCAAATTTAGATTGATGTTGTTCATCCAGTGTACCTGATTTCCCTCTCCAGGCAGGGCCCTGATCGGTGTGCCTGAGGCGGAAGCCTGGGCTGATAGGGAGCTCATAGTAAACTCTTAGTAACTGAATCAATCAGAATTGAAAATTAGGTACGTCTTAGAATATGAATCATACACACCAGGGCAACTCCTAAAAATCCACAAAGTCTCCTTACAAATGGACACATTTGTTACAAAAGTAAAGGAACAGACTGGATTTTTTTTTTTTTTTTTTACTTTTGTAGGACATGCAGAGGCAGGTGCCTCGACGGCGGCAGCCATGTGGCATTTGCCGCAACATTAATTAAAGCGAAAGTGGCGTTTAAGCTGCCTAGACACATGCCACTGCCGCAAATGGCGCTCGCCCATTCTTGAACTGTATTATGAGCACCATGATTTGCATGAAGCGCATCTTAATTTATTTGTTGTCGTCTTATATCAACGAAATACTGTACACAATTGTCACGGGTTTAATTTAAAACTTTGACAATCAATGACCGAGCACATAAAACAAATCCGATTCACATCTCATCAATTGCTTTTGTGGTTTTTACGTGCACTGTCGATGCTTTTTAATAACCTACTATTGCCCTTTATCTAACAGAAATCACATGATAGAGAAGGGCTGCATATCAAAACCAATAACATTAACTATAATCCTTTGATAAAATACTGACATTTGCAAATATGCAGCGTTAACGTTACACAATTGTACCCGATTTCTGCCGCGGCAACAAATAACGTAAACAAAGCAAAATACATCACGCAAGTTAAAAATTACAGCTAGCTACTGTTGCATGAACTAGTTTATCAAGAGCTATTTTTGAACTGTTAAAAACCTGCCGAACGTTACTAACAAGCGTGTCAATAAATGTAACTAACATTTAGCCTTCGGTCCCCTTTCTGAACAATATGTTGGTTCAAAAATGGCCTCACCGATATGAACTGGCATCACTTTAAGGCCGTTACATCGCTCCATGTGTATTGTAGCTTTACGACGCAAGTAGACATTTTTGAATTTAAAAGATTGAGTCCAAATCCTGTGTTTCAGACGCTAGCTAAGTGGAAGCTAATCAGTTAGCCTAACTGCATTTCAAAACGGACGAATTTCCGGAAGTACTGTTACGTTGAGGAAGTAGCGCCGCCTAGTGTTTAGGAGACGCACTTTTGGTACGTTCGAATCATGTTGTCGCACGCTTTCTTTTCGTAAGCTACTCTTTATTTATTGTGTGTTTTTTTAGGTTACCTATTTTGTTTGTAAATGCTTTAAAATGTCGTACTCTTAATTATGTGAAGCCCAAGTTACCTTGTGTAAGAAATCCTCCATCCTATACAATATACCTTGCCTTGTGTGCCGGGAGAGATGGGGTTGGAAATTATCCACTTTCAACTAATGTGTTAAAATTTGATTAATCAATTTCCATTATAATTCTCACCTGTTCATGCAGAAATGGCGCTATACCTGCGCTAGGGGGCGCCAGAGCCCTGTCAGAAATATCTGCAGCCCCAGTTAAGCGCCTCAGACATTTAATTTTATATTTTAAAATTATTCATAAAAAAAAAAAAAAAACAGGGCACAAGATGTATGTGAAAGAGACATTTAATTTATAAACACTTTCATTAAAAAGACACATACAGATGTGAATGAAGCTCTACTATGAGATACTTTTACTTCAAATACTCTTCCTCCCCGGTCTTATTGTCAAAAAACATGACACAGATTAGTAACTCTCAACTGTCTCAAATATACAAAAACAAGAGGAGCATGGTACCATATATGTATGTGGCAAGAATGCAATTTTTCACAGATGTGTATACAGTGCAAAAATATTAATCATGATCTCCAGTAAATAGCTGTTGAGTGTATATATAGACATCAAGCATGTGTAGCTGCTCTCATACCTGACGAACATTCCTTGAGAATATGCGTATTAGTTGTACAGCGTGTAGCTTATCTGCTGGGATATTAATCAACTCTGCTCGAGGAGACAGGCCTTACATCTTGCCTGTAAGTTACGTTTCAGCTCTTATTATTTCTGTAGAAGATGCACGCATTATTAAAAAAAAATACTGGATTTAAGTGTTGTATGTATATTGTCGTAACAAACAGGTGAGACTTGCTTATTTTTTGTACCTGTATCCAACTTTATATGACACACGATGTGGGAAAATATAAAAATATGGTGCATTTTTATTTAAAAATAATTTTCAAGTCAAGTTTTTGAGTTTGCATTACCTTCATGTTTGTTAATTGCTGGGCTATGGTAGATTTATCTCTACAATTAGAAAATGCAACAATAAAAGTGCTTTGGCAATAATTCAAGTCTTTTGTTTTTACTGCACAAAATGGGGGGCGAAAATTATCTGCAACACTGTGATGCTTCACATGGCCCTCCAAATTATTTCAACTTTTACTTCAAATGTCATTTTTGATTGGCACAGTAGGATTTTTTTCCTTCTTCTTTCTATTCAGGATGGTTCACGTCACTCAAAAATGTTAGCGATTAAGAGTAAATTAAACTAAATATTTGTTAAGCATAATACTGGACAAATGAAATGTTATTTCATTCTCTGTTTTGCCTACATTTAGGGTGCATTGCTGTACGAAAGAAAAATATATGTAGTAGTTTTAGCATTATATATTACAAGCAAACAGTGTGCACTAAAAGGTTGACATCTAAAGTGCGTCCCTCAATGTGATGATTTCAAAAGCTTTAAAAAAAAAAAAAAAAGTCAGCTGTCTACAGTCAAAAGTGAAAAATCATGACTCAGTGGGAGAGGTCATTAAATGCTACTGCTTACAGATGTTATTCGAATTAAAAGTGCTAGTTTCGAGGGAAAAAAAACAAACAGAAAACAGCTTAGCTATGAACATGAAAAATAGTTTTTAAACATACCACAGCCCAATTGAGGTGAATCTGTGAAATGAAATGTCGATATGACTATATTAATGGACAAGTTTTAAATGTACAGAATAAAAATATTTTGAAGATGGCAAAATAGAAGTAATTATATTCAGGATTTTTTTTCTCCCAGCAGCTGTATTCTATTACTTGATTGTTCCATAACACTGTTAGCTAAAACATCTCAAATTCTTCTGCAGTGCATTGTCAAATGCCAAACGTTGTCTCTAAGAGAACAATTTGACACTCCGACGACCTCACGGAAACAATAAAAGCTCTGCTGGAACGTCAGAGCTTTTCTTTTGTTCTGTGCTGAGTTTTTTCGCCCCATGCCCCTCCAACGTTCCATTGGTTTGTCGCTATGCTCTTGTCTTAAGATGGGAACCTCAACCATGTGATCATTCAGCCCATTGCTGTCGCGTCATCCGGCCACCAGGGGATAGTGAAACTTGAGAAGCAGATGTTGATCAGCATGTGGGGACAAGCAGGCATCAATGCAGATTGGAGGGGGTCAAAATGTCCAACTTATTCTTTTTTTTTTTTTTTTTTTTTCTTTTTTTTTTTAAAGAGCTCAGAATTGTTCATTCGGTAGTCTTACCGATTCAATGTCTTGTCATCATTGCTCTTTAAAAAAAAAAAAAAAAAAAAAAAAAAAAAAAAAAAAATGTCCAACTTATTCCAAGAGGTCCTGTGAGGACAACAATCAAATTCCAGAAACAGTTAAAAAAAACAAAAAAAAAAACAAAAAAAAAACATGACCTAATAGGAACATTTCACATTGTCTGAGATACCTGATCTGAATCTTCATTGTACTGTGCTACATGTATTCCCGTTTCCATGTACTGAGCATCGACGTCATCAACACCTTCTATTTTGTTAGCTTCAGCGTGTTCCCTCATAACGGAGTAGCGGTGCACAAGGAACCTGACAAAGACATCAGCACATATCAGAGATGCAGTAAAATATTATTTAATGGCCTGTAGCAAAGACGTAGCTGACTGACCGTCCACCACAGACGTATTTCTTGATCACCCAGACGCCCACGACAGCACTCATCAGCAGCATGGCTATGACAACCACGGCTGTGATTGCGGCATTTGATGAGCCGCTTTCACTCTGACAGAAAGGAAGGAATAGAATGTGAATAGTGAACTTTTAATGGCATGTTGCCCTAATACTGAAAAAGTCAGGCTGAAGAAAAGTTACTGCATTTCCTCATTTAGTTATCGGGGTTTTTTATTTACTCAGCTGCAGCGCATTGACATATATATTTTGGTATTTATTTAGCAAGTACCAGACATTCACTAAAGACTTTTTTTTTTTTTTTTTTTTTTTTTTGAAGGGATGCCATTAGAAGTGAATTCTGACACTAATTGGAGTAAAATGTGCTGTATTTGTTTGTTCTTCACAAATAATCAGGGATGTTCGACAGGGTTGCTCGATTATGAAGAAAACATTAATCATAATTAATTTGGTAATAGTTGAAATCACGATTAGTACAACCATTTTTTTTTTGGACAAAACAAAAAATGTTTAAATATATATATATATATATATATATATATATATATATATATATATATATATATATATATATATATATATATATATATATTTATTTATTTATTTATTTATTAAGACAAATACATTTCTTTGAAACGCTAAAATTATGGACCAAACAAGATTTATTAAATTAGTCATATTAAAATAAAAAAAAAGGAAAATATATCAATTTAAACAATACAAAATTAGTATTAATAATCTTTTATTTTTGTTTATGCACATCCCGAATGTTTGATACCTTTTTTTTTTTTTTCAGACCAATACAAGTGCTTAAATCGAGTAGTCATTGATAACACAAAATAAAATTTAAAAAAACAACAACCCAATGATAGATCATTTTAAAGAATGGCTTATATCCTCCCGACTACCAGGGAAAAAAATATTGTCCAATCATTTTTATTGTGATATTCCCCAATCTTTGTGAAGTAACTGGAATACCACAAAATTTTTTTTTGAAAAACAAAAAAAGTTTGTATTTTTAAGCTATGATTTGTCCACTACAGAGGACATTTTGTAAAACTTAAATGCTAGGCTCAAATACAGTTAAAATAATTCAAACAATAATTTAATGTGTTCTTAAGAGTCTTATAGAAAACATGCTAACAACATTTAAAGCCGAAATTTGTTCAATAAAAAGTGTTATACACTTACTTTTCCTCTTTCTTAAAAAGTGCTTGCACTGAGGGAAGCCATTTTCTATTATGATGAAATCAAAGGCAGCAAAGCCCCAACCCGACACATTTGGTATCATTGGAAAGCTCTAAATGTCCTCTATAGAGCACAGAAGGAGTTAATTCAATCTTATGCACTGGGTGGGAGATATTCAGGGTTAAAAATGTCCACTACAGAGGACAAATTTGAAGTGCTGGTAGTCAGGAGGTTACATCTCAATATACAATTAAAACAAAACATACATATAATATGCATTTTAAAATATGTAATCAATACAGTATTTCAATTACATTGTCATACTAATATATCATAATATCAACAAATACATTGTTTATGGTATCTAACCTTGGAACAAAATAAAGTGTGGGATGATGTACCTGCTACAGATAAATCATGACAGTATTTTGATTTTAAATAAATAAAATGAGTGGCACCAACCAGAGAAAATGGATGAAGAGCATCACTGGTGCAACCTCTCCTCAAGTCAGTCTCCTTTCTGACAGGCTGGAAACCGCCCGCACACAGGTCCCCTGGAATCTTCCGGTAACTTATAATGGAAGACAATAACACAACATCAAAAGTAAAACACAAATGTGCCCGATGGTGAAGGTTGCGTATTAGAGGCAACTAATGTTTTGGAACTAGAACTCGAGTGCAGTGTAAATATGCTGCTGCCTTTTTGTTTTATTGTTAAAACAAAAAATAGGAAAAGATTCTCACCCACTGGTCTGCAACTCTTCCGTGGTTCCATTGAGACAGAACTCTAGAGGATGGCCCTTCATCTCCTCCTGCTCCACACATTCTGAGCTGTTCTCAGGTCGGTAGTATCCGAAGTCACTGTGGGGACAAAGTAGAGCAAAATGTGCTTTGATTCCCAACCACTGTGCGGCTGCACATTAAAATGTGTATCACAATTTCTATTATCAAGAAAAAACAAGGAGAAAACAGAGGATGACTACACATGACATTTTTTGAGTGATAACAAGCACCAAACTTTGGTGTAAAACATAACTTGGTCCACAGGTGGCGATGTACAGTACCATTGATAATCATCCAGTGTGCAGGCACAAGGAGACAGACGCTGCTTGCCACTGAACTGCCTCCCGTTCCAGCAGGCCGAGTCTTTCCTCAAGCGGAGGAACGTCTCCTTGTAGCCTAACACACAGCCGTCATTGGAGCTGTCAGCGTCAGCAGAGTGAGCCAACCACGGCACGTAGTCCTCGTCAACACCTGCATGCACACCAGGTGTATTCAAAAATTCTTGCCCGTGCGCAACCACCTTCTTGCTCTATCATCTCAGATAATAACCCACAATCTCGGGTGAGGAGATTCCTGAAGTCGACGGTGATCACGACCCACTTGGTAAAGTCATTTCTGTATCCCCACAGGCTGACGTTCAAGGAGCGTGAGCCCGGCTCACTGTCCATTCCGCTGAAGTGGAAGCGGTCACTGGTAAAGTTATAAGTCCGCCAGCAACGTCCTTCATCAGTGGAAAACCTGTATTGAATGGAGACGGACCTATTGTGATAAGTGTTGCAAATGACTAAAATTGCTGCACCGCATCTTCCTCACTTGATTTGATTGACGGGGAAGTTGGTGTGCTCCACAGCCACGAGAAGAGCCCCTGAGTCCAGGATAGCATAGTGATGAGGGCCAGCAAGCGACAGCAACCACGAGTAGCCACCGTCGTCAGATACATAAACGTCAGGCACCGTAGCCGACTCGGCATCCCCCACACTGCCTGAAGAGAGGAACATGTTATGGAAAACTCAAGAGGACGAATATCCATTAAGTTGTCGATGTTTTTGATACCATGAGCAAGAATAAGGCCCACTGCACTTGGCTGTGAGAGTGGCAACATGGGGACGTTCATCTTCATGGCCGTGCTGTAAGTGGCGTGGATGTGAAGTCTACACTGTAAAGACACGTGGAGGTGGAACGGGCCTAGTTGGGTGTATGTGTGCGTTATAAGGGCTGTGTTTGCGCTGTCTCACTCTGTTTGGCCTGTTAGTGGACGTCTCAATGTCGCAATGGCTGTTTTGTGGTCGACGCAGCGTCTGCCATCTCGCTCCTTGGTCAAAGGTGATCACCGTCTCGACTGTTCCGTCTACATAGACACAAGTTCACAATGCATGGTTAAGTCATGAAATACATCCATTTTACTAAAGACTTATTGAAAACTGCGGGTGGGAGTTTTTCAGCATTGGCGGAGGTCTGTAGTCTAATAATTACGGTCTCCAGGATTCTGACTGACCAAAATGGTGTTTATAGCACGACCAATTTCTATGTCATTCCCTTGACAGCCCGCGCATTGAAAAAATATCTGAAAAGGAAAATGGTTATATTTTACACAATTACTGTAAAATCTCCCATAAATAACCTCCCCCCTCCCAATTTTTATTTTTGTTTGTGTTGGGGGGATGAAATTATCCCAAATTGGTGGGGGGGGGAGCTTAAGAAGACCGTATAAAATGATAATAATCATAATAATATAATAAAAATTATAATAATAATTAATAAATACATCAATAAATAAATAATAAATAGTTAGTTAAACTTAATATATTCACTGTCAAGTCATCTTTGGATTAACTTAATCGTGTGTTGCCACTTGAAGCAATTTTATTAAGTTGGTCAACAATTCTCTGTTTAATCTTAAATTGGTTCGACAATTCTCTTTTTAGAGGGAACAATGCATGAACAACATTTTCAAAAACATGATTTTTTTTTTAAAAAGACTTTGGTCATAGGTATGGGAAAAGAGCATCACTTTTAACTAGCATGTAAAAGCATTTGAACTCCATTGGTATGCTTTGAATCTTTTTTCTTTTGTATTATTAAAAGTATACCAGCAAATCCGTGGACTGTATTATATACAAGTATAGAAAAAAAAGTCACAGGTGATTTTTTTTTTTTTTAATTGTACAGTGTTATTCACAAGATTTTACAGTAATAATTAAAATAAGCTATTTAGTTGAATTAAAAGCACAATCTTTCATTTTTTTTTCTCATTTTTTCGGGGGGGGGGGGCTATATAAAGTTTTTATGTTTGTTAGTATGTTTTATAGACCCCTGTACAAGGCAGTTTCCACAAATCTCCTCCCCAAAGGTGCTTTGGCTTACCCTCTGTGAGCACGCTGGTCATATAAACACCCCTGAGTGACGTAATGGTGGTGAAGTCAGTGTCACTTCCTGTGGTGGTGTAGAGATGGCGCTCTAGAGACTTTGAGAACACTGTTCCTCTGTCATCAGACACATACACTGTTCCAATACCTGAGTCTGGGCGACACGCGAATACATCATTTGGACACTATCCTATGTTGAATCATTCTCGTTCTGTCGTAGCAACTTGATATAATTAATCAGCAAAGTGTGTCTGACCTTCTGGGTCATCCACATGCATGAATATCATGTTTTCATTGGCTGCCAGGATGGAATAAAATTGCTCATGGTTGACTGCAGGAAGCTGGGCTATGTTCCATACTTCTCCTCCATTCACCGAAACGTGGATCATGCGCTCTGTGTCCTGATTAAAAAAAAATAATAAAATAAAAAAATAAGCAAAAACCAACTTAGGACACAAATTGGAATGGGACCACATTTGTCCACATCTTACACGCAGAAAATGATACACAACAAATCGTACAATGTTAAATTTCCAGTGTTCGATCAAAGTGAAAAGCGCCTTGAGGGCCTTGTAAAGAGGAAAAACAAACATTATATAAATTAAGTACCATGTACCAGAGTAAAGTGTAGTCTGAGTTAATTTTTTCAACACTGCCACTAGAGAAGAGTACTTTCAACACTCACTGTTTAACAGTGTAGATTTTTAACGCTATACAGATAGATTTTTAACGCTTTTTAAGGCATAAATACGTTCTATTTTAAGTATTACCATGCTCCCAAAGACGTATTTATAAAATAAAATGTTATGGGGTTTTTTTTCATGCTAGAGCATACAGAAGGCTTTGAGGCAGCCTCTGAACTGAAGAGAATGCTTGAAGCAATAGTAGTTATTTTTAAAGAAATGGCCATCAGGTGGCAGCAGAGTATAAGAGATCAACCAGGGCCATGTTGCAAAAGGTTTTCTCCCCCACTGTTTTAAACAATTAGAGAATTATGATGAAACTTAGCTATATTCTAATGCTAATTGCTGCAAAACGGAAATAGATAGAAATATACTTTTTTTTTTTCCTGATGAAAGAAGAGACTCTAATCTTTCTTTTGGTAGGTTCTATGTTTTTATAGCAATAGAACACAATATTCTGTGGGCCTTGCAAAATCAGTCAAAATCCAGTAAAACAGTTGGGAGCGAAGGGGGTTGCTTCAGTGAAAATGGCTGGGAGGGAATGAGATAAGTGTGGAAAAAGGTAACAGTTTGAAAAATGTCACATTTGCACTCACTGATGTGCACACATAAACAGTTTTCTAGTGTTAGATTTAACACTCTCAGTGTTATTCTAACACTGGTGATTTTGCTGTGTACTGTTAAAACCTTGCAAACAATCATTGTCAGGTAAAAGAAGAACTTGTGACACTGTTGACAAAGTGGCAGGTACTGCAGATGCTCACCTTTCCAGTCATGATGGATGCAAAAAGAAAGCGTCCGCCCAATACGAACGAGTAAACTCTAGTTGCGATCGTCTGGAAGCTTTTGCCGTAGTCTACCGTTTTCCTTAGCTCCAGCATTCCTTTGTCATCTGGCAGATACAGAACGAGCTTATGAAGCTTCCCTGAATGTGTGTGTGCATGTGCAACTATCACTTACTGCATGATCCGTTGTAGTTTGTCGTGAAGTATAAGCTATTCTTCGCACCCCTGCAACATGAGAACAAGGAACAGAGATTTGTCAACATGTTGTAACCTTTGGCAGATGTCTATGTTTAAATCAGAGTGATTATATTTGTGGTTTTTGTAAGACAAATAAACATTCCAAAGTGCTGTCTAAGTATAAGCAGGGGAATGGGAACCAGGATTTTCTTGGACAGTGGGCTGGATAATATTTATAAATTGCAAAACCTGTTGCTGACTCATGCTCAGTCTAACAGAAGCCTCTGTTCCCTCCCTTGGCAAACTATTTAGGGCCCAAAATGACAGCTGCGGTCAGGCAGCGCTATCGCAATGCTCCCACAAAGCAGTGAATACAACCGCAGGTTGACACCACAACCCCATGTTGACTGCGGTGCACAAATGCAACCATAGTTGGGCGGGCGGCGCAAATTGTGTGCAGCTGGAATAACAACACAGGACAAGAAACACATAAACACGAAGATACAAGAATGTCTCGAGGAAACCAACTTAAACCAGACTGACACTGTGTCAGTGAATGGATGATTACATTTTTTAAATGTGGTTTTCATTGTAGTGCAATTGAGTGGATAATTAAATATATTCTGATGAATAGAATTGAATCTGAAGAATTGTTTACACAGTTTATGTACTGATGTGACAAGCTTGTTTTTATCTGCCTCCTAATACTGTACGTGTAAAGGTGACAATTTGGAAAACAATTCTCACCATCTGACAAGACAAACGCTGTCATGAATCTTCCGCCAGGTGGCACCAAAATCCTCCGACAGCCACAAATCCCACTGGCAGGAGTAGAAATATATTGTTATATAATCAAGTGTAATCTTCTGACTTTTATTTGAAAATAAACGCATTGATCCAATTGAACACTCGTGCTCCAATTTAATATTTTGATGTGTTTGCCGCTACCTTGATGCTGAGAGTCAGAAGTACGTTGCCATCTCCAGGGTTGTACAGCATCTGAATGAGGGGCCGAAAGGGCAGTTCTGACATCTCAAAGGTATGACCGAAGGTCCGTGAACGAAATAGTCGAAATCCCCCAATTTCAGACACGTCAGCCATCAGGATCACCTGAAAGAAAATATGCAAAGGCCTATTTTTCAATTTACATTCATTTTTTTTCTGAAAGTAAAAGAGATTTTAGATGGTTGGGTTAATTCATGTAAATCCTTATAACCCAAACCATTAGTTTACATACAACTATACTATCCCAACTTAATTTGCAGGCTACAGTTAGTTCCATTCATTTTCTACCACTTATTGTGATTGGAGTCACAGGTGAGGTGAAACCATCACAGGGCATTACTTATGTTCCTTCTTGGTCAAATACAAATCTCACTAGTGACAATTTTAAATATTTAAAGGGGAAGTCAACCGATTTTATTTTATTTTTTGACAATAATAAGTTCTATGCAGCCCCACTAATCTAAATATGGTATTCTGGTTAATATTGTGCTAGTGGAATATGGGTTAAGCAGCAAAATCAGCCGTTTTTATCCATCTCAGGGGGCAGCCATTTTGCTACTTGCTGTCGACTGAAGATGACATCTCAGTTGCTCAGGCAACAACCAATCACAGCGCAGCTGCAGAAAACAGGTGAGCTCTGATTGTTTTGTGCCTGAGCCCTGAGCAACTGTGATGTCATCTTCAGTCGACAGCAAGTGGCAAAATGGCCGCCCCCTGAGATTTTACTTCATAACTCATATTCCAAAAAATCTAATATTAATCAGAATGTCATGTTTAGACTAGTGAGGTGACTGAGGTCAGATATAACATATTATTGTCAAGAAATGTTTATGGTTGACTTCCACTTTAGATCCAACACAGCGCTTCATCAAAAACTTTAATAGAAAGATAATGATTTGACAAAAAAAAAAGGGAGAAGCACCTTGCCAGAGTGATCTGGGCTGACAGCGATGCCAAACTCTGTCTGGATGAAGGTGTGGTTGATCAGGTGGGTCACGTCAGTGAACGTCTTCCCGTAGTCTTCACTGACACAGACACAAAGTTGCATTGAAATTCATTCAGTTATAGAAGGGGGCGTGGCTAATTCCTGAGTGTCCGTATTTAGTGTAGCGCTCACCTCCTGTAGAGGTTGGACTGGCCTAATCGCAACATGAACAGAGGCACCTGGAACGTGGTCAACACCAGAATCACCTGGCAGGGGAGAACATCTTGTGACATCAATGAAAAATCATTATCAATGGAAAATTTGGCGGGAGGAGGGGTTTATTGTAAGTATTGTGGAAAGGCTGAGTGATGGAAATGAGTCAGATGATAAGCAAAGAACTGGTAATAGAAATGTAAGTAAATTTCATTGTATTTTCTCAACTTCTTGTTTTACTATACAGTAGGTAGGTTCTGTTTACATTGGATGGACACTTGACAGTTAAAACAGGTGAAAAATAATTACATTACTGGTAAATTAATAGTTTAAACCCTAACTATTACCCCCCAAACTGTGATCTCAAAACACTTCTACAAACTAATCTTACTGTTACACTTAAAAATACATTATTTATATAGATTAACTTATTTTAGAAAAGTGCATTGGCGGTGCCTCACACTGGTGTACATCTTGCATTCACAACCCATACAAAAATAAATAAATAATAATAATAAGTATATATATATATATATATATATATATATATATATATATATATATATATATATATATATATATATATAAAAATAATAAGGGGGGGGGGGGGCTTGTGAATGGTGAATCGCAAATCACTGTATCATTTTATTTCATATTATCCAGCTAACAACTTCATTTTTTAATATAATGCTGTACAGTCATTCAAGGTTTTATGCTGGCAACAGTGTGACCTTGAATTTCTTGAAACAATTTTATTTTACATAATTTCATCATCTAAACTAACGGCGATTGAGCAGAATTTGACATTGTGATCATATCTAAAAGCTACACTGTAAGCAGACTCACCCCCGTTTCATCTCCCACCCAGGCAAGAGATAAAGAGCCCATGGTCCTCACTTTAAAGTTGAACTGCAGAAATAAAAAACAAAAAAACAATGTAAATATATAAATGTACAGTCATAGAAATTTGCCATTAATTTCATGCAATTTTAATGAAAAAAATAGTCTCTTTTGGTGGGAAACTTTATGTACCAAAAATCTATCTGTAACAGTCACTACTCAAGAGTTGAGTATTCGTATTGGTCTGAAAAAAAATTTTTTTTTTAAATGTGGTATCGAACATCCCTACTAAGAACATGTGTGCACATATTCCATGATAGCCCAGTGAGAATGGTCCTGGCTGTACAAAGTAACTTGGCTCGATACATGTGTTAGTGTTTGTGTATGTGCAAGTGTGCGTGCGTGCGACCTACATTCGGCTAAATGACAAAGCCGCAGCCAGACAAGGAGACAATCGGTTACGTCCCGAGCACAGCAGGAACACAGACGCACACACACGCTCCGCAGCAGGCTGCACCAATTACTATAACGTTCTCCCGAGCGAACGTAAACGTTTGCAATTCAGACATTTAAGTCAAAGAGGATTTATAGTTCTCTGAATTCAAAGCAACTTGTTGCATAACATACAGGCTAATGACCATCTTGGCAGCAAACAACATCCCCAGTTTAGTCATCCAAAGTTGTGTTCAAGTGTGTGGGGATTCAAGCAACAAATCTGGCAACGATCCAATTTGGGGTTTTTAGCAGTAGGAAGTTGCCCTCCTTACTTCTTTTGCTGGAGAGGCAACAATGTTTATGAGGTAGTCGGGCACTATAAAGCCACAGGACATATTCTGTTCAGTCTGCCGGAAATTGCCCGCAAACCGGCTTAGTGCAAAAGTGTGGTTGGTACTTTGCGTCACACATTCACTGTTGTATTGATTGAGATCACATTTTAACAGGAACAAATCAAGGTCATCGTCTTTGCGTTTGGAATATACTCATCAGAGATCCTCTGATCAGGACTGGTCGATGTTTCAGTGTAAAGAGAAAAAAAAAAGTCACCATAATTGAGGTGATTATCATTGCGATAAATAATGTGGCAATATTAATTATTCAACCCTCAAGAAATCAATTTGTACAGTTTGACTTTTTGAACGATACTGGCAAAGTAATTTCTTTTAGGTTTTGATCCCCCCCAAGGCTAGGAGACACTTTGAATACATAAAATCTATGTAAGGTGGAGCTCATTAAAAATTTTGACAGATAATGGATTGTGGCTTTTCATAGCTTGTAGAAAATCCTTAAATCCTTCTTACACAAAATTGTATCATTTGTTTGTAAAAATGTATTTCACAAAAAAACAAAACACTTATCTATCTCTCTGTCCCTCAAGCAACATGGCTCCTAAAGTATTTATTTCTACAAATCCCAAGTGAGTTTAAATGTAAACCACTTGCAGAATAAAAAAACTTCCATGTTGTAATTTGTCTTTGCTTCTTTCCCAATGTTCCTGTCTGACAGATGCTTTCACACCTGTTTTGTGTTGAACCAGCGAGGCACTTGGAAGTCACCGTGGACTAACGCTGACATCACCAGCAACAGTTCGCTGAAAGCCAAACAATGGAAATCCCTGACATGTGCTCACAAATGAGCTTGAATCCCACCGCTTCACTGGTGGTGCAGTACATGCACAACAATGCAGGTACACAGTAAATACTTGGCAGTGGGAGGGTGCCCGCTGAAGTCGTCCTTCAGAGGTCGGACGCTGACAGTGACACAATGAGCTACTTGTTCCTGCTCCCTTCGAGCGTTGACCTTTGCGCTCCGCCAATGTTTACGCACATAAAACATCAGAAGAGGAGGTCAAGCACCGGCCTCTGATCTAACACACCAACGTTCGCAGGTTGGACCACATCATAGCGAGGACGGATTGTACTTGTGTCACATCACGCAAACTTCCTGTATGAACTTAATAGTAAGTCATTCCATTTAAAATTCACTGCAAAGCAGTAAGTTGGTGTGGTTCCATCCTCAATTCATGAAATATGTTGAGTTATATTAATTTCAAACAAAAAAAATGGCTAGCCACTAGCTAACATTAAAAAACACTTTAGACATGTATCACATTTGTAAAAAACAAAAACAAAAAACATATATTTCCTTCAGGTACGACTATCATTTAAATTAAACAAAGAATGACTTTTCTTTTCTGTGCTCTTTTTTTTCCTCTCAATTCTACTGCTGTTCTTGTTTCTCCAACAGCTGGCTGCAACCCAGCTTCACCTCTCCACTGTTTTTTGTCCTCAACATTTTTCAGCTGGAGGGGATAGACGACGCGGCTTTTGGAGTGAGAAGTGGAGGGAGCAACAACAAAAGGGGGAAAAGCCAGTTAGTAGAACAGTCAGTCTTTTTAACTCTTTTGCTCCCACAAACATATAAATATGTTCTATTTTAAATGTTTTAAGTGTCCCAAAGACGTATTTATACATTTATTTTTATGCTAGAGCATACAGAAGGCTTTGACGCAGCCTCTGAAATGCAGAGAGCGGGTGAAGCAATGCCAGTAATTACAAAAACGACGAACAGGTGGCAGCAGAGTATAAGAGATCAACTAGGGCCATGTTGCAAACAAGCTGATTTACCCACAGTTCTAAACAGATTTGTGAATAATGATGAACCTTAGCTATTTTCTAATGCAAATTGCTGCAAATTTTCAACAGATAGAAATATATAAATAAAAAAATCCTGATGAAAGAAGAGACTAATTTTTCTTTGGGTAGGTTCCCTTTATGACTTTTTATGGTGTTAATGGAGACTTTTGAAGACTCCCTTCCAGATGTAGTCATATAGCAGAAGAGCTTCACCTCCTCCAGTCAAGTCAAGTCAAGTCAAGTCAAGTAAAGTCAAGTCATCTTTACTTATATAGCACTTTCAAACAGCCTTAGTTGTCACAAAGCCTTTTACATCTAGACTGCAAGTCTTACACCTTGCGGCTTTCACAGTCTCAGACTAAAAACTGCATATCAGAAGGAAGGAAGTTTTAGAGTTTTACTAGAGTCACAGGGCACTCCCGTCATCTGGATCATTTAGTATAAGATGGTAATCTCAACTGTTTTAGATCAGTCTTATCCTAGTCTTGGCCTTATCACAATATCAAATGTGTCTGATGTGATCACAAGCCTTTCAGTCTTTGCAGTTATGTGACACAACCAACACAAACCACAAGTAGAATCTGTGTGTACTTCTTCATACAGTGAAGAGAAGATAGGAATTATCCCTGTAGTGCAGGTATCCATGACTTGAATTTTGGAGTAGCAGACATAGCTCGGTCTGGAGCCTCAAGCAGGAACGGCTAAAACTCGGATCATCTGTTTGATTTGAACAAAGATCCAATACTGCAGCCAACCTCAATTTATGAGTCAGAGTCTTGTGAATATTGTGAGCTCAAATCCAATAAAATCATATTCTGGTGATTTCACTTAGCTAAAAATCAACACTGATCTATTTGTCCATGTCACAATCAGATGGAAAGTAAACATGTTTATGAATTTGTAATTTCTTTTTATGTTAAAAAGATATATCTATTCAGGACTCAAAGTAGATTTAAGATAGAAAAACATTATTCATTGTGTTTATTATTTCTATTAGATTATTTAAATGAGAGATAAATACATTACTCAACTCAACTTTATTTATATAGCGCTTTTGAACAGCCTGAGCTGTTACTAAGCGCTTTACATAAACACAACAAACAAATACAAATGTAATGTTTACTTTTCTTTCAGTAATACCATGATAATCAAGCAATGAAAACACTCACACGAGCTTGTGCAAGTGGAAGTGTGCAGCACTGACAGGGTACCATTCAACCCAAACAGTGAGCGGACGTGGGAGTGTGCAAGCTTGGCCAATTCTTTTCATGGTCAATACCAATATGTGACCCAGACAGACACATTGGTAATAGAACTCACACACACACGAGCAAACAGGAAGACAAACCAGCCGAGTTGGACCTCAAATTCCTCTGAGCACGAAGGCTATTCAGCTCGCGCTTTCCTTTGCAACACAAGACGGTGTGTTTGGCTCAGTGGAAGTAATAATGAAGGCGCATATGATTGAAGACTGAGGCTGTTAAGTTGGTTTTGGAAGTACAACGAATACCACCATGTCTTTTTGTCTCTGTCCTTCTTCCAAGAGCCTCCAATTACCAGACTGCGACAACATTTGTGTTGTCAAAACTCCATGCTTTTTGGCTGCTAATGGATGTGATGTGGACCAATGACCTACATACGCTCACTGGCTAGTTCATTAGGCATACCTGCACAACCCACACCAATATAAGTGCTACATTTGCAAAAACAAGAATTATTAAAGTTTAAATTGACACATCCAATGTTAATCACAATCCATTCTGTGACACTGGTCTGACTTGTGGGTTTATCTCATTTCAAAACAATTTTTCCACAGGATTATCTTTTAGTTCAATTATCTATACCAGCAATGTATAGTGACAAGCAGAACAATTAAATAGTCTTCCATTAGATGGCAGAAGGTACTGGTAATCGACAACAGTCACTGTTACCACTTGAGGTAGCACTGCTGTCAGTGTCAAGAGAGGATACAGTATAAATAAAGTGGAGAGTGATGCATTTTATGACAAAGATGTTATGGTCAAAATTTTCAAGTCAAGTCATCTTTATTTATATAGCTCTTTCAAACAGCCTAAGCTGTCACAAAGCGCTTTACAGAAACAATATAAAACAAACATAACATGCATTACATTAACAGCAGAAACTTAATTAAATCATTATCAATTACAAGTTGACATCTTGATAATAATAATCCTACAGAAGTTTTTTAAGGACTATAGCTCATTAAAATTGAATTTTTTTCTGAAATGGACTTTGTTGTTGATGGTTAATATTAATATTCCAAACCTTTTCAGTCCATGGATGACAAATGAGCATTATAAGAAAAAAAAAAGTGGACTTGTGCATAATTGTGACTTCTGAGTTTACAAGTTTCAAATGCATTCCAAAATAATGGACGTCATCTCTGCTCGCGCGGTCTAAAAGCATGGTTTAAAAAAACAAACAAAAAAACACTTTCCGCGGATAATTATGGCTGTTTAAAAAAAAAAAAAAAAAAAAAAGTGGTGAACTTACAGTGTGGGTGTTGTTTAACAGCGATGACTCGACTCCAGGAAAACTCGGGCATGAGTGTTCATTCAGTCCTGGCGCTCCGCGTTCCGACATCTCCAACTTCTCCCAAATGTGTCGCTCTTCATCACCGCTCAACTCCCTCCGTCGCCTCGCTACAAACGACTTTTGTCCCGCGTGGAAATGCCTCGCCAGCGCGCACGCAAACAAGCACCATGTGAAAACGTAAGTCGCAGATATCATTTTTAAATCGGCTGGTCAGTTTTGTTGGCGCTCACTCGCGGTGCCGCATTAAATCCCAAACACTGACTCCTCGTGCCCCCCCTCATCCCCCAGAAAGTATCTTTCATTAACGTCCCCTCCACTGCGGCGCGTGATTGGTCAGGACGAGAATAACCTGCATTTTCATTGGACGACAGGACTCTTCCTCGATGAGATGATATCAAATCTTTCCTGGGGTTTTAGCGCCTGTTAGTGGTCTACCGAAACCCAGCAAACCTTCATAAAGTTTCCCCCCCTTTTTCTTCCTGTGAATTAACGATTCCAGGAAGCACTAAAAATGAAGTACTCTGCAAGGGAACAAAAGTCCACTAACCTTAAAAACTGCCTCTGGTATATTATTGGGGGATATTAAACGGCAAACGCTTAATCCCAAATTTATTTGCAATTTTTGTGTGTTCACGCTACTTTAAAGTACAGTATAGTTTAATATCACTTGCTGAAAACGTAGTCCAAAAAGTAATCAAATAAGCATGGTCTTTAGTTTTTCAATGTATTTGATCAATTATAAATATACACTTTTCTATTTTTTTATCACTAATTTATCTTTTCCAACATTAATATATATATATATATATATATATATATATATATATATATATAATAAAAAAATATATATATATATAATATATATATATATTTATTTTTTATTTTTCACAGTAGTTGAGATAATTTAAACACGTAGTAATACACAGTGATACCTTATTTAAAGTTGTGAATTTTAAATGCCATTTACTTTTGGGTTCAGTCTGCACATATGATACTGGATTGCATAATACTTATGTAATCACTGAAACAAACATTTCCAATTCAATCAAAACACACAAAACTGGAGATGCATTTGTGTTGTTTGCCAACAATACGTAAAATGCTCAATTCAGCCAGCACCGTTTCAGGATTGACCGAGCTTGAATTGGTGAAGAGTGGAAACTATTAACAATTAAAAAGAACATCTGTCCAGTTTTTCCACAAGGCCTGGCCTGTTGGTTTGGTATACAGAGACATTAATGGAGCTGCTTATACTGTACTTACATTCCAAATCGTCTTTTATCCTCACAGAAAAGCTAAATATTAGCGCATGTTAACAATGCCAATGGCACAAAACTAGAATGTGCATCATGGAAAATCATAGATGCATAACGAGAACTTAGTTTCTTTTGAGTGCAGACAAAAACTTTCCACTGGAGAAAAAAATATTTGGTGCACTATAAAGGGTAAAACCTAAAATGAAGCCACACAAAAATAAACATGTTTATATGACAGGAAGAGGACGTTCAAGAGTTCATAACAGTTGTGTTGTGGGTGAATGGTTAGAAAATTAACGTACCTGTAGTATATAACCCATTATATATGGGGTATATACCACGGAAGAGGCAGGACTGTTTTTTTTGCACATCAGTTTGTTTCCGGTTCGGTTTGCGACATGTGGGGCTGCGTCAAAAATACTTGTGCTTCCGACTTTGTGCCCCTGGGTTGCGCGTTCGCAACCCGGACCGGAAATAAACTGATGTGCAAAATCACGTCCCGCCTCTTCTGTGGCATATACCCCATTATAAATCCGGAATGTGCACGGACAAACATCAGAAAAAGTCATTTAGTTGTGGAATACAACAGTTTAATTGAAGTACTGATTTGTTAAAAAAAAAAATCCCCTCCCCCGTGTTCTTCCTGCTGCTGTACAGATGCTGATAGGCAAGAAGTCCATTAGCACATCACACAGAAAAAAAACCTCTGATGCAATCCGAACAGATCTGAACGCAGCGAGTTGGATGTGCTGATGGAAAGTTGGGTTTTGTTGCTCGAATCTTGAGGCCAGGCGTACTTCCTGTTCTCTCGTGCCTGCGCTGAAAATCATCTAAATATCCTTGATCACATCCTCCAACTCTTCTTTGGTGTACATGTGGAAGGTCTTCCCTGGCTCCACCGTTGCAAGCTAAAGAGAAAAACAAACTTACTATAACTTGGGCATTTAAATCCAAACATCCAAAAGTATTGAAAAATTAAGTTAATATGGCTTGCTGTATTTTTTTTATGTAGTAGCCTGGGGCGATTCCAATTTTGAACTACCGCAAAAGTTGTGGCTTTTGGCCAGCATTTTATTGAAACACCTGTGGCTAAAGCCAAACTGAAGGTTTTTACTTTCTAGACCAGGATTTGACACCCCTCGTCAATCAGAATGGAGGAGAGCATATGATCAAATAAGGCACACACACCTCAATGTTGGTGGCGTTGAGCTTTTCCTCCATCACCTGCTTCAGAATGGTGAGTGATGACTTGATAGCATCTTTTAGCGTCATGGACTACAAGATTCAAAAACAAAAGGCAACTGAGTGATTTATGTTCAAAATGAAAAAACTCCATAGCTGGGTTAATCAATTGAATAACTGCAGCCAATTAACAGCTCTACCTTGTGGTAGACTTCTTGCAGAGAGCTTTGTGCGCCCTCAGACGCTGAGCCAATTGCCCGAGCGTCACACTGCACAAATGTTCCTGAAGGGTCCATGTGATACCTGGAATTAAAAAGAAAAAAAAAATAATCTGGCATTTTTAACATTCCGATATCTTCTTGTCCATAAACACTAAAAATGACATACAGTTGAGGTCCTTTTTCATCCACCCCTCCAAAAAGAAGTGCCACTCCAAATGGCCGACTCTGTAGAGGAAACAATAAAAGATAGAAGATTTAAAAGCATGTCTCACAGTTAGAACAGCTAAAGAGCAAAGAGACTTACCATTGCACCAGGGTCAGCGTCCTCCTCCCCGAACTGCAGCGCCAAGTTGGACACCGCCTGGGTCACACTCTCCACCGTCATGGTCTCGTCATAAGTGAACCAGTGGTTCTATGGAGGAGCAGACAATGCAGATAAGACAAAGCTGATTAACAAGGTAGGGTACAGACTTCCATACCTGTGTTTCCACTCTGGCTTTGTCAATTAGAGTCTTGGCATCAGCTATCAAGCCACTCATCGCACAACCTTTGAGGCAAGACACAAAACATTCCATTATTTCCCATTATTCTTAATTTGACCAAAAGGAACACAATACTTTCCAGTGGTTCCACACTCCTGCAAAAACTTGGTAAGTGAAAGTGACATTCATACAACTACTCACCAATGTGACTGTCGATCTCCACAATCTTCTCAATGCTGTTGGGCTCCATCAGCGGAGAGGTAATCCTCTTCTCCACAGCCAGACATACCCCCTCTAATGTCTGGATACCAATTGCTGTGGAGCCAAGCTACAAAACAAAATAAATAAACAAATAAACAAGTATAATGACAGACCAATACAAAAAAAAAATTCTGACCGTTTCCAAAGTGTTTCCGTGTCCAAAGAGACATTAGCTGTATAATATCAAAATATAGGAGGTAATAATGCAATAAATAAATAAATGTCACTTACTTTTATTGCCTCAATAGCATATTCGACTTGAAACAACCTTCCTTCAGGTGAGAATGTGTTGACACCTCTGAAAGACAATGATGCAGGAACGGTGATTATTATTGAGTGTAAAGAACGGGAAATAACATTCTGATTTACAACACACAAAAACTTCAACTTCAACATCGACAAGAAAAGATGTCTACGACGAAAGTGAAAGTAATGTGAAAGACCAGCGACAAGACAAACATTGGAACATAGAGAGACAAAGTAGTTAAGATTACATTTAACTCCATCACACTTTAACATTATGACTGTCGGTACAACACAATAAACATGATTGTGTTACTTCTTGTTTGTTTTCTAATCGTAGCGCGAAAAAGTAGCCAACAAATGACAAAGCAGTTTGTGTTGCAGCGTTGTTTTCACCAACCTGTCGTATTCCGATCTCGTCAGGAACATCGTTCAACTTTGAACAGGAGACCTACAAATAAAGAAGAGAGAAGAAATAACACTATGTAATTTAATCGTATTTAAGTTCGCCCCTGGCACCCAGCTAGCTATAGTTAGCAGTGCGCATGCTAGCAATCCCTCAAACATAATTGCAACACTGGATAAATTTAAAACCCATCATATCATCTTCAAACAGTATCGCATTTGATTAATATAATTACAAAATAACCAACGTATAACATGCTTTTAAATCAATGTTCAACTAATTTACCTAGTGTTGAACAAACCCTTGAATGAGTTCGCTAGTTTCTGGGAAGCGGCGAGTGTGTAACACCGGAAAAGGTCCGTGTCTTTACAAAAATAAAACAAGAATTCCTAGATCCATCCATCCATCCATCCATCCATCCATCCATCCATCCATCCATCCATTTTCTTGACCGCTTATTCCTCACAAGGGTCAAATACAAAAATACAAGAGTAAACGTTATCTATACAATTTTTAAATAGGTCCTTAGCTTACAACAATTGTGATATGAATACACCTCGTTGTAAGCTAAGGAGGTATTTAAAAATCGTATAGATAACGTTTACGCTTGTATTTTTATTTTTTATTATTATTAATATTTTTGGGGTCACGTCAGCCAGACCGCCACACGATGGCACTATTACTCCGAGTCCACTACTATGGGACAAGCCAAATGGGGCAGTGCTCTTTGGGAGTTTGTTGGAACCCTTTTAAAGCAGCATTTATCTTGCTGCCTCATATTTCTGTCAATAGTCCGGTAGTCGTGCTTTACAATTTATAGGCACCACAGGGAACCAGCATCACACTTCACTCATTGACCAAAAAAGGGCTTTTCATGTGTTTGACATGGCTTGTCTTACTGGCTGCTACAAAATAAACTCACTGAAACTGGTAGGATTTTCCCCCCTTTCCCCCTGGGATGTCTCGGGTAAAGTTATGAGAGGAGGGGTCTGCTTGTGTCAGGTTTCATTTCACCGGATGGGAAAGCTTCACTTTGGTTCTGCACAGAAGTCTCCACTGCAGCTGAAGCCGGGTCTCTTTTAAGACTAAAAAGAAAACGGCCAAGTTGTGTTGGTGGATGAATAAACAAGACTGATCATTTCTTTGTCTCACACGGACAGTGTTCAACTTGAAAAGCAATCTTCTTTCTAAATAGAAGCAACATGAAGAGCCACCGGGAGGAGTTCTTGTTGCAGGCTCTACTCTTAATCCACAGTAAGTTTGGCTTCTCATGTCTTAATTTCCTGTTACATTATTACTGTATATGGTAGTAATTCACATTATTTATTCTTGCAACCTATTCCTTGCCTTCTAAAGGGCATGCAAATTGTTTATTAATAGATTAATGATGGTCTACATCTTTGATATTTTTTTTATGTGACATACATTTGTACTGTTAACTATACAGAAAAAGTTGTACAAGAAAGCAAAATGTCAGTTCACTCTATGTTGAAAACAGCAGTTAGATTTTGTTGTGTTGTTTTAATAACATAATAACGTGGCATGAATTTTAACAAAATACATTTTAAGCGATTCATGATTGTAATAAATCATTGCTTAGGCATACATACTGTACATTAAAACTGAATACAAAGTTATATTGTCAGATAAATATGATTTTTTTTTTTTAATTAAGGCAAGACTTTTACCTAATGTATACATAAAAGTTACACTGATCATCCATCTTCCGCCCACATTCCAAAAAAGATGCATGTTAGATTAATTGAAGATTCTAAATGTTCCATTATGTGTTTTGTCAATAAATTGTCAATATGTCCAGAGTGTACCAAGCCTCTTTCTTGCTCACATTCTTGCCCAAATTGTGGTTCTTTATATAACTACAAAGAATGAGTATAGAGTGACTAACTAAATCAACTGTGACATTACATTAATGCCTTTCCCACGTTGCAAATAGATAATTATGGCTTTTTTATGTGATTTAACTGCGGTTGTCTTTCAGTGTCTGTGGTCTACTTCTTCCCTGCAGGTATGTTACAGCCGTCCGTGCATGTGGTTTTTACCAGAGGTTTTCAAATTGTGTGATGTGGGCGCCAGAGGACTTCAGCCGTGACACAGCAGCTTGTGAATAATAATGAAAAAATGTTGTTGTTCTTTAAACCTGCTGACCAAACTCAAGTTAAAATGAGTCATTTTTTTTCTTCTATCTCTGCAAATGCAACGGAAAATAGTCTTCAGCAAATCTTTTAAAGAGTAATAATTTACACGCAACGTTCGGACAGTAATACAAAATCATTGCTATGCAATGATTCAGACAGGACTCACTGATCAGAAATGAAATGAAGGCTCACTGTCCCACACTTTGAAAACCATTATTTTGTCCCAATTTGCATTCCTAACTTTACATTTACATGTGCTTCTGTGGCCCTCAGTTCGGGGCCAGTCAGATAGCAGCAGCAGAAGCATTGTATTGGGTGGCTACAATGTCAGCGCCCCGGCTGGCTCCAGCGTGACATTACAGTGCGTCAGTGGCCGCATGGTGTGGACCAGGGACAACCTTAGGGACAGACAGAGGGTTCTCCACTGGGACATCTACCGGGCCCATGTGGATAACGGCATGGAGAGAGTTTTGGACATGTACTCTGCAGGAGAGCAGAGGATTTACAACTCTTACAACCTGAAAAGAGTCAGCCTCAGTCAGAAAGCATTCAAGGATGGAAACTTCTCACTGGTTATCAAAGGTTACACTCATAAACTTTGTAGTTGTTGAAATATGAATCTATCTATCTATCTATCTATCTATCTATCTATCTATCTATCCATCTAGAGCTAGCAAGCTAGCTAGCTTGAGTTAGCAGGCTAACTAGCTTGAGCTAGCAATCTCGATAGTTGTCTGACTATCAAGCTAACTAGCTAGCCATTAGGCCTACATTAAAGTATAAGCTTTCCATCATTGAGCATGGTTTCTTTGCTAGGATTATAAAATTCCCAATATTCTTACAGCCTAAATAGCACCTGGCAACCATTTTAGCCTTTAAACTTCTTAGTTTATGTTGACTAAATATATTTTAGTGCCCCATTTGAAGAGATGCCTGAAGTGTTTACTTTGACAAAGATGACTAGAAAATAGCAACTGGATACATTGCCATCATGTGTACAGTGTTCCCTCGTTTTCCGCTGGGGTTAGGTTTAAAAAAATACCCGCAATAAATGAAATCCACGAAGTAGTTAGGTTTATGTTTTACATTTATTATTAGGGGTGTTAAAAAAAATCGATTCGGCGATATATCGCGATACTACATCGCGCGATTCTCGAATCGATTCAATAATCGGCAGAATCGATTTTTTTTTTTTTTTTTTTTTTTAGGATTCACACCTTGAGCATGGAAGAATGTTATATGAACGGAACATTAAGCCTTAATATTTTATTTTAATGCTGTTCAAACATGAAACAGATTACAACCTCTATAAGACTGAAATTTCAGATAAATAAATAATACATTTTCATATAAATCTTACACTCTACAAGCTTACTGATTAGTATTTTCTAAATTTGAATGAAAAAAATCGCAACAATCGACTTATAAATTCGTATCGGGATTAATCGGTATCGAATCGAATCGTGACCTGTGAATCGTGATACGAATCGAATCGTCAGGTACTAGGCAATTCATACCCCTATTTATTATGAACGTTTTAAAGCTCTAAAACACCTAACCATACAGTTTATACACTTTTCTCATACAGACATTCACATTTTCTCACATTTCTCTCTTGTTTAAACATTCTCAATGTTCAAACCTTCATAAATTTTAGAAAATCGGTACATTACAGTAAAAAAAAACAAAAAACAAAAAAAAATTGCACCAAAAAAATCTGCAAAACAGCGAGATCATGAAAAGTGAACCGCGTTATTATAGCAAGGGAACACTGCATTTGAAATTAAAGCTAGGTTTTTAGTATTTTTCAGTTTTTCCTAATACAAAAATCATCTGCTGTTGTTAGATGTGACAATGAACGACAGAGGCTTGTACTCTTGTAACCTCCACCATCTCTACTGCCACTTGTACGAGACGGTCCGAGTACAACTGAATGTCACCAAATCACGTATGTCGCCATCGCCAAGCCTGATGTGTCATGTAAAGTCGTGGTACATGACCTGTGACCTTCCTGTTGCGCTACTCCAGGTCGTAAAGAGCAGCGCTACTGGGATGGCCACAAAGCGGTGTACGTGGTGCTGTTGGGGAGCACTGTGGTGCTGCCGTGTGTCAACAGGAGAAACGTGTGGACAGACTGGAGCAATGACGAGGCAGATCAGCAGGTGGGTCTGACATCATCTTCTAGGCCAGGGGTGGGCTGAGTATTAATGCAGCCCAATGAGCATTTATGACGCGAGTCAAGTTCCAGGACTGGTGACAAAAAAGATCTTTACTTTGACATCTACAAATGGCCTGATTCATCTGACTGATAAAATTTGTGACCCACAGGTGGTCCATTGGGACCGTCAGTCCCCGGGAATCTACCACGATCGTGCGGATCGCTTAGTGGACATGTACGCCTCAGGGGAGCAGCGTAGCTACGGACCCTCGTTCCTCCAGAGAAAGATGAACATCAGCAACCAAGCCTTCTCAGAGGGAGACTTCTCACTCACCATATCTGATCTGCAGGTACAATATAATCTCACACAGAGGCAGTGTGCCTGTGCGAGTATTTTTTCTACTTGCTGTTGACGGATGATGACATCACCTGTGCTGAGGAAGTAGGTAACGACCAATCATGGCTCAGTTTACTCACCAAACCCAGAAAACAGGTGAGCCATGACTGGCCGTTATCTACTTCCTCAGCACAGGTGACGTTATCATCCGTCAACAGCAAGTAGAAGAAATACTTTTTAAAGGTATTAATTGTATAGTATAAGCATACTTGATTTATGTTTCAATACTACAGCAGCTTAATAATAAATTTTTGGCACGTGTATACAATGTTTCTACAGTCTTTTCCTTGTTTATACAGCCCTTGTCTAGTCCAATTTTGTTGCTCGATTGAGGCGGATCTTGCATTAAGTTTAATAAAGAATAAAAAGAAAAGCAAAACGTCATGTGTTTCTTCATAAAAGTCTCAATGAATAAAAAATATGGACAAAAACACCCCCCCCTCCCCGCCGCATCAAACTGGAGCATGTGTAACAAATAAATACTTTGGTACCATGACAACCACACTGATGCATTAATTAAAGTTGAAAAATAAAAATCATATGTTACCGATAATTGACATGTTGAACTAAGTTTTTAGTTTTGTGCGTGTGTGCTGACTGTTTAGGTCACTGACCAGGGGATGTACTCGTGTCACCTTCATCATCATTACTGTGGTTTGCATGAGAGGAGACAATTTCAGGTCACCGTGGAACCGCCAGTGATTCATGCCACTGTCCCAGCCAAGGCATTGCCCAGTGCAGACAAAGGTAAACTATTATTAATAAGTTAAAAAAAAAGAAAGAAAAAAAAAAGATTTTCGCACTCAAAAATTAAGTCTTTACTTTAATAAATACAGTATTTTGACATAAACCAGTCCCATACAATTCCAATGTGTTTGTTACAACAAAAAATATATATTTGATGTTGAACAGCCAAATATAGTTCAGAAAAAAAAAGTACTGTAATTGCATGGGACTGCTTGTCAGAAATATATTGAGTACTAGGGGTGTGAATTGCCTCGTACCTGACGATTCGATTCGTATCACGATTCACAGGTCACGATTCGATTCGATACCGATTAATCCCGATAAGAATCTATAAGTCGATTGTTGCGATTTTTTTTCATTCAAATTTAGAAAATACTAATCAGTAAGCTTGTAGAGTGTAAGATTTATATGAAAATGTATTATTTATTTATCTGAAATTTCAGTCTTATAGAGGTTGTAATCTGTTTCATGTTTAAACAGCATTAAAATAAAATATTAAGGCTTAATGTTCCGTTCATATAACATTCTTCCATGCTTAAGGTGTGAATCCTAAAAAAAAAAAAAAAAAAAAAAAAAAAAAAAAAAAAAAAACATCGATTTTGCCTATTATTGAATCGATTCGAGAATCGCGCGATGTAGTATCGCGATATATCGCCGAATCGATTTTTTTTAACACCCCTATTGAGTACTGTAATTTTTTTCCCATACTAACAAGTGGTTTCTTAGTTGGTGTGAGTTAACTCTTTGACTGCCAAAAATATCAAATAACAATTAGTAAAATCACGATGTATGCCGTCATAAATGTTAAATGTTGTCAACTACGTGTTGTTGTTTTTTTAAATCAATGGCCAGTGCAACGTCTAAGTGCAGCGCTACCTGGTCAATGAGTTGTGGAATCAAAAACACCCACTAACTATGGCCAGCAGATGGAAGCATGATATCTCTTTTCAATGGGCTGCCGGTGTGTGAAATTACAATGAAGCATGATGGAATCTGATGAAATGGAATGTTTTCAAGGGTGACTTGAATTATCAAACTGTTGTGGAGAAAATGTATCTTTTCACAAGAAGCTTATTTTCTCCTTATTTTTTCAATTTTCGCTAAATGTCATTCAAATTATGGAATAAGGTAGAAACATACTTTTTTTTGTTATGAAAGAATGGAATGCGATCATTCATTTGGTACCCACATTGTATATGTAGTAAAAGCACACAATATTTTTTCTGTTTGCCTTGAAAGTTGAGTTACTCAAAATCGGCTGGTACTGTGGGGACACTGGGGGTTGTTGATTTGGATAACGTGTGGCAGTAAAAGACATTTTACAGAAAAGTGTCAATTAAATTAAACCTTTTTATTTGTGCGGCGATCACAGCTAAATGACATTTTTTTTGTCCCTTAAAAAAATGACTGCTCTGGAGAAGGAAAAAAAAACATTAATTTAATTTTGTGGAGTTCACAACTAAATAATCTGTTTGTTTGTTTGTTTTTTTTTTTTTTTTTTTGGTCCTGAAAAAAATGTCTGGATAAAAAAAAAAAAAAAAGAAAAGAAAAAGATCTTAAATAACACAGCAAAGCCTGTGGTACATTTAGTTTAATTTTTTTGTATGCCCTTTCTGATTGGCCGGGACACATCCATTTTGAACTATCACTGAAACAAAAATGAAACAGCCTTTACCCTCAAACTGACCCTGAAAAACAAGTGCAGTAAAAGTGATAACTCACCAGTGTGTACTCACTCCCCCTCACTCACCAGCTCAGCGTGAGTGCTTTAACAGACTTGAACTAAAAACTATCATGAGTACAATTAGGAGCAAAAAGAAAACAAAACTTCACATCTGTTCTTCACCACATTTCCTTTCCCTGTATCAAACTGCTGTGACGACTTCACCTTCCATCTTGTCAACGTGAGAAAGCCCCTTTTTCTGTTTGTTTCATTTGTTTTTCTTGCTCTCTCAGCTTGTCTGACGCCAGAGCCCCCAAAACCGCACACGCACCACCCAGTCACCATGTCAAGCCGCCGCCAAAAATGCCTTTCTCTTTGTGGACTTTTCATTTGCCTCCTCTCATCCTGCATGAGTCTGTTTGTGTACAGTTTTTGTCTGTGTATGTTACAGGAAATGGTGATGTTTTTAGTGCATAAAATTGCGCTTTTCTGAGTTCGTATTTCGCAGTAAGAAGCGTGAATGCAGATGGTCTGTTTTGATTCATAGCTGATAATGGTAGATGTATAAATGTGGCAAAATCATTTGGAAGGTTTTGGAGCAATTCCTGTGGTTGAGCCTGTGCGTGAGCGTGTGTGCCAATATGATCTCATTCCAGTGGAATTTCATCCACAGGAGTTGAAATCCATCTCTCTACCCTCACAGCTAATCTCCTCTCTCAGATGTACAGACGGATCTCCAACCGCCCTTTAAAAACGTCTTTTTCACATATGATTTAATTATAATGGAGAAGTTTAATTTCCCCTTTAAGGATTATAAAAGTCTTCACACAATAACAAATAATCTGTTCCGGGGTCAACTTTAAACTCTTTACAGGCAAGTAAGTCGTTAACATTCTTAAGAGCCACGCAGTACAAGAGTAACAATAAGTGAACCATTGTTAATAAAAAGCAGAACCAATAATATGTGTACTGAAAATTATGATGGCTATAAAAAGTGTACACACCCCTGATTAAATGCCAGGTTTTTGTGATATTAAAAAAATGAGACCAAGATAATTTTATTTTTTTTCACCACCATTAATGTCAAAACTGCGATAAGATTGCACAAGTGTAAACATCCTCCATAACAAAATTCCCCATGTGATTTTCTTATGGTTCAATGAAAAGGTTGAGCTTCTTCAATTTAACTCATCCACTCCCAGCCATTTTCACTGAAGCAACCCCCTTCGCTGTTTTACTGGATTGCGATTGATTTTGCAAGGCCCACAGAATATTGTGTTATATTGCTATAAAAACATAGAACCTACCAAAAGAAAGATTAGAGTCTCTTCTTTCATCTAGAAAAAATATATATTTTTGTATCTGGTTCCATTTTTCAGCAATATTCACATTCCTGGTGAAAACACTGACAAAAAGAGCTTGTTGCAACATGGACCTGGCTGATCTCTTATACTCTACTGCCACCTGCTGGCCATTTTTTGTAATAACTACTACTGATTTTAGCCACCTCTTTGTCAGAAGCTGCATCAAAGCCTTCTGTATGCTATTGCATAAAAAAACACAAAAAAAAAAACATGTAGCTACGTTTTTTGGAGTGAAGGACAATATTAAAAATGCATTTACACGTTTTTGGGGTTTGAATGAGTTAAAAAGTGTGTTTGGCCCACAGCACTAGATGGTGGTGGCTGCATCATGCTTTCGGAGTGTTTTTCTTCAGTCCTTAGAAAAAGGGTGGAGAAATTATGAAGTGTTCCAAAGCAGTTAGTTTTAGCACAAACCTTTCAGGCTTTTACTGGGAAGAGAAAAAAAAATGTCAGGAAAAGTCTACTAGAAATGCTGCGCTTTATTTGGATTAATCAGTGGCATTAATAATGGGGTGTGTAGACATTTCCTATCTATCATACGCTGTTATAACTATCAACCTATGTCACATTTACACTGCACTTACCAGCTCACTCGACTCCATAATGTGAGTTTTCCACTTCAGAATCGTACCACGGGAAACTGAAGAGGAAAAAAAACAAAACGTGTTGCATTGAAGGCTCTTGTCAGAATACGACAAAGCAACAATGATTGAAACAATGATGAGTGGTTAAAGGAAACATATGCAACATTCTTTCAACAATTTAAAATAACAGCTTATTCAGAGACACTTTTTATGATATAAGCAGATGCAACAATGTGTATGTGTATACAGTACAAGCAATTAAAAACTAATTTTCCCATAATATGTCCCTCTTAACACAGCTGACTTTAAGTTAATTCTTTTATTATTATCAATAATGTTCTGACCAGATGGTTCCGAATATCATCACACATTTGTGATGGCATGTTGTTTAACCTTTAAGTTGTAGAAGCTTAATGAACGTTTCCTCAATCTTTTGGTGAAATTTCAGATTGTACAACAAGGAGGTTGCATTTATTTATATATATATATTTTTTTTAAACAATGACCCAAACGTACAGAGTGACAGAAAGGCTGATCATCTCATGTCTTCTTCTCTCCGACTGTCTGCTGCCATGTTGACTTTGGCTCACATACTTTTTTTTTTTTTTTTTTCCCCTCTCCCTGAGAGTCCCACATACTCAGGTTTATTTTCCTGTCTTCTTTATTAAGGAAAGTATTTTTGGTTGGAAAAGAAAACAAAAAAAAGGAGTGTGTTTCATGTGTCTAGCAGCTGGTGAAAAACAGACAGGGGAAAGAGAGTTGAATGAAGGAGATAATTTGATGTAGGTCAACTCTCCTTTTCTTCATCATCCCCTCAAATGAAGTAGCGGGCAGAGCAGCGGATCCACAAACACAAACATACTCTACAGTGTCTTGCTATCAGGGATCAAGTATGTAGGGAATTAGAGTAAATAAACAAATGCTCCCTCTAGACAAGACAAGCAGTTCAGTATGTCTCGAAACGCCCTTTCGTCAAAGGCTCGTCATTAAAAAAATAAATAAAAAATTATATGGCTTAACCGCAGAAAACGAGTCATATGGCGTGACTGTTTGCTTTTGGCTCACATATGCTGAGTGTAAGGTTCATAACCTCATGCCATCCGAATTTAGTCCAACTGGAAATGAACTCAACATTTTAGTACAGTACAGTCGGGAGACGTGCGTTTGCAGAGAAGACTTGATAATGCAAGTTTGAAATAAAATACACTTGTGATTAAATACTAAGTACTTAGTGTTTGCTATTCTGTCATGTTAGCATGCTACTTCCTACCATACTGGCAGGGAAACAAGATTGTACTTTTTTGTTTGTTTTCTTAGGCAAGGGGGCACGTTTAAGTTCAGTTATCACTGTGCAACTTGATAAATTTCACATTTTAACGTAAAACGTATGTTAAAATATGATAGTTTAACTTCCGGTTCCGGTCACTACCGTTTAAAAAACAAACAAAAAACAAACAAACAAACAAACAAAAAACCCAAAACAATAAGGCCAGGTTTTTAAAAAGGTTTAACTTTTACCCATTGCTTGATTGGGTGATAAGTAGCTAGCCTAAAGGTTGTTTTCGTCACCTTTCAGATACCAACAAAGTGGAGTCACCACGGATCATCAACGTCGTCCTCCCCGACCACAGACATCACTTTCTCCTGCCTCTGGGTTTCGTCCTCACTGCCTTCCTCCTTTTGGCGTTTGTCATCCTCATCATCATTCTCATCACACGCAGACGTAGAAAAACAGGTCAGAATTCAACTTGGAGTTTTAACAGGTTTTCATTTAAAACCCCTTAAAGATGTTTTGATGTAATAATATTGCTCTGACAACTCTGCTCTCAGCATTTCATGAATGGTGAAAGTGCAAATCAAAACATCTTTTCTTATGCACCATTTGTTTGTAACACATCAAACACTAATGAAGCAGTTGGTGATTGGCTACTTAAAATACAAAAACAATTTTATTATTTTTCTGGTTTCAGATTTATATTCAGTGGCGTCCACGAGGTGAGTATGTACCGGTAACATCACATAATGCACACACACACAACTTGAGGTTGAACTGATGTGACTTTTAATCCCAACTTTACACAATATTTGTCTTTAGGTCCAACAGAAGTCACAGCAGTTCAGAAGAGTTTGAGATGGATGTCGCAGAGGCAACGCTGCCCATCAGGGAGCCGGACGACAGATTCGGTGAGCGAAAAGGAACCAAGCACCAGCTTGCATTTTGAGCGAATGAACATTTACACGTCCTTTCGTGTGATTTGAAGACTTTAAGAACAACCTGCTGAAGGAGGTCAACATGAATACGCCAAGCAAAGTCATCGATCTGGATAAAGGTAAAAACAAAAAGAATGTGAACAGAAAAAAAGCCTGAAATGAATTGAGCTGTGTGTAAACTTTTGCAGAGATGCAGAAATGTCGCAAGTGAGAGAAGTGGCAAATTGGGTCACTGGCTGGTCCAGAGGCTGCGCTCGTCACACCCACATTGTTGGAAGTTCTGGCGGTGGAGACTCCACAGAGATGCGTGTCATCCAAACAGCACACAAAAACCCAAGCCCTCTAAAGACACAAACAGAAAAGAATGTTTTTTTCATCATGTCACATAAAGCCACAATACTACAAGGCACCACAGTGCCACCTTGATGTTGTTAAATGTAGGTGCAATACTGTATTTTAATGCCTGACTCAGTTGTAAATTACTGAATCTAAGTTCTATTACAGCTTTGATGTATGTCAAACTTACATTCCACTGTTTTTCCTCTAGACTAAAGCAACAATGAAGAGCTCCTTATAGTGGATACTGCTCTTCTAAAATGTAGTTGTTACACAGTATGTTGCAGTAACACAAAAACAGTTACATGCCTTACTATGCGTGGCTTGTGGATTACATGTATTAAAACTATTTTGTTTTTACTACAGGTCTTTCATTGTTGATAAGCAAATATGCATACTAAAATGCTCAGACATCATAGTTCATTTATTCATTCCTTTGTGTCACAAACAGTCCCTGAATTCAAGACAAATGGCTTTTATACACAGACGTTTTGTGTACATCTTTCCTACAAAAAACATGTTACCGTTATATATCATGTCAATCTAAAATTGGTAAGAAAACCAGGTTGGTTTCGCACAGATGGGCCGCTGTATATGGAAGATAGTAGCAGTCACGCTCACAGCAGCACATAACTAGCTACGACATTCAGAGTCGAGTGGAAACATACACGCACACACGTGAAGGAAATGTCAGTCATCCCATGATCACATGTACTTAGTACAATGACTTTAGGATAGGGCAGGATTTTTAGAGAGCGAAAGAGGATATTAAAATTGTTGAAATGATCATCATAGTGTATTTGCTGTTCTTGCGGAGTCCGTATAACTAACAGCCATCTCAACAACAGACAATCAACCGATGACACTCCAGCAGCAATTCATCCAATAAGATTAAAAGCATCATTTTACATAAAGCAGCACATCTTTGTATCCAGATAACCATCTAAAACAATCTACTGTGTATCCGCCATTGTGTGACATCATGTCACAGAAGGAGTTAACGTGTACAAAGTACAACAAGTGCTTAGTTTGTGTTGGGATTCACAAACTGGGGCAGCAATGTCATTGTGCGCACAGTGCTCATGTTCAGGGGGTGTTCAAAATGAGACCCACTTCCTGAAATAGTCTTTCAGCCTGTATTCCATTGTCAGTGAAGAGTGTCCGTGTCTTCTGATACTTGGACCGGGCCAGTATGGTCTTTGTGCTATCACACAGTCACATCTGACCTACAGGCCGAATGCAAGTGCAAAGGGTACATGTTCAGGGGGCAGGAACCATTTGAGGATATACTTTACACAACACGAAGAGTGGTACAATAGTCATGGTCCCATGACAGCAGTCACTTGAGGCTGGCTGAGCGTCAATACCTGTAAATTGAAATGCCCATCGCTCTTGCCCCCTTTCCAAAATCAAGCTAGACTAGCGTGTAGAGAACGAATCCTCTGGCCTGCTCAGACAAGATGCATGGTGGGAGTTGTCAAGGATGGATGGTAGTTTGTGGGGGTCACAGCTCAAGTGTCCACAATGGAGTCCGGCTCCAGGACCTCCAGAGGGGACGAGCTGTCGGGGTCTGGGGGCGGAGGCGAATGGGCTGCTCCAGCGCCGGAGCTGCAGGTCACACAACCCTGAGGGACACGGGGGCGGAGTCACGGGGATGTTTAGGTGAACAGTAGACATGAATGACGTGACATGAGCTCGTGCGCACATTCCCACCTGAGTGTCAATCTCTTGTGGGATGGTGTGCTGCTGGATCCAGGGATGGACGAGGGCCAGCTCCTCTCGCTGATCTTGGCTGAACCAAGGCTGGTGGGGCTGAAGCACTCGCAGCTTCTCCCTGTCCTCAGCCAACACCTCACTCTGGTCCCTGCAGGAGGTAATGCATCAAATAAATACTAGTACTATCAAAGTTAAAGCGTTATCTTATTAATTAATCACAAAAAAATATCAGATTAATCATGTATTAATGCAGATGAATCAGACTATTTAATTTTGACCACAGTTTATCCTTTAGCTTGACAGCGGATGGCTACGCTAAAGCTAGCGAAACTACATCTATTAAAAGCAATTAATAATTCAGAATATTTGTTCCTGTCAAAATATTGGGGTCATTTTTTTTTTCATTTTAAATTACGCAAGTAATTAACCGATTAGAAAAATAGGATGACCGTGTGCAGTGGATGAAAAAATGTTGACAACTTCATAACATTAAATGTCAAAAGAATTAACACATAACAGCCTAGGTGCTTTTCAAATTTGGCTGGCAAAAAATGCTGATTAAAAAAAAAAAAGCCTTTTTTATTAAGCGATTAATCGTGATTGATCAAAATTCTACAATGTGATTCGTCTGATTAAAAATTTTAGCTCCAGCATAAAACATACAAAGTCAACGCCCCCCCCCAAAAAAATCTTGACAATAATATGTTCTATGCAGCCCTACTAGTCTAGATATGGTATTTTGGTTAATATTGCATTCGTGGAACATGAGTTGTGCAGCAAAATCCAGCTGTTTTTTTTTCCCTCACGGGGCAGCCATTTTGCCACTTGCTGTGGACTGAAGATGACATCACAGTTGCTCAGGGCTCAGGCAACGGCCAATCACAGTTTACCTGTTTTCTGAAGTTGAGCTGTGATTGGTTGTTACCTGAGCAACTGTGATGTCATCTTCACTCGACAACAAGTGGCAAACTGGCTGCCCTGTGAGATGGTTAAAAATGGCTGGATTTTTCTGCATAACTCATATTCCACAAATGTAACATTAATCAGAATGTCATGTTTACACTAGTGAGGTCACATATAACATATTATTGTCAAGAAATGTTTATGGTTGACTTCCCCTTTAAAATATTATTGAGGTCTAATAGTGTGTTTTTCCAGTATTTTTGTTCATTATTCTCTAAATATTGTTTTACAACATTATTTATACTGTATATTTGTCTCATAATAAATACATTTTACATTAATTTGGGCTGCTTGAGTTACCAGTACTGCTTTTAATCAAGTCCTGATAATTTTATTTTTGTAAGTACAAATGACAGATTTTTCTTAAATGTCAGCGTCTCTATAAAACGCTTTCTGGTCTGCGGCTAAAAAAAAAAGAAAAAAAAAAAAGTGAAATTTAGAGTATACGCACTTCTCCAGGGACCACAACACGCCACTGCCTCCACCCCTACATACCTAATTGAGTTGAGTATATTTACCATTCAAACTACTAATATGGGTAATTGTAAACATTTTTAGGGAGGCCGTCAACTTTCTTCGCCATTTGCGGGGTCCCTATCCCTTCTGAATGTTTTTTTTCTTCAAATCATCACCATCAACAAGAATGAAAAGGGTCGACAACTGTTTGCATGTGTGTACCTCGTACGGATCTGGTACGTCATCATGACATGCTCCGACGTGTGCTGGATCATGCCCCACAGCGAGCTCTCCACCTGATTGTCGAAGCTGCGTTGGTGCTCTGCTGGCACTTCCTGGCTCTTGCGGGCTTTGTGTGATGTGTCGGAGGAATCGTTGCTGGCAAAGTATTTGCTGCTGTTGCTGCTACCTGTTACCAAAGAGAAAATGGGAATCATTCACCTCTACGCAGTAAATTCTGGTAGAGCAAATTTGACTCGATTTAGAGTGGGACCAAATAGACTCAGTTTTATAGTAATATTTACACGGGTTGCTCAACTGATTAATTTCCCTTTATTTTTGCAGTGGTTAAATTCTATTTATGATGTCAGTCAGCCATAATTGTTTTGAAATTAGAACAGTTTAAAAGTTCAACAGAGTCAAAGAGTTTGCGTTTTGGAACGTGAAGTTAAATCTTGTATTCAGGATTCTTACCAGTGTGTGAGGTAGAGGTTCCATTAGAGCCAGATCCAGACCCAGATCCCAGTGATCCTCCAGACTCCCCTGACCCAGACCCAGAGGCATTGGAGCCGGTCCCTGACCGTGCATCTTCTTGCAGCAGGTCGAGCAGCTCACTGGATGTGGTTTGTGCATCATGGTTCCCAGAATCACTCGGGACATCACCCTGGAGAGCGGGAACGTGTTTGGTTAGAACCTCAACTAATTCACTCCTTGCCATTTTCACTGAAACAACCCCCTTTGCTCCAGTTTACTGGATTTTGACTGAGTCTCTTCTTTCATCAGGAAAAAAATATTTATTTTTATCTATTTCCGTTTACCTGTTTCATCATTATTCACAAACCTGTTGAAAACACTAGGGAAAAGAACTTGTTGCAACATGGTCCCGGCTGTTATACTCTGCTGCCACCTGCTGGCCATTTTTTGTTATAACTACCATTGTTTTAAGCGACCTATTCAGGTCAGAAACTGCATCAAAGCTTTCTGTATGCTCCAGCATAAAAAACATGTTTTTGTGACCATGACAATATATCAAATAGAATGTTTTTACACGTTTTTGAGAGCAAATGAGTTCATGTGACTGCAACAGAGATGCATACAAGTGCCAATGACGATCTGTACTACAGGCAATCGTGTTAATCGTGAATTTCATTGCTTTCACCTCATTGACACCCTGCTCATGAAGGCTTTCTGCTAGGTTGTGCCCTGTGCTGCTCTGTCCTTCACTCGGTTTGGGAAGCTCCTCCTGCAGCAAGTTGAGCTGAAGTGGAGAGCTTGAGCGCGAGCTGGAGAATAATGCGCGCGGGTCTGCCGTCTCCTCTTCTTCCCCGACAGAAGAGCAGGCTCTGGGTGAGCCGATCAGGGGTCCGGGGGAGGTCTGAGCTTGGGGCACAGGCTGGGCTTGAAACTGGGGTTGCCGGAAGGGGGCAGCAGGGGCGAATCCTGCCATGGTGATGGGTGCCTGCGGTATCATGGAGGCAGTGGAGGGGGAGTAAATGGATGGATAAGTTGGGTAGTTGGGCAGGATGACAGCCATGACTGGTGTCATGAAGGGACTGATATTCTGGACTGGAGCCATGGGCTGCATATTTTGAAAATTGGGGATATTCTGCAGATTCTGCATGGGTTCCATCTGTATATTCTGCATGCCCGGCAGGTTCTGGTTTTGCTGCATGAGGTGGAAGTTGTAGTTGAGCTGGTCAGGGGGCTGTAGCACCATAGGAGGGGCTCCAGGTAGCTGTTGCAGTCTTGGTGGTTGCTCTGGAGCCGGTTGGGTTGCCAACATGGGAAAGAATGGGGCCTGAAGTGGAGATGTTTGACCATAGGGCATTGCCATCTGCGGCTGAGAGGATTCTGAAGAGGGCCAGGAGGAGTCCGGGACCCGACGTGGAGGTCCGGGTGGAGAGGCATAGCTGTCTGATGAGCCCACGGGTTTGGGACGCCTAAGTCTGGGTTTTACTCTTCGAGAGCGGTTAAGCCCACCGACATTCACTGGGCGTGGATATTCACCTGTTGCAAATTAAAATGTAACCACAGCATTTTAGTACACACAAAAGCTTAGTACTGTATATCATATATTCACATTTGTGAATGCAAACCTCTGTGTTGTGAGTGAGCCATGGAGCTGTTGTCCAGCTGAAGATAGAAACTGTAGGGACTCTGCAGAATGCGATTGCGGAATCGGTCCACATACTCTTGCTCCTCCTTCTGCGTGTGAGCTGAAAGCACCTCCTTGGTGAGACCAACAAACCTTCGCTCCTCAGGGGCAGGGCTTGGTGCAGGACGGACCGGGGCAGGAGCAGCGTCTGTGGGCTCGCTGCCCATTGGCACATCTTCTAGAGCTGTAGCTTCTGTTGAGAAAAACAAAACAAAAAACAAGTCAACCCAAAAATTCTCTTTTCAATAATAATGGTATATGTGCAACACTAATCAAAACAAAGCATTTTTGTTAATACTGTGTTTGTGGAGTACGAGTTAAGTAGCACAATACACCCGTTTTTATCCGTCTCAGGGGGCGGCCATTTTGCCACTTGCTGTCGAGTGAAAATGAAAACAGTTGCTCAGGGCTCAGGCAACGACCAATCACAGCTCACCTGTTTTCTGAAGCTGAGCTGTGATTGGTTGTTAGTGAGACCTGAGCAACTGTGGTGTCATCTTTAGTCGACAGCAAGTGGCAAAATGGCCGCCCCCTGAGATGGATAAAAATGCTACTTTGTGCTACTTAACGCCTATTCTACAGATGCAATTTTAATTAGGATAGCGTGTTTTGACTAGTGGGGCTGCATAGAATGTACTGTAAACATTATTAATGTCATGACAATATTTGAATTTGGCTTCCCCTTAAACAGGCAGAATTTTGAGTGTTGAAGTGAATCGGCAAAAATCAAAATCAAATCAAACTGAATGAAGTGAGGAAATTAAAATCGATACCCAGCCCTAGAACACATACATTATGTACAATATATGGATAAATATTTTGAGAAACCGCTAAAAAATATATAGAGGACTGTGTCCTAGTATGTAAAGCATTAAAACCCATCAAAGCAGACGAGAATGAGTTGAGTGTGGAAGAAAAGGAGAGCCCTGATATCGACACCACCGTTTGGATCAACTAAAACGTGTTCTGTACATGCCTGATTCAGGTTGCGGCACATGGACGATGGTGCTGCTGTATGAACACTGACTGGTGACAGAGACCACACTCATTGCCTTGGTGGACATGGTGATGTCTGTTAGAGGAGCTCCAACAACAGCTGCTGTGCTAGGCCCGATCGACACCTCACTTTCCAACATCGCCACTGGACAGAGAGCACATTTCAGGAAAAAAAAGAAGAAAAGAAAATTCATCTAACAGACTGAGACGTGTACGTGTGAATACCATCTGAAGCAGCTTGAGCTGCGTCATTGGCTCTGGCAGGTTTGTCATCTTCAGAGGTAGAGGACGAGGAAGAAGTGGCTAGGAAATGAGATTCGCTTTTTCGTTTCAGAGCTGGCCCAGTACAGCTCTCCAAATACCTGTAGGACGCCGCCAAAGACACACAGTTGATAAAGAGATGGACATGAATTTGGGCATTCAATAAAGATGACAAGAACCACACATACCTAATAATGTTGTCCACACAGTTGATCTGCTGGTAGGAGGGAATGTGTGTTTGTTTCCTGCTATCTTCAGGATCCCCCACCTCAGGATTGGATGCTACCGGAAGCAAGTGTGCTATGGGACGAGAACATCAATTCAGCCAACATTCAAATAAAAAACACTTATTAGGACTAAAGATGTTGCGTTTTGCATTTATTAGTTTACGTTACCTGAGGCTGGTTTACCAAGAACAGCAATTTTGTGGCTGCTATCAAAATAGGCCTGTTTTCCCCAACTCCTGACTCTATTCACATCTGCACAGATTTGCTGAAGAGTCATCTGGAAGGACACAAAGATGCAACGTCATTCACTTTAACTGCAGCATTGATACTTCACAGCAAATGTGATGATTACGTGACTTACGGGTTCCCGGTGAGAGTCCTCCCACAAGTTACCATTGCTGTCGCTCGAAGAAGCTACGCTGATGTAATGCTCGTGAGAACCGTTACTTCCCAAACTTCCATAACCACTGGAACCGTTGTTATGGACAGGCTGAGGGGAAAAAAAGACTCATTAGCTCATTCATTCCCAGACATTTTTACTGAAGCAACCCCAGACACTCCTGGCTGTTCTACTGGATTTTGACTGATTTTGCAAGGCCCACAGAATATTGTGTTCTATTGCTATAAAAACCTGGAACCTACCAAAAGAAATGTTAAAATCTCTTCTTTCATCAGGGAAAAAAAAGTATATTTCTATCCGTTTCCGTTTTGCAGCAATTAGCATTAGAATATAGCTAAGTTTCATTATTCATTTCATTATTTCATTATTCACAAATCTGTTGAGAACTGTGAGGAAATCAGCTTGTTTTAACATGGCCCTGGTTGATCTCTTATACTCTGCTGCCACCCGCTGGCCATTTTTAATAACTACAATTGCTTCAACAGTTCTCTGTAGTAGAGAGGGTGCATCAAAGCCTTCTGTATGCTCTAGCATAACTACAAAAACCAAAACCGTATAAATATGTCTTTGGGACACTTAAAATATTTAAAATAGAACATATTTATACGTTTTTGGGAGAATTTCTTAAGCGAGCAGTATAATAAACTCCAATATGTAGATCAGTGCTTTTCAACCCTGGTCCTCAGGGCACACTATCCAGCCTGTTTTACATGTCTCTCTATTTGCAACACAGGTGATTCCAATGACAGCTCATTAGCAAGCTCTGGAGAAGCCTGATAACGATCCATCCTCACCTGCGTTGGAATCGGGAGACATGGAAAACAGGCTGGATAGTGTGCCCTGAGGACCAGGGTTGGGAAACACTGATGTAGATGAATAGTAGCAGCAATCACCTGCAAGAAGAGCTTATAGATCTTGGCTTGCAAATCCTTAATTTCTTCATGGGTCACAGTTAAATCCACTTTACTCGGAGCAGCAAACACATCCTCATTCAGTGGAGTCCTACCCAGAAGGCAAACAAGCAAAACAGTTACCTAAGTCTACCTGAGGACATGATCGTGTGATTGCGAATATATTTTGTTGCTCCATACGTTCTGACTTTATGGCGTCCTATGATGAAGGCCACTTTGCGGCTCCAAGGGTTGATGAAGCTGGACCAGCTGGTGTCCAGTGTTATGTAGTCTCCATTCTGACAGCGCAATCGGACAGGCGAGTGTTCAAAGGGTGGCTGACCAGCATACTTCAACACTATAAAAAAAAATAGAAATAAGTTGAAGTCGTCTAGGAATTGTAAGATAGTAGATCACGCAAGTCAAACCTTACCCTTTCGGTGCATAGACAGCAAGAGGGCACGGTCTTCTGGATGAATGCTGGTTAACAACGATGTGCCAATTAGATCTTGAGGGAGGTATCCTAGCAAAGGCACAGCCCTGTGGGAGGTCACCAAATGAGTTGCATTAAATTGAAGTTTAACTGGTCAAGTCAATTCCCAACGTGCACATGTGAATTGGTAATGACCTGTCGTCCACTTCGAGGAACACACAGCCAGGTGAATGGGTGGTGGTGAAGATACGCTTGTCCATGGGGATTCGAGGTGCTGGGGGAGAAAATAATACACCACTCTTGTAGCAAATTAACTAGCTATGGACAATTATTTTGTGTATTATTATGTAGTGCATCAGGTGCTAATGATTATAGTATTACCCTCATATCCTGAAATGATGCGTTCAGCAAGTGCCAAGCAGCACAGCTCCTCCTCCACCCCACTGCTCCCCATTCCCTGCACTTTCAGCAGGTAAGGTGTGACGCGAAACGGGTTGTAGCGCATCTCCCCCTCACGATCCTTGCCACCTCTGTAACAAGTGGGAAACTTCAATGTCTTGTAAAAGTCACTATACAAAAGTTACAAAATTGTGGTTTATGTAATTTTCTACTAACGTTTTGTTATTATTTTTTAAAATCACAGATAGCAACATAAACGCTGACCTGATTCTGCAGAAGAAAGACTTCACCTGGGCAGAGTCAAATAGAACCCCCGCTGTGGAGGTAGCCACAAAGAAATGACATTTATTTGCCACTTGTCATTCAGTAAGATAGATGCAGTCCAGTACAATCACTTTACAGTACAATAGAAAACATACGTAAGAGTGAAACACTTATCCTTTCCATTAGGCAAACAACCAGAAGTTACAGAATCTTCAATATTCTGCTCAGCAACCGCATTGAGTCAAATTAAGACATTCCAACAGAGTTGAGTTCTTAAATTAAGCTTAATGGCTGGCTTATTATCCTTATTGTGTTTCAGGCAGAACATTTTGTTATTTACGTCTGCTTCATTGTTGCTTTAAATAACTGAAGGGCAAAACAATTATACAATAGCAAGGTCAACATAGATGTTAAAAAATAATGTCTCCAAGTCGAAACACATTGTTCCCACCATCATTATGATTCTACAGACTGGTAATACCGGTCAAAATGTCTCTCTTAATTAACAACCAAGGGTGGGTGCTGTAAATGAGTTTACACATTCTTTTTTTTTTGTTTCCTCTTTCTGGTCCATGGAGGATGACTCAAGCTGTTTGGAGAGGTTGTCAGTTTATTTTGGACACTGTACGATTCCATTCACGCCCTATTAAACAAACGGTAGAGTCTAAACATGGTATTCTGATTAATAGTGTTTCTGGAATACAAGTTAAACAGCAAAATCCTCTTGTTTTTTATCCATCTCAGAGGGCGGCCAATTTGCCATTAGATGTCGACTGAAAATGACATCACAGTGGCTCAGGACTCAGGTAACGACCAATGGCGGCCCACCTGTTTTCTGATGCTGAACCGTGATTGGTCATTACCTGAGCCCACAACAACTGTGATGTCATTTTCAGTTGAAAGCAAGTGGCAAAATGGCTGCCCTGAGATGGATAATAACAGGTGCATTTTGCTCTATTTTTCTTGATGATAATATATTCTGTGCAGTCCAACTAGTCTGAACATGGTACTATGGTTAATATTGCAGTAGAATACGAGTTAAGCAGCGAAATCCAGCCGTTTTTATCAGTATCAGAAGGCAGCTATTTTGCCACTTGCTGTTGAGTGAAAATGACATCACAGTTGCTCAGGTCACAACCATTTACAGCTCAGCTTGAGAAAACAGGGGAGCTCTGATTGTTCGTTGCCTGAGCAACTGTGATGTCATCTTCAGTCGACAGCAAGTGGCAAAATGGCCGCCCCGAGATGGATAAAAACGGCTGGATTTTGTTGCACAAATGTTAATATTAAACAGAATGTCATGTTTCGACGAGTGAGGTCACAATACCATATTATTGTCAAGAAATGTTTAAGGTCAACTTCCCCTTTAATTATAATTCTCAAATGCAATATTAATCAGAATGCTGTGTTTAGACTAATGGGGGCAACATATTACCATCAAGAACATTTTTAGGATAACTTCCGCTTTAATGGGTTATTCCATGTTTCACATCGCTGGTGCATTTGTGTTTGGTGGAAGTACCAGTACAAAAAAATAAAATAAAATAAAATTAATCAATTATCAACTCAATATTAATAATTAATATTACTAATAAGAATAAATAAATAAATTACCGGTAATAATAAATAAATTAATAATAATAATAATAATAATAATGATGTTAGGGCAGCACAGTGATTGAGTCCACCTCCCAGTACTGGGGACTCGGGTTCGAGTCCAGGCTCAGGGCTTCCTGGGTGGAGTTTGCATGTTTTCCCCATGCCTGCGTGGGTCTTCTCCGGGCACTGCGGTCTCCTCCCACATTCCAAAGACATGCATGGCAGGTTAATTGGGTAATCTGGATTGCCCCTAGGTGTGCTTGTGTGTGTGTGTGTGTGTGTGTGTGTGTGGATGGTTGTTCGTCTCTGTGTGCCCTGCGATTGGCTGGCAACCAGTTCAGGGTGTACCCCGCCTACTGCCCATAGCCAGCTGGGATAGGGTTAAGCACCCCCACGCGACCCTTGTTAGGAGCAAGCGATTCCGAGAATGGATGGATGGATAATAATGTTAAAAAAATAATAAATACTTGTATCCCAAGCGCACCTGTGTGCGAGTTGGTCCAGGGTGGGAGATGCGGCTGTGCCGTGTGAGAGTAGAAGACGTTGACATCCTGGGGGAAGAGCAACTCCACAAACTTGGCCGACTCAAGGAACTTCCTCTTGCAGCACAGGATGCTGGGCGCCTGTTCGGACGCATGCAGAACACGGCCGCTCGAGAGGGAGAAGACCACCACAAAGGAGTCCTACACGGGGATACAGAGGCGCACGCACACACGCAAGCCAAGTCACGCACACACAAAAGCAGTAAACACATATACACTCACACACCACCCAGTTGTAAGGCAAATATAAGGGACACATGCAAATGTGTGCTTGTATGTTTGCACCATATGCACAACTATGATGAAATTCTCAATTAAGCATCAACTTAAAAGAAATGGTCTATTGTGCAGAGTACAGACTGTGAGAATGATGACGAATGAGTGGTAAGAGTTGGCATGTGTACCGTGTTCTTAAGGGTGTGTTCCGAGGTGACTCTTTCCAGCTCTTCACGAGTACAAACGGTGGCATTACTCTTCTCATCCTGACCATTTCGCATCAGCAATTTGTAATACTCGCTATTGGCTGCAGAGAACGATAAACCCAAGTTAGAAAGGCTTTTCCTCTGATTGAGAATCAAGAGTTTTGTTAAGCAACATGCTACCTTGTACTTGCTTGACACACTTGAGGGCATAATGTAAGGCTTCTACAGTGCTGGCTTTGCTACGGCTGCGTTTGTCAGATGGAAGCCTCTTCTTCATCTCAGCTACTGCGTTTATCATCTCTTTGTGAACCTGACCTTTACTCCCATCTGCATTCACACTGCTGCATGGAGACACGTGAGCAGGAGGCGGGGTAAAGAAGCTCCTCAGATCATTCCAACAATCGCAGATGGTGTGCACAGACCAAGGTTATTTTAGTTAACAAAAACTAATGAAAAAACTAAAACAACAATTCAAAAATCTATTTTGTTAACGAAATAAAATAAAAACAAAAATGCTATTTTGTAAAAAACCTAAACTAACTAAAACTATGTTTTTTGTTTACATGGCAAAAATATCCTTCGTTTTAGTCTTTGGTAATTTATTTAGTACATGAGGCTTTGGGGATGTTTTTAAATGTAATTTAAGCATATTTGTTTAGATATTAACCAGAATAAGGACGTTGAAATGTCTGTCACACGAAAGTGACCTCATCTTACAGAAGCCAATAGAAAAGCACCTTCAGATGAAGTCGCCCCTAGGCGACAATTCTGCATGCTTGACTTTTGGCTCCAATGACTCGGCTCACCTGCTTTCTCATACAACTCAGTCGAAATGCAACGCTAGGAAAGAAATTAAGTTTTTTTTCTCTCCCATTTTACCATGGTATTTATTAAATATTGCACACAAGTAATACATTTCAAATAATAATTAAAAAATAATACTGAAACCAACTAAAATTAAGCATTTTTAAATAATCAAACTAATAAAAACTTAACAGCACCACTCTGAAAAAAGAAAAAAAACTCAAAATGAAAAATAAAATAAAATGAAAAATTCCCAAACTATAATCTGGTGTAGACAGATTTGAAAGGATGACAATGTGATTCTAAAGTATTGAGTCTTTTTTTAACTTTGATTTTGTCACTGTCATAATACCTCTTTGTGGAGGCCGAGGTGGATCCTGTGGCGCTTCCAGTGCTGTGATTGTCTGGGGACGAGAGGTCGTGCGACCCACTAGTCATCTCCTCGTCTTCCTGTCCCACCTCTCCACAGACGTGAACCCTGACGCTCGTAGAATGAGCCCGTCGGACCTTCTGCCCCGATGACATCCCGTCTTCCCTGCCACCTCCTCCTGTTGCCGATGGCATCAAGGGCTCCTCTCCATCTGGGCCGCTGTCGCCAGCGGGCATCTCTTCGATTTGGTCACACATCAGTGGTAATTCCGCCAGTCACCTTGGTCAATGGTGGTTTTCATATGATCAACAACAGGAAGTGGTTCCATGGGGTCCTTTAATTTGTGTGGAATGCCGGAGGAGGTGGTGTGTCTTCAGTACTGCAGATTTGGAGGATAGAAATTGATTTTAAGAGCAATGGTTTAATTGTGGGCAATTGGTTATGGGACACCCTATGGGACCGGCGTGTGTGTACTAAGCATTGCTGTGATGATGTATTATATTGTGAAAAATAACTACTCTCAAACTTTTCCAGTGGGATCGGCAGAATGGGGAAATGAAATGAAAAAAGTGTGCATCTCCAACAAAACAACTCTTCCAAGAGTGGAACTATTTGCAAAGGATGTTACAGGAAAGCTTCTGAAAAATATGGGAAAACTAAAAGCATAATTTATGCCCATATCTGTAGACAAAAAGTGTGATGTTAAACTGTGTTTTTTGATGTTTAAAAAAAAAAAAAAAAAAAAAAAAAAAAGAGAGAGAGAGACCAATCAAATCACCTCAAAACTTTCCCATCATTGATGTGACCTATAAACTATATAACTCAATTGGGAAAAAAAAAAAAAAAAAGACATCTTTTTGAAATGGGGAAAAAAATAAACAACTGTTTTTTACATAAGCGTGGCTACCTTTTCATAACTGGGGACGAGTTCAACGAGTCTGTGTTCTCCAGAATTAACCAATCACATTCAAACATGTTCAATGGGAGTCAGCAGCACACCTGCTAGACTGATACAATTTCGAAAGTCATGTAACAAAATCGCTGGGGTATCTGGGGCCCAGACCTTACGTCACATATTGGCAAATATCAGGTATTCTTCAAAAATCTATACTTGGTCAGTCCACATGAATTATTGACCAATCTAAAGCATTGAAAATGGCTTTTTCTATTTGATGACGTGACGTTAACAGCTAAACAAACATCCTGTTTTGGGGGTCTCCTAAAAAGTGCCGATTTTGGAGGTACAGTACAAGGCTTTTTTATATTATTTAGAACGATGTATTCTATTGATTATCCCATTGATTAATCCTGTTAATTTTTTTTTTTTCCATTACTAAACAATACCAAATTGTGCATAAAAGAAATGAGCGTTTAACAGATTGAGCAATCATTGTTTTTTATTTCTGAAAATAAAACAACACCAACCTGTGGTAAAATGTTGTGCTTTTTAGTAGGGCTATCACTCACTATTGAATATTTTCAGAAGTGAAAAAGATTAGGTATTTGGAATGGCAGAACCAGAGTTGAAACCTGAATTAGAATGAACATCTGAGGGGTCAGGGTGATCTGCAGACGGTGTGCAACCGTGCACAGGAGGCGCCCTTGCAATCGGACAGATTTGGAGCAATATTTTGTCACATTAGACGTGCCACACTGATAAATTTCTACCCCCAAAGACTGAGTGATGTAATAAATCTTAATGCCAAAAATCTGCAACAAACTTTTATTTGAGTGTTAGCATATTTATGCAACCAGGTAACTCAAAGTTTTCCTCATTATTTTTTTCTGTTTGTTTTTCAATTGAGGTGTCCAGGTTATAAGACACATTAAAAGTGGAAAAACGTTAGAAATGAATTAGCTGGGTTACACTTCTTTACATCAAAAAAAAAACCTGGCCTTTGGACAGGGGGTGTGCAGTCTTGTTAGATCAACTGAACACTGAAAAGACAGCAGCTAGTGAAAATATCCTGCACAGTCTCTGCAGGATTACATAATCAGGGAGCTCAGTTTGGAAGAGTGGAAGAGTGGAAGACATCTTGAGCTATTGGAACCCTGCTGTTTAGAACTTTTCTTTTTTTTTTTGGTGCAGGGTGGCGGAGACCTTGAGGCCTAAAGCAGGCCTGTTAAAACCACACATAAGTCTTACCTCTTCAATAAAACCACCTGTTCATATACTGTGTAATTCATGGGTTCATAACAATTAATCATAAAACTAAAACAATGACAATCACAAAACGGCATTATGGAAATCCACCATACCTATTAGCATAACCAATTTAGGATTTACGAGTCACATGACACTGTTCTTTGGCTGACTCTCTACTCATCAGTATGCTGATAATCCAGACTTCAGTGATCAGTCATTACCTTATATTAATTCCAAACATTAAAGTCACACTTTTTTTTCATAGTTTGGCTTGTTCTGCGACTTTTATCAGGTGCAACATGTATATACTTAGAGCTCAGACTGACAACACAAACCCCCATTCCCTAATCATGATTCGTGATGACTTTCGCATGGTGGTTGGCAAAACCTACAAAAGTATTTGCCAAATACCAAAATAAAGTAGTAGTAGTAGTAGTAGTAGTAGTAGTAGTGCATGATGCCATAACACCGTATTTAAAACAAAGTACAATAAGAAATGGAAGAATTAGTAGAAGTAGTCACAGCAACTAATGTGTGACATATCCCTAGGTTAGCATGCGGCTTCCACCAAGATAATGATTATTTTACAGCATTAAAAGGAGCAATAACAGACAAGGACTCTTGGCAAAAAATGCAATACAGAATTCTATGTCATTTTAAACCACCCGTGACCCTTGTGGGGAATAAGCGGTCAAGAATGGATAGATAGATGGATGGATGGATGGATGGATGGATGGATGGATGGATGTCATTAAAAAACAAAAAACAAAAAAAAGTATTAGTTAGAAGCAGACGTTAAAACCAACCGGAACTTGTTTGCTGCAGTCAGAAATATGAACTGCATGTAAACATAGTCTATGTCATAAACCAATCAGCAGCTCATGCTTGAACTGTTGTCATCTCTACTGCCAGATGCACTGTGATCCGGCGCTTCTTTTTTGGGGCACACTAAATAACCAAATGGCACATCTGAGCATCGGAGAGTTTCCAAACACACCCACGATTAGGGAACGGGGATTTTGGGTGCAAGTCTGAGCGCTAATGTTCTTGGTCTCGGTTTTTATATAAATTTCCCCCAAAATTGTGTCTTATACCCCATAGTGACTTATATATGTAATTAAAAAACGAATAATATAAAGATCTCAAAATTTTTGGGGCGCTATTATTCTCTATAGGGGTGCCCCTAAAAATGGGCTCGATACGCCTATGGTCATAACAGAAGTTCTTACTGTTGCCGTGGTTGTGAGCTCTTCCCCTTGGCATGACAGTGGGCTGTTGTTTTATGTTCATCGTTAAATTGGCCAATTGTGCTCAATACTTAATGTTGTTCGATCTGGTGCTAAAGAAGAATTCTGACAGTCTCTGATGCGAGGTCATTATCATGCACATTCAAACATGTCCCTGGAGACCTTGCAATGTATAGAAAATGTAAGGATGGAGTCAAAAGACTGAAACCAAAATTACAAGAAAAAAAATGCAAAATTACTGCCTTAATTGTGAAAATTGCAACCTGTATACCTGCTTTTTCAAAAAAAACAAAAAACAAAAACCAACAGCAGCATAATGCACTTGAGGCTGACTCAAAGCAATCCTGACCCCCTCTTTAAAGTTCAAAGCCACTTCAACACATTAACCAAGACAACCGGAAAAAAAAAAAAAAAGAAAAAAAAAAAAACTCAGTCACCGCCCAAACGGCCAAGCCCCCTCGCATTCAGCAGTTAACTAGCAATTATATTTTAATTACATTTGTTTACAACCCAACATACATACAGCATTACATTTTGAAGAGATGTTATTACAACACGGTACGCGACATATATCGTGAGGAACGTCAGATGAAAGTTTCTTGTCTACTTCATCGTCAGGATTACTTAAATTACAGTAACCAATGCATAAAAAAGTATGTTAGAGTTAGTTGACATGGTTTAAAAGTAACATCTTGCTACAACCCGCTGCGTTATGGCAGACATGTTACTCAACGTTAACTACTTATCGGCTTCACACCGAAGACAATCGACTACTGCCGCAAGAACGCGCTCGATTTAGTTAAAATGATTACTATGATTCCCGACGATAGCAACAAGATAGTTAGTTTATATACAATGCTGATCACCAGACAAATATTATTTTTCAAGATTTACTTCCTTATTTGTGTGGGGTAAGTGGACGAGATGGCTAGCTAGCTTAAACCAGTAGCAATTTCCAAAAAACATAGCCTAAACACTTTTTTGTAAAATATTTTACCTTTTATACTGCACGCGTTCCTCCACTTGAATGTATTTTGCCGTTAACGGTTCGTCTGGTCGCAATTAACCTATTTTTGATGAGATCTCAGTCACAAACGTAAATCGCCAAGTATTCCCGTGCGCTTGACACATTTGTGCAACGTGAGTCCGGTTGGGTATGGCCCCGCCCAGTACACGATGATTGGACAAATAAATTTGCATGTGTTCTTTGAATGGCTGATACATCGTTTGTGGGCGTGTCTCCAATATTGATTTGTCAAACGACTGTGGTGGTTCACGTGGACCGCCATGTTACATAACAGAGGGAAACGTACGTGCTGTACAGTGAAAATTGCGCACGCGCAAACCATCACAGGCCTTTTCATCACCGCAGGAATGAACACTTGAGACACCTCATTCATCAGATTGCTGTTAAAAACTGTTTATACATCACACATTACGTTGCAGTTAATACGTTATTTTATTGGTGTAAATCAAAATACATTTTAGTATTAGGTCCACATCTGATATTACATTAATTACTCGAAATGAGTATCAAGAATAAAAGTATAAATAATTTATAGTGTAGAAGTAGCAAATGCATGAGAATGGCTAAGATTAAAAAAATAATAATAAAAAAAAGAACTGTAGAAAAAGGGCACTAAAATATAACAGAAAGTAACAAGACACCATTTAACGCATTTTAATCAGATGCAACAGCAGGGTATGCAATCATCCAGTGTTAGCACAATACATGTAATTTTCACTGTAATTCCCCAAACTAAGTGTTTCTACAAATTCCAACAGCTGCAATGTTTAGCAGCAGTGGACATAAAACAAAAAGCATTCAAGATTAGCTCCACATTAGTATTAAAACTATAGCACAATAAAATGACATAACAGACGTGTACACTTTGATTGGATACATCAGTGTCATTATACACTCACTGAAGTTAATCTAGTATTTTGGTGCATTCTGAAGGCCCAACTGACTCCATCAGGTAGATAATTATCATTCATTATGTGGAACAAGTATCTTTTTTTTTTTTTTTTTTTACACAGCCAGGCCATTTCCATTTCTACAAAGTCCTTTGAGGGCCATACTGAATACTTATGAACTAATCTGTTTGTTGTGTAGTGTGACAATTTGTGGGTTAAATGCTAACAGTGGACATTACATTTAATTTACCTTGCCTTCTAGAACTGGTTCTTAAGTTTTCAGAATTGCATGGCGGGCTATTGTGGCCATAGGTTGCCCATCCCTGCTGTAGAAGTTGATCCCCATCGAAGCACAAATTTGTTTTAAACTACACACCAAGCACAAGTCATTCCTGAGACAGTGATGCAAATTTATGAACTGACACAAACGTGTTCCTCCTAAGATATCTTTGATATAAGATGATTAATTTAATTATGTCATATATTCACAATTGAATTCACTCCAAGTTCAATTTACTTAAGTATATAACTAACAATTGATATCTCTGCAAAACAGAAGTACATAAGCACTAAGTCGTGTATAAATAAGTTAAGGCATTGGGTCGTATTATCATACAATCGAACAACTCTTTGTCTTTTGAAGTCAGGCAGAAGCAAAATACAGTATAGGAGTACTCTTCCAAAGTTGAAAAATGCTGAAATTGCTTCAATGGTAGGCACAATACATTTCCAGAAAATTTTTAACTTTTTCTAAAGGCACATTCTTACCTTGGCACACACACTGTTGGCTAGTTGGCAAGCATAAAAACAAAATACAAGAGGATTTCACAACTATACACCATATTTTGTGTTGTATTCAAGGACAATGGGTACGTTTTGATATAAGTTACAACACGAACTGGAGAGGAGGCACCATTTTTTTGTTTCCAACATTTGACACCAATTTAGTTTTAGTTTAATTAGCTAATCATCTGTCAATATGTCTTTGGTATGTGGCACTGCATAGGAAAGGCTTGTAGTTAGCCCGTCCTTTACTGAGGCACATGCCGGCACACATAACAGGACAAGGAATGAAGACCCCCCCCTCCCGTTCCACGGACAAGAAAATGTGGAACTAAGAAGCCACTCAAATGTGACCTCTGCCTTCAAATGATGCATGTTGCTCATCTCTTCCTCACGCAGTTCCTCCTCCTCTTGATGTCGTTTTACGCTTGTGACCAAACTGAAAAGAAAACAAAAGAAGAGTAAATAGTTTGAGCATATCAGTGAAATTTCAGAAAAGAAATGCACACCTGAAATGTCATATGTGTATAGGGGTGCAAATATTTAGGGGAGGGGCAAAAGGGCATGCAGGGTGTATTACATTCTCGACGGGCAACTTCTTTCTCAACATTTTCTTGGTAATATTTTGCTACGTGATACTCACTAATAATGATGACCACGATAATCACTAGGACGGCTATCAGGATGGCCCACATCTGCAAGGCAGGTAGGCAAAGAATGAAAGAGCTCAGCTCAAATTCAAAAACAGCTGCAAGATGTTAAAAAAAAAATAAAAAATAAAAAAAAAAAAAAATAAAAAAAAAAATAAAAAAAATAAAAATAAAAAAAAAACTTAATCATTGTACCTTGCAGTTCTTCCACCAGTACTTCCTCTTCAGCTTGGCAGCGCTGGTCTCAAACTGGGATGCTCCAGCTTGGAGTGCATCTGCTCGGTCGTCCAGTTCAGATAACTTCTGGTCACGTTCCAGCACTTTGTCCACATTCACACGCATAATATCCACCACCTGGATGCAAACGCCACGTTTGATCAATTGATTAATTCTCTTAGGGCTACAAAAAAGAAAAAGTGACTTAAATCAAATGTCTGGGACCGCTTAACAACACCATATTGGAGCCAAATATTTAAATAGCAAAAAGAGAGTTCCAAATACTGTTTGCTGTGTTTACAGATCTGAATTAAGTAAGACCCATTGCACACTCAGAGACTGGGGGGGTCAGTGTGTCGGGGGGTTAATCTAATGCATCGATTTATTGCCAAAATAAATGGACAGCTTAATCGATTAAAAAAAAAAAAGTTAATTGCAGCCCTACATAAATGTCATCGTAGTACCAACTTGTATGAACAGACATCAGACAGTATCAGGAAACACCCGCACATAACCCACATGTTCCACTGATCCACAAACCCTACTAGTGCCACTCCCCTCAGACAGAGCGTGCAGAGGAGTGTGCAAGCGTTACATAACCACAGTGATTATATAAACCTCCGGCAACCAATTGGAGGCTCTGCGGACATGCTTAAAGTTACTGTTCTGTGTAGGAGGGGCTAATTTCAGCATTTAAAAAAAAAAAAAAATTGGAAGAGCATGCTGTCATACGTCATTTCAAAGCAATCTTATCACAAAGTATTCTCAGGCCAGTAAATTAACATGTGAAACGTATTTGCGGGCAACACATTTCCTTGTACTGGCGCTTCATAAGAGCAATGTCAAGGGTTATGCAATTCTGTTTGAGACACACATCAAGAAACAATGAGTCATCGGGTAGCCAGGGACAGCGAGAGGGAGGAACAATCAATGGAGGCTCTGAACTGACGTCAGTACAAGAAGGAATAATTTTGATGAAAGCAACTTTCACTAGGCAGTGATGATGTGCAAACATTTGCATCAGGCCTAAAATTATGTCATTTCATTAATGCAATGGATGGTTAAATGGGTGCTATGACTAATGTTTTTTAAACTTGGACTATGGTGAAACTCTGAGTTTGAATAAAATTAATTTCAGTAACTTAATCCCCTTCAATTGAAGGGCCAGTACCTGCTGCCCTCGGTAGTGTTGACCACGTTGTTTTCAAGTTGAACGTCTTTTCCATCTTTGGCTATTTTACTTGTTTTTGTGCATGGTATTGCATTGGCAGGTGAAATTAAAACTGCTTTAATAATGACTGAAAGTTCATGATCAGATGTTGTTTGGAGGACGCATGAAGCACTGACAAGTGGTGCCGGCTAGCGCTGCGCCGAGAAGCTGATTCCGACAGGAGGTCTGCAAAAATAGGTGGGCATGTCCAACATGGGCGATTCTCCTGCTTGCCATGATTACTTTCGAATCATTACTATTTTCAACCTGCAGTGGAGCACCTCAGATTGAAGTTTCAGGAAGCTACCCTCCATTATTTGCAGAAAAACTGGCCTATCATGAGATTTTATTAAATGGCAAAAAAAAAAAAAAAAACACTACCGCAATTAGTTTTCACCATGAAAAAATATTTTTTACATTGTATGAACCTTAGGAGAACAGTTTGAAATGACAGTGCTTAAAATTTCCTGGTTTAACAAACAGTGTCTGGATGTGCTGTCTCGGATGTGAACAGTCAGCAGCATGAACACAATGCTCAACCCTTGATAGATAAGGTCTGCACTTTATCATCAGCATTTTAATGGTCATAAAGCAAATATTTCTCAAACACATGAACATCTGCACATCATCTGTTGTTAATGTAGACGCGCCACGTTTGCTGCTCGCTTATATGTGAGGAAGTTGTCATTCTGTGCAGGAGACAGTAAGGCCCAGTATACACAAAAGGTTCCCGAATAGCCTGCAGTGTAAAAATATTAAATGCGTTTCAGTATTTACGGCTATTAATCACGGAAATTCCCTTTTCATGAAACATCCACTAACTTGAGGACAACATAGAGAGGATAGGGTCACAAAAGTTAGCCTGTTTGGGGGAGGACGGGGGGGTGCAAAGAAATTAGGGCTGCACAATATTGGAAAAACATGCGATAGGCAATATAGTTGCTGAATATAGCAATATCGATATTATTGCTATATTTAATATGTACCTAAAGACATGACATTTTTATTATCTAATGAAAGAATTACATTTTTTTTCATGCGGCAAAATAATCAAACTCAATGTATTCTTAATTCAGTGTAATTACCTCTCGATAATGTTCAACTATTGGATGGCAGTGCATATTTTCGTTAAGTGCACTTTATTCCAACTATGTTTTGCATTTGCATTATTAGAGTTGGAACATCCATGTAACTAGGGGAATAGAAACCACATAAAAAGAGAGGGTGAGGAGGGGATTTTTCTCAGAGAGCGCAGTCGTGAATTGTATCAGTCAGTTCCTCTCCTCTCTCCTCGCAAACTTTGAACTGAGTGTCTTCTCCATTTTTTGTAATGTTTAATAAATGTCAAATAAGTAGACCTGACAGTCCACCTGGTCAAATTCAGATAAAAGTATAAAATTCCATATCAAACTTATTGCATGCCTTTGCGATATAAATATTACATAGGCCAATATCGTGATATCGATATTTTTTCGATATATTGTGCAGCCCTAAAACAAATCCTGGTGGGCCGCTGCCGGGCTAATAAAATGCTAGGGGAAAGCCTGAATACTTTGACAACACATTTCTGAAAGGTCATTGCAAAGGTTTCCACAACTCATGCAGTGAACATATTGAGAAAAAGCATCACTGCAACTAGGGGTGTGAATTGCCTAGTACCTGACGATTCGATTCGTATCACGATTCACAGGTCACGATTCGATTCGATACCGATTAATCCCGATACGAATTTATAAGTCGATTGTTGCGATTTTTTTTCATTCAAATTTAGAAAATACTAATCAGTAAGCTTGTAGAGTGTAAGATTTATATGAAAATGTATTATTTATTTATCTGAAATTTCAGTCTTATAGAGGTTGTAATCTGTTTCATGTTTGAACAGCATTAAAATAAAATATTAAGGCTTAATGTTCCGTTCATATAACATTCTTCCATGCTCAAGGTGTGAATCCTAACCCGAAGTCAGACGTTTTGTTGAATATTTTTCCATTAAAAATGGAAGTTTAAAAATCGATTCACACACACACACACACACACACAAAAAAAAAAAAAGGCAATGATGATAAGACGTTGAATCGGTAAGACTACCGAATGAACAATTCTGAGCTCTTTAAAAAAAAAAACAAAAAAAAAACAAAAAAACAAAAAAACGATTTTTTTTATTGAATCGCGCGATGTAGTATCGCGATATATCGCCGAATCGATTTTTTTTTTTTTTTTTACACCCCTAACTGCAACCAATATGTCATATTTTTATATAAGTTCGACCTGTGCAGTTATCTTACCTCATCGACCTGGGCTTGGGTCTGCTGCAAGCGCTTGTTGCTTGACCCTGCACCAGAACCTTCTGGAACTAAGCCTGACCTGGAGAAGCACAATATTGAACATACATGTTATTTTTTGCATAAATCTGGACGTGGCAGACAATATTTCTAAACATAAACTGGTCATGTGTTGTGTAATGAAACCGTGAAAGAAAAATTGTCAAGTGGGAGACTATTACAGGAAGTGAACTTTTTATTTCCTTGTTTGTTATTGCTTTTGAATTGTGGTTCAAAAGAATGACTTAAAAAAAACAATTCAAGAAACAAGCCTAAAAAAAAATGCTAGAATCATTAGAAAAGACGTGTTTTTGCTACGCGTGCTTGTATTTTTTTTAATGTTGTAAATTTTATTTGTATTGGAATCCGTGATGCTGTTACCACACTTTCATATCACTGTTCGTTTAGAAAAGAGAAGGCTATTTCAAGAACAAACTGGAGAGTGACAGGGTGAGTGTATGAACATTCTGTCTGTCAAATCCCTTACTAGGCACCGTAGCACAGATTAACAAGTAAACTTGTGACACTGGATAAGGCCTACATGCAGCCAGTACCATGCTACTACATTCCAGTTTCGCATACACAAGGCGATTAGATAATTTGGCACGCCGGAAGAACACCGGAAAATAGACATTACTCAACTAAAACATTAACAGACCACTGAAAACGTGTTTGCATTCCGCAGCTCATCGATTATCTCAATATTTTTATTGTATAATTTGGCTGAAATATTTCAAATCGTTAAATACATAAATACATAAATAAATAAATACATAAATAAATAAATAAATAAATAAATAAATAAATAAATGTACCACAGCCATTCAAACAACACTTTAACCAGCAGCTGTTTAGTCTGTGTTATGAATCGACTCGCCATTTGATCATTTAATTTATTTTTTTGTGGTTAGAAAAAAAAAAAAAAACTTATGTAGTTTTGACGTCTATACGCTAACTGTTAGGTTAGCTGTTCGGGGATGCTAAATCAAACTGAAGTGAACTTCAGCGAATGTTTGAAGAACAATACAACGTATGAGCTATTAACAAAAACTAGGTTAGAGTTTACTCGGCAATGTAGAATGTTTACGGCTAACGAAAACTTATGAAGAATTCGCCTGGTTAACAAACTAGCACTTGTTGCGCGCTAACAGCTAAGTTTAGGGCGTATGCTACGTTCCATTTTTTTCCGCAACGTAACCAGATCAAGTGTTTCACACTTATTTGACCCAACAACACAATCGACCAGTAATGCGTGCATATACTGTATAGATTTAAATCTTACATCGTGAAGTGAAAGTTGCTTTATCTTGCACCGGATGCTTCTTGTTTGTAAGCGAGTTTCAGAGTTGAGCTGCGTTGCCGTTTCAATGGGAAGTTGGAAATTCGAAGTTCCCAGTCATTTAAAAAAAACTGCACCACCCACTAACCTCGGGAAACTAACTGAAAATATGACAGTTTAGCTGAAGTGAACTAATCACCAACCGTTTGGAAATTGATTAATTTAAAACCTTGATTATTTGTGAAGTTGATTCGATAGCGTCATGTGGCTTATAGCTTTGATTACTTCTGTTTACACATTTCGCATAACACCGGCATTAGTTGTACGTGCGTTAAAAATCTAGATTTAAGCAAAAGTAAGCGTTAAAAATGTTATGTGACGTTATAGTGTTGACGTAAAATACACGAAAGTGTTTTTTCCTCGATGAAAACGTCAGTCTTTGTTGTCGGATTATATTTTTACCTGGGAGCACTTGAATGCAACACTGAACAGGCTACAAAGACATACTTCCGCCAACAGTGATGACGATGACAAGTAACGGCCACATCGAAATACAATATATTTTGAAATAATAACAAATGTTGTATTGCAATGCTCTCTCACTCAAAGCAACACACATAGCATATTAAATAACTATTTGAATTGCATATGTACACCCAATTAAAGACAAGGAGAAAAGCCCCGTGATGAGCATGTGACATTTGGGGGGAAAAAAAAATAAAAATAAAATATTGACTTAAATATCCATCCATCAATCCACCTATCCATTTTCTTAGCCGCTTATTAAGAGAGAGAGAGGTCATTAATTTCCACTTAACCAATGGAAGTCAAACAAATACTAGGTTTAAAGTAATTTAATAAAAAAGTGGTGGGTCTAATCATCAAAATTCAGAAAAAGATTGTGTTGACCAAAAACTTGAAACATACATTTCAATTTATTAGAATAGAAATTATGTGAAACTGTAATTATAATTCCATTTACAGTTATACAAGCCAATGCCATACTGCCTCCATCTCATTTGACACTTATTTTATTTAAATTCCTGCCGTTTCCAGACCTTTCTTTGAAGTTTCACAAAGAAACATGCTACTCACTTTGAATTTGACACCATCGTGATGTCTTTAGTGCCTGATTTAATTTTCACATAAATTGGAAACATGTACCATTTATGCGAGAACATTTGTGTAATAAAAAACAAAACATATCAGTATTGATCTTGATGAGTAACCTCTATCGTGATTTCAAATTGTGACAATATAAAACAGCATGTGAACATTGAGGCATGAGACTCAAACAAATACTATACAATGCTTCCCCCTAGCGGTCATAGTTTAAACTGTTTAGGCTCCATTTTAGATAACAGTACATTGGATGTGATGTGAAGCGTTCAGCGATTTGTGATTTTACATCTTAACAATGCGCCTGTGTCTCCTTGCAAACGAGCATTTAAAGTAAAAATGAAAAATGAAAAAATTTTACGTAAATAATACGTCATTGCCGTTTCATTTAATCTGGCCAAAATGGGTTCTTTAAATTTTTTTAACTCATCCGTTGTCTTACATATTCCAACGTTTTTTTTGTTTTGTTTTGTTTTTAGCTACGATTATTTTGGTTGAAATTACGTCATTGCTTGTCTTTTGTTTCATTCAGTAATAAAAGAAAAAGAAAAAAATTCACGAGCCAGCCAGGAGTCGAACCTAGAATCTTCTGATCCGTAGTCAGACGCGTTATCCATTGCGCCACTGGCCCGTTGTACAACAGCACCCAGCATGTTTATATATATTAAAGAAAGAATGTCAAGGTAGCAATTTGGCTCTTGGTTTTTATTCGTGTCAAAATAATGTCTAGTTGAGAAAATCGCATTTCGAACTGCGACCAAGAATTGCCAACAATGCTTCATTTCCCTCCGAAAATTGACTAAAGACTGTGTTGCATTTGCTTTCGTGTATTACTTGCGTGTCTAAACACTGGGGAAAAAAATTGTATCACTCAATGGTCTTTCCAAAGGTTTGACTGAATAGGATTCAACAGTCTCGGACCAGAGTTGATACTACTAGTAGCACAAAACACTGCCACAAGAGGGCGCCATTACCATCTCCCCAAATCCACCTCTTACGGTAAGCGTTTTTCTTTTGTTTTAAAATCTCATCCAATTTTCTAACATCGTGTAAGAGTAAAATTATAATCACTTTTAAGGTCCAATGCGATGTTTTTAGCAGTGGTTTTGTTTGCCCCGCCTAAATTTGTGTTGAAAGGTGAGAGGGAATTGCTGCAGCTGAGAGAAGACTGATGATCCTCCTCCTTCAAAATTACAGGTATCACTTCTGCAGGCTGGAGACGACAGAAGCACAAACGAGTTAATGTTTGTTTTTATGCTTGTTTATATTTTTTCCTCACATACAAACCACCCGGATAATTCATTGAAATAGACTATGTCCACTGCGTGAGCGCATCGCTCTTACTTTGCAACTTCCATCCATCTTCAGCTCACGACTCTTTGCGTGGGATCATGTGGATTATCGTGCTTTTTCTCCTGACTGTGGCCGGTCCTGAGTGGAGCGAGGGGTGCCAGCTGCCCCACGACTGGAGACCCCAGACGGAGGCGTGCCGTGCCGAGCTGGCCGAGATCATCGTGTTCGCAAAGGTGCTGGCCCTGCACAAGGAGCCGTACAACTACCTGCCGTGGCAGAGCCACAGCGACCTGCTCTACTTCGCCGAGATCGAGCTGCTGTGTGACCAGGCGTGGGGAAGCATGCTGGAGGTGCCCGCGGGCTCCAGGTTTAACATCACTGGCCTGGGCTACTTCTCATGCTTCTCCTACAGTGTGACCCCAAATAATAATTACTACTTCTTCCTAAAGTGAGTAAACCCCCTCCCTCCTCTTTAATTGCTGAAGTAGCCTAACTGACTGACTGAATGAGTCCATCACATATCATGTAAAATGCCCACCTCATGGGTAGCCTATATCAGGGGTGAGCAAAGTGTGGCCAGTGGGCAACATACGACACGCTCCATTCTATAAGGATTTGCATGAAATATAATATAAATGTTATATGTTGCAATTTATCAATTTTCGCCCATATTATAGTTACTTATTAGACACAGGCTAATATTAGATTTAGACGGTAAAATAGCCTACCTGTGAGAAAAAATATTGCTGTAGCCTATCACAGTGAAATTGGTATTACAATTACAGCTCTAAGATGACTTAAAAAAAAAATTAAAAAAAATTGGTAAATAAAAACAGCAGATTTTTTTATTTTTTTTTGCCATTGAACACAATCAGTTTATTTTTAAACAAAACATAGAATGTTTGGTACAGAACAAACTGGTATCATGTTAAGTTTCAATTAATAAAATAAACATTCTTCTTCTGTTGTAATATTTTATATTTCATAGTAAGTCCCAGTGTCCCTGCTATTTTTTATTTATTTATTTTTTACCACAGACCCATGAGCCACTCATGTTGTCCTTGGGGCAAAGTATTGCCCGCTGGCACTATTTATTTATTTATTTATTTATTTATTTATTTATTTATTTATTTATTTATTTATTTATTTAGTCATTTATTTATTTATTTATTTATTTATAGAACAATGCACATTAATCACTGAAAAATGCATCATTGTTTGCAGTGTCTCTTTCTCTTGCTCAACCCCTCTCGCATGCATAACTGCTTTGTGCTTGCAGAGCAGGATGGGAACTATTTTTTATTTGGAGGCAATAAACTTCAAAAAGGCAGCTCTTTTTTTTTTTTTTTTTTTTTAAATGTTCCAAACAGACAATCATTTATGTCATTAGACATCCCCTCAAAAAAGAGAAGAAAAAAAAAAGAAGAGCTCATTACCGGTGACAAGCCCATATTAGTGGTTATTGAAACCTTGACTTTTTAAAATAAAGGTAAGCTGTCAAACTGGTAATCGTCCCATGCCTAATTACAACGTATTTATTGATTTTAATCATTAATTTAATCTGTTCCTTGACCAATTTACTCATACAAAAAAAGAGGGGTGGATGCCTTTTATGTCTCAGTACCCAACAAACCACCACAATTTTTAGTGATATAGCACTGTGATGTATAAAAGCATAATAACAGAGTGTAAACAAATAGTTAAAAAAAGTTATTACCGTAAAAATAAAACAAACCGGTACGTACGTTACATACCTTTCTAGTCACATACTGTAGGTGAGGCAATCTGTCCATCTTAGGCAAGGCAAGGCAAGTTTATTTGTATAGCACATTTCATACACAAGGCAACTCAATGTGCTTTACACAAAGACAGACAACACATAAGCATCAACAAACACAGTAGTTAACACTCACAGGAAGAATTTACTAAGAGAACATGCAATGACAATATTAAAACATTATTCATAAACTTTAAAACATATAGCATAAGGAAGTTTCTAATAATAATTAAAAAGGAAGGGGGGGAAATTAATTAAAGCTGTTTAAAAGTCCTTAATCAAAAGTATGAGAAAAAAGCAAAGTTTTTAACCTGGATTTAAAAAGCATTTACACTCGGGGCTGACTTCACTTCTGTTGGCAGCCTATTCCATCTGTGTACAGCATAATAGCTAAATGCAGCTTCACCATGTTTGCTTAGCTGTCGCTTTGCAAATGCAATGGGCATTGGATATGATGAGCTTTCATAGCCCTTGAAGATAACTTGTGTAAAACAAAGACACTGCAAATACTTTGGGACAGAAGGACTTCATCCAGTTTTATTGAATGTGAAAGTTGGTGGCACGTAACGCCTATAAAAGATTGAACGTTTGCTCCTTATTTTTTTTGTTCACTTTGCTCAAAAATCATCAACAAACTGTTGAGTTTGCATATTCTGTATACTTCCAAGTGTGGGATTTCTTTGGGTCCTCCCAAACGTCAAAGACATGCAAGTTAGGGTTCAGTGACGACTCTTTGCTATGCTAAGTTTCTTTCTCAACCGTTCAACTGCGTACAGCAGCACTTTCTCTTTGAACGCCACAGTGCACTTTGGGTTTACACATGTCATGTCTGCTCTCCAGGCGGCAAGTGTTATGATAAAGACATCTACTGCATCACCATGCAATATGGTCATAGAAGTAGATACACGTGTTGTTGATGTGCTTCAGTTAAATACTGATGTAACTTGAAACTGACAAAATGGAATTTTCCCAAAATCCATAATTAAAAGCCCTAATGCTTCTGGGAGAACGTCCTTTGGACAGAGTGGGCAAAACTGCACATTTTTTGGCAAGTCACATCAGTTCTATGTTTACAGATGCAAAAAAATGATGCATAAAAAGAAAATAACAGTGTCCGTTACTGTAACACGAGGAAGGCATGGTTTTATTCTGGGGCTATACTTCATCCATCTTGAATCTAAACTCGCAGGCCATTCTGGAGTGAAATGTGCTCCCCAGTGTCAGAAAGCTTGGACCCAACTGCAGGGCATCTGTCTTCCAACAGGATAATGACCCAAAACACACAGATAAAAACATCCAAGAATGACTAAGAACAAAACATTGAACTGTTCCGAAGAGCTAAATCCTGTTGAACATCTGTGGAGGGAGCTGAAACATGCAGTAGAAGAAAAAAAAAAAAAAGGCTGAGTTTCATTACCGGTAGTTAGTTTTCTGTATATTTTCTAAAAATGTATTATGAGGTTTGTCATTTATTTTACTGGCATTTGTTTGGTTTTCTTTCTATATTGGCACGGTAGCATTTTTGACTAAACCTGAAATTACTGCTAGCTAAACACCACCTGTATTTTTTTCCGCGGGGAAACGAGGGAATTTGAGGTGCTCGCTTATTTATGCAAGAATCTATGCAACTGGAGATTAATTGGGCACAGATTCAATGAGACCAGCATTTAGGGAAGTATGGTATATCAATCACTATGAAAAGTTACACGTAATTTTGTTAATATTTAGTATGCTTTGATGCAGTTGATTCATTGACTTGAACACATCTTTGGAAACTTTGCAATGAGAAATGTCTTTCTCATATCCAATAAAAAAAAAAGTGAAACACTAATACCCTAGCATGTTTACCCTTCTACGTTTACTTAATAGATGTTCTTTTGATTTATGAGACGCATGACTAGTGAAACGCATCCATTTGGACACAGCTCTTGGTCAAATCTCACACAGTGCCAGATAGTGTAACTGGGAAGAACTCAGTCGCAAGAATATCTGAAGAATGTTGTGGTATGCACCCCGAAAATTAAAAAGTATACTCCCATCAGTCCATTTGCTGGTAATTATGTTCAAGTAAGCTTTCAACAAGGGCAAAAAATCTTAAGTCTTCTGAAGTTTCTGTTCTGTTTTTCCTGTTCTGCATCAGCTCTTCAGATGTGCGCCATAAACATGAGAAAGGATTCTCAAAGGACTCAATCAGTAAAGAAACCGAAGTTCACAAAAACAAACTGTTGACGCCCACCTCCTATGTTATCCCAAGTTAATTTATGTTAACTGCCATACTTTCCATACACATTGAAAAACGTGTTCTGTACTGTATGTTCAAACGTTGCATTCATGCACATATAATTATAGAGACAATCAGAATAGCAAAAGTTTATGAAGCCCACTGTTTGTGGACCCAGCACTGATGAAAGTCTCCTTGATGATAGCGAGCATGTGCTAACAAACAGGTGTTACCAATTTTTCCTTCACATTTTTTTTTTTTTTTTTTGTACTTACACAGATGAGATGTCAGATATTGAGAAGGGGCGCTGGAAAGCATTCCTGGTGTGTAATGTTTTGCAGTCCCTCATGAGGGTCTGCACAAAGCCAACAACACCAGTGCTTTTTTTTTTTATAATGCATCTTTCAGAAAGATGTGTGGACATGTGGTTAGACAACACTTTTCTCCCTCGCTTTTGTTGGTCAAAGCATCAATCATCCGTTTCCATTTATCAGGGTTAACGGGAAGAAATTATTCAATTTCCTCTGCATAATTGCTAAACTGTAAAATATAGAAAACAATAGTTAATTGTCTTTTTTTGACAACAAGGTAACATTCACAAACAGTAACAGCAGATTAAATATTGCCTGAGAACATTTGAGAAAGCCTCAAATGTTGTGGGACAGATCAGGTTGACGTGTATCAGACTGGTGGGAGGAGAATGAAAAGAAAAGATAATGATCCAAAGCATACCACATCATGTGTTGCGACAAGCGCATAAGGTTGTTATGGGATGGCGCAACTGTTGTTTATTAATGATGTGGCTGCTGAGAAAAGTAACAGATGAGGCTTGGGCTGTCTGTGCTCAGTGGGTGGTTATATAAGAAGAATGATAGCACTTGCATGGGGTAAGAGAAGACAAGTCATTTAGTCAAACTTTAAATTGGGAACAGATTAAGTCGAAACAAAGCCTCCTTTGTTTTACCCTTGAAGTGCAAATCGGTACAAATTAAAAGGGGAAAGTTAAAGAAAAAAATCTTGACAATAATATATTCTCTGCAGCCCACTAGTCTAAATCCAAATGGAATATGAGTTAAGCAGTAAAATCCAACTGTTTTTATCAGTGTCAGATGGCGGCCATTTTGCTACTTTCTGTGAAGTGAAAATGACATCACAGTTGCTCAGGCTTCAGGTAACAACCTATCACAGCTCAGCTTAAAAAAAACTGGTGAGCTCTGATTGGTTGTTGCCTAAGCAACAGTGATGTCATCATCAGTCGACAGCAAGTGGCAAAATGGCTGCCCCCTGAGATGGATAAAAATGGATGAATTTTGTTAAACCCTGCCACAGTATGGATTTAGCCCCTAATGCTAGCTAGCTAGCTCCCTAGCAGGTAGCACTATGGGAGCTAGCTACCTAGCAAGCACCTGGGGCTAAAGACAAACTGTGGCAGGGTTTTTATTTTCTGGACCTGGATTTGCCACCTCTGCGCATAACTCATATTCCACAAATGTAATATTAATCAGAATGTTGTGTTCACTAGTGAGGTCACATATAACATATTATTGTCAAGAAATGTTTAAGGTTGACTTCGCTTTTAAAAATGGTATTTCATTTCTATACAATAAATTTTGAACTTACAAATCAAAATCAAATCGCATATTTGAGTGTGTCTAGTTAGTAGACATATCTTACGATGCTTAAGTATATATTGACACAAATATACCCAAATAGGAATGTTCAGGGCTCACATTCACATACGTTTACTCTTTGTTTCATGAGACAACAAAGATGAAGAGATGGAGTTCTCATTCTCATCGCGGTATCCAGTGGACATCCATTTCCTCTCCAACAAAACCACAGAGAGACAAAAATAGTTGTTTCAATCAATCATGAGCAAAATATTCCCAGGATAGGGCGAATGAGCAGAATATAGCGAAGAATGCAACCAGAAATCTCACATGGGATCTTAAAATGAGTCAGATTGAGTGTTAGGCTAGTTCTCATGTGCACTGGAAAAACATTAGCCTATATGCTACCCCTTAAATATTCTGTCAGAAGAATAACAAACACATCTCATACAGATGGGAACCATGCACTGACATTATGCCAGATCAAAAATGCTGATGCGATATTTTTGGGTGTTGCATTTGTGTTGTGTAGCTAATACAGCGAAGGCAATTCTTACGCATACCCACATCGTACCTTCACTAACTCTGTCACTTGTACAAACAAGCAAACTTTTGATGTCTTCTGTGGAGACGAGATGGACTCCAGATGTCCATAAGTTCTCCCTCACACGTTTCACATGACGCTATACGTTAATCACACTCATAAATCTGCCTTGGCTGGAGAGAGTTGAAAAGTGAAAATGTGTACAATATATATTTTCTTTCTTGTCATGCAGGATGGATGAAAACTACAACATGGTCCCCCATGGAGTGAACTTCCAGGATGCCATCTTCCCAGACACGGCGGACAACCATCGCATGTTTGCCAGCCTGTTCCAATTTGCCAACTGCACACCTGGTACTCAGGTCCACAGCTATACCCCCGAGTGGGAGGCTCAAGAGGACAGCAGGGTACGTAGATGGCAAAAACGCTCCCGTGTGTTTGATTTCCCATGCGAACAGTTGAACAAGAAACTCTGAATCAGCACATTGCTTTAGGGAATAGAATGCAAGAAGCCACAATTGCTTGGATTAATGTGGGGGCACACATGGAGATTCACGATTACTATATCCTTTTGTTTGAAGAGGAAGCATGCTGCAAGTCAAATAATAGTCCAAAATCTGGGAAACAGACATTTTCTGAGGTTTGGCTAGACAAAGAAGCCGCAATGTTTTATGGAAAAATCCACTTTAAGAACATATAACATCTTGTTCTTGCAACATCCATGGCTTTTTGTTTGTTCTATAGCTTCATTTTGTTTTAAGCGCAGCATGTGGGACCTCTTATGTAGGATTACATCATGTAGACAACATGCTGAATGTTCGGGTCACTATCACCATATAGGAAAGTGGCTGTGGTGTCGTCATCGCAATCAGTTCGCATGAAAATGTAGCAAAATAATAAGTGGCCTAAATTTTATACCATTTCGTTTTCATTGGGTGAAAAGTATGGTAATTTGGCATGTCTCACACACTTCCCTGCTATTATAGCGTTTGTAAAGAGTGGTTAAATAACACTAAATTTAAAATAAAAACTAAATCAAATATCCATTGGTTTTATTTTCCAGAACAAGTTATTTGATAGAATGTTATTATGATTTTCGTAATCATAATGAATATTTTTGCATGTGTCCTTGAAAGTGTTGTCCACCCTGTCATTATGGGGTAGCTGCCCTTCAGCAAACCATCTGTTGGTTTCGCTGACATTACGTGCAGCAATTTTTCTTCCCGCAGTGGCTGAAACATCAGATAGTAGCGGAATAAATATTTACGATACTTTGTTGTAATTGCCATTATATTGTGTGTGTAGTTGGATGTTGTCTCATTTAACATGTCCATTCTGTCATAGTGAAATATTAAATACTTTGTATGAAACCCTTTATAATGTGGAATGTAGCTTTAAAACTGCACACAGTCACCTTGATAACTTGATGTCCACCATGTGCTCATTATTGCTAACATTAGCCAAAAATGTCAACCCTGTCATTGTCCACCCTGTCAGCAAAGCTATACATTGTCAGCTTTTAAAGGACTTTATGGCGATATTGGCTCGTAGCCTTTTTTGTCTGAAAGTGTCAGAAGTATGAATTTGAAAAAGGTTGAAATGCTTTTGCCAAATATACAATAAACTAATTACACTAATTTGGGAAAATACACAAAATTCTGCTTGGGGTTTGCATGCTCTCTTGTCGGGTGCTTCCTCCCACATTCCAAAATCCTTAAAGGTTTATTGAAGTTCAAAATTGTCTGTTGATGTGAATGTGAGAATGATTGTTTGTATACATTTGTACTGTGATTGTATGGAGCACAGTCCAGGGTGTATTTACTCACATACTGTATTTACGTGCGACAATAGATGTTGATGTCTCTTATTGGTCGATCCACCATTAGAAAAAGACACTATGCAGAGTTGGCTCTTTGTAGATAATGCTTGAAATGAGTCCACTGTATAAATGTTATTCAAATCTCAAGTTCATTTTGGCACTGTGTGTCCCATGGAATTTGCTCAAGAATCTAAATATGGGACTCATGTATTTTGCATTTTGTAGTCTTATTTGTTATATATTTATAGTTTCCACTGACTCAACACTGCACAAACATTTGGCGCAGTCCTCCTCACTTTGGTCTTCTTCTGTCTGTTTCCAATCTTTTGCTGACTTCCCATGAAAGCAGAACTCCAGCACGGGGAAAGGGAATTACAAACACGGTTTGCATTTCCGTTAATAGCAAAGATTTGAGGTTGGATTGGCCTGTGATTGTAATTACCAAGTGATATTTAGATATCTGCTGCGGGTTCTTAAATTATACTCCAGATTGTATTTCCTCCCAGAGAAAATAAAAGCAGACGTTGTTCAGGTCACAGTTCGTACATCCAAGTCATTACAATGCCTCAAGATGTGCTAGTAACACCAAACTGCAGGACGACCAAATCTTGCAAGAGCTGCCTCGCCATACACAAAGGGAAAACTAATGGCTGCTTATGGCTTTACTTCATGTGCTTTGACTAAATTTGTCTCTAAAGCAGTACACATGTGTTTCCATTCAAAACATGTCTCTTCCCACTTAGAAAAGGCTTAAGTCCTTGAGCTAATTTGTTCTGTTCACAGTGTAATGGCATGTAAACACAGGCATGCTAAGAAGTCATTGCCCCTGTGGGATGGCATTGCAAGTAAAATCCACACATACTGTTTTCCCATCTCTGAAACTGATTTATTAAAATTTCCTCCATGTGAAATAGTGATCGACCAACATGTTTTTTTTGTGTGGTTTTTTTTTTTTTTTTTCAAGGCCGATACAATACGATTTGTAGTCAAGGAGACGATAACTGATAGTTCAAGCCGATATTCATTTGCACTAAAAGAGAAAATATTAGCGTTAAAATTATGAAAAAAAATACAAATCTTTTAATTTTAAACAAAAAATTGACAGCTTTGTTTAAAAAATATAACAAAAATTATCAGCATGTGTTAAGTTAAATTACAAGAGTAAATAGTTCTTAGTCTTCTATGCAATACATTTTTGTAAAATTTCAACACAATTTCTTTCTGTCATGACTCGAGTCATGCAGGAGGTTTGTTCGGGGTCGTGTCTCATGTCTAGGTTCACGCCTGGGTTAAGTTTGAGTTGAGTTCTTGACCTGTTGGGTGTGAGGTCAAGTGTCTGTTTTGTACTGATGTAACTATCATCCAGTTTCAACTAGTTTTAGGCTATGTGATGTCGATCTTTAATCCTTTAGGTGATGTCTGGACCTTTGTGATGTCGTTCTTTAGTCTTTTACTTGCTACAACCAATCAGATGGATTCACTGCCTGTAGAGGTTCAGTCTGAGAATTGTGTGTGTTCGCCGGATTATTGCTCGCTGTTCATCTGTGCAGCTTTTGCTGTTTCTCGCCTTTCGATGTGAATAAATAGTTAAAACCTTATTTGTGTCTGCGCTTTGGGATCCAACCCTTCAGCACATAACACTTTCTTAAAAAAAAATAAAATAAAAAAAAAATAAATTAAAAAAAGTGTAGGGAGTTCTTAGTGTGAGCATCATTTTTAGAAAGTGGAAATTTAAATAAATCCATAAATGAAAAGTTCCCTGGATCTCAGTGAGTGACAAATGCTTGTGAATGTAGTTAATTTTGAGTTTTTGTCAGGGTTTCAAAAGATCTCAAACAGTGAAAAACTGTCTGAATATGATGAAAACACTAAATTCGCTACGTTCGCGAGCAGTCACCGTTCAGTGAGATACCAACTTTATCGGCCTTCAGATTCGTAAAAAAGGCCGATGACGATATTTGTCAAAATGCCAAATATCAGCACCCATAATTGGCCAGGCCGATAATATTACAATACAATATAAGTTTCATTTCACGAGTTTGGCAAAACAGCACATTTAATGTCCAACTACGGTATTGGTTATGCCTGTGATCACAAAGCAGGGTCACCCACTGCTATTCATGACCGCCCTGTCTCTACACTTTCAACCTTTATGTTATAAAGTTTCACAGCCATTTCACATCCCAATAGGGAGTAAGTAATGCCACATGGTGTATGGCCACAGTTATATTGCAGGAGGAAATGTAGCCACTAGTGATGTGGAAGGGCCGCCAGCAGCACATTTTCAACATTTCCTCCAAACTTTCAGCAGTTGTTATTTAAGGCAATTTACATGCGGGCCCACATGGAAGCATTAGCATCTGCAGAGGAAATCCACACTCAGGCAGAATAATCCATACAGTCTGAAGCAGTTGGAGGTCTTTTGTTTTGGTACCATACAAATGGTAAGTGGTCTGTTGTGTTGACTCACATCAGATTTATCTCTACTCTCTAACCTCTGACCTACAGATCACATACTTTGCATAGCTGGCGCAGTCGGAAACAGTCAACTTTAGATTACCCCATACAGTAGTCCTAAATTTCCATTCTCAGTCCGTGAAGTCAATTCTCCTTGGGCGTTTCTGTTTTTCACCCTGCGAAACAGTAACATGTCCTATTAGTGGAAGGAGTTCCAAACAAAAAGGCCCCAGAGAGATTTGAACTCACGACCCCTGGTTTACAAGACCAATGCTCTGACCCCTCGGCCAAAGGTGCGGCCATGAGGCCTTCAGTTCCAGATTCCACCTTATCAGACCAGTCAATGGTTATCTTTTTAAACCGTGACCCAATGACTCCTGTACACTGCATGACAAGCAATAACCAACACTGTGTTCAGGAAGTGAACTAACATTTCTTTCCAAACTTATTTCATGAAGATACTTTTCCCAAATGTGGATTTTGACTCATCAAGGTCAAGATAAATCTCCAAAAGCAAAAAGAAAATTATCGGGCAGACGTGAACTCACTTCCCCTGGGTGAGAACACCAGTGCAGAAACCCCAGAAATGTAGTCCAGGAGGACTTCAAACCATAGCATGTGACACCCTCCGTGACAGTTGCCATCTTAACTCATTTGCTCCCAATAACGTATAAATGTGTTTTTTTTTATTTTCTAAGTGTCCCAAAGACGTATTTATACGTTTTTTGTTTGTTTGTTTTTTTATGCTAGAGCATACAGAAGGCTTTGATGCAGCCTCTCAACTGCAAAGAACGGTTGCAGAAATGGTAGTTATTACACAAACGGCCAGCAGGTGGCAGCAGAGCAAAGGAAATCAACCAGGGCCATGTAGAAAAAAAGCTAAATTACTTACAATTTTAAATAGATTTGTGAAAACTGATGAAACCTAGCTCTCTTCTAATGCTAATTGCTGCAAAACGGAAACAGATAGAAACATACTTTTTTTTCCTGATGGATTTGCCTGATATTGGTGCAAGTATCGTGGGTTGTGTTCCCGCTCAGCGATGTGAACGCGCGAATCAAGGGTTATTTGTCTCATAACGTGCACTGTATCTGACTGCTGTTTACAAGTTTTGGTGTTTGGTCCTAGTAGTCCATGTAAATCACACCCTGTTGACTCTAAAGCCATTTTGTTTGTTTGTTTGTTTTTTTCCCCACAGTTGTTGTGCTCCACGGTGCAGAAGGCTCTATTCGAGGAGGAGGAGAAAGTGAGTGAGCTCTCTCAGAAGGTGCGTTCGCTGGAGAAGGCCAACGGCCACCTGAGGGAGAAGGTGAAGACCATGAAACGTCTGTTGCGTCAGGCCCAACGAGAAACGGCCAAGGAGCAACAGACGCTCAACCTCAAGCAGCTGTATGAGTCGAAGACATCCCGAACGCACCCACATCAGGACACCGCCCAGGACCGGAAGGAACCCCCCCTCAAGAGGGCGCCCTCAAAAAAGTTAAAGAAGTAGAGCTGACTTCAATGCGTGCTAACGATGCTGACCGAAGTATGTCCAAAAGCTGAAATATATTTCATCACATCATATCCATATGCTAGTCCTTAAAGATGCAGCCCCCCCCCCCCCCCCCGCAATAAATAAATAAATAAATAAATAAATAAATATTGACAATAATATGTTCAATGCAGCCCCATTTGTCTAAATACAGTATTCTGGCAAATATTGTGTGAGTCGAAATATGAGTTAAGCAGTAAAATCCAGCCGTTTTTATCTATATCAGGAGGCGGCCATCTTGCCACTTGTCAAGTGAAAAGGACATCAATGTTGCTCAAGTCTCTAGTATCAACCAATCACAGCTTCAGCTTCGGAAAATAGGTGAGCTGTGATTGGTCGTTGCCTGAACCCTGAGCAACTATGATGTCATCTTCACTCGACAGCAAGTGGCAAAATGGCTGCCCCTGAGATGAATTAAAAAACAACAACAACATGCTTCATAACTCATATTCCACAAATGTAATAATCAGAATGTCATGTTTAGACTAGTGAGGTCACATATAATATTGTCAAGAAATGTTTCAGGTTGACTTCCACTTACGATTCCTCATGTAAAGTCTGAAAGCTGTCTCCGACTTAAGCACAACATGGACTTCAACCAATCAGCCTAATATGTGGATTTTACTCAGTGATATCAGAAACAGTCTTAAATAAAAATACTCTAAATGTACAATGACATAAACGTATTACTTATACACAATGTCAAAGGTCCACAATTGGATTTGTTGGTGTGGGCAGTGTTGTTGTTTTTTTAGACTCCACTAAAGCCTTAAAATTCTACTTCTACACTTAATCCATCTGGGACCAACTATGTGTCTGAGTGGCATCATATCAAATAAATATCTTCAATTCAAGTTAAAGGGACATCAAACGAGAGCATATCATTTCAGTTGACTATAACATATACAGGAAATACTCGAGTAACGTGTGTGCCAATAATACTAAAAGTGTTAACTCGAGTATGTGTATTTAGTTACGTTATTGGTCATGGCAGTATGCTGGTCATGCAAATTCATTGTATTGTTGAATTTAAAAAGAAAGTTAAATGTGTGACGTTAGAAATGTTTAGAGGAGCCCAAATGATGTTTTTTTTTTTTTTTTAACTACTTATTTTATATTTGAAACTATTTATGTTGAAAACATAAAGAAGCTTTTTTGTAAGTGTACTCATACAGTATCATTTTTATTTTTGAAAAATGGTGCTGAGCACCGAGTAACATGAACCAGTGGCTGAAGACTGTCTCTCAGTTACAAATTCTAATTTGTCATTTAAAATTTACGTTACTTTTCTGCTTTGTTTTGTGGTTGGCTTCGCCGCCAGCATCATTATTTATGAACATTACATCTGCTTTCATTGTTTAAATGAATAAATCAGCTCCAACTTCATTCCCTATGTTGTCGTTCCATTTTTCTGCCTTATACTCAATATGTTTAACTATTATGAAATATTTTGCTTTATGTCATAAACATGACATGAATAAATTAGCAGCCTTGGATCCATATTGTACACAGCTGTAAAAGCAGACCCAAGTGTCATCCTACAAAAAGAGAATATTTGCAAATAAATTGAGACTATTTAGGTCTTTTTCCACATTATACATTTTCTACAGGGCTGCCGATTTCCTGAGCGAGGCTCACTTGAATGATTTATCACTGATACACTATCATCTGTAACCTCGGTGTAATTGAGTGTGTCCTACCACATAAAAGAGTAACGGCCAAAAGGAAAACTGTGTTTAAAAGGGTCATAAATTTCTGTGAACGTTTTAATCGCTATCATAACGTCATTCCAAAAATGTCTTTGGCATGAGCAGGGTGTTGGAGCCTCTGCTAGCGTGGAAGATTTACAAATGTATGGTTCAAATATAAAACGGGAAAAAAGAACCAAGTGACGGGCAAGTAATATCAAAGAAAGACACGTTACTATTCTCTAATGTAGCACGTTGTATGAAAGAAACATGTAGAGGCGTATTTTAAATGATGAACATCATAGATGAGTTCTTAAGACACCTGGAATAGTTTGACATTTTGCAGGAAAAAAATGGACGTTGTCTGTTGATGCTGTTCCACTCCAGGCCTGCAGGTGGTGGTAATGCACATTAAGAGAGTTCAGTCAGCCAAGAAAATACATAAAAACAAGAATCACGTTTGTAAATAGTTAACAATTTTCTCACTCAGTCGTTTTGGTGGCAATAATGAAAATGTGTTTGACAACAGCCAACGTTAAATTTAAGAAGCCATAGGTATCATTTGTGAATTGAAGTTCTCCACTGGAAGAAGTTTATCTGCCGTCATGTGTAGCTAAAATGTCGACACACATATTCTACCAACAATCAGGTGATAACGTTTGTCTCATTGTGCTTGGTGGATATCAATAACAACCTATAGGTGGGTTCGGCCTTATTTTGACCTCCCCAGCTGATGATGTTTTCCACTTCAGGTTCTGTGCGCAACCACACGACCTATTGAGATTTCCAGCATGATTTTTAAGACAGTTGACGTGAACCAAATAGTTTCCATATGCCGCTGTGTACGACTGAGGGATCGAAAAATGAGAAGCAGGCTTTAAATGGGAAGAGCGACAAAAAGAAACATTTAGCAGGCTGTAGAGGGATTGTTCTCTGCTAAAGTGAGATCGGAAGGGACATTTACAAGACTATTTCTCGCTTCTCAGTGGAATCCTTGTGCAAAGATTAGAGCTATCTCTGTCTCCTGGTTGGCTCTTTGTTCTCCCTATTCCAACTTTGCCAAGCTTGCCTGCAGCCAAGTGTCAAAATCTCATGGAAGTGAGCCAAAGATGATAAACACACACAGCTTTCTCAACATAAACCAGCAGTATGCACAGCCAAGCTGCAGAACACATGTCAGCCAATACCACTCCGTGCTGGTGGTCCCTAACACTGTCTGGATGGGACAATTTTTACAACCTTGGTGATTTAGTGTGTCTTGTTTTAGCTTTTCACCTTTCCCTCTGGCTATTGAGCATGTATGGTTTGTCCTTGTGCTTTGCTTCCTCACATATTTTTTTCGAAACATATATAGTATGCCCGGAAGTGAATCATTTCATTTCTTATTGTTGTCTTCCCTCTCAAATGTCTGCGCCCCTGTTCTCATTCTGTCTACATTTCAGAAAAGCTGCCGGTTGCCTCGGCAACGTGGCTTCTGTTCTCATGGAAATCTTTCCTCATTGTTACCATTACATTTGACCTGCTGTCATTTGAGTGATGTTTCACTGTTGACGTCCAAGTTTTCTTCCATGACGATGACTGACTTGCATTTTGCCCTCCGGGACCTCTGTCAACCTTTGGTCCATAAAGGCAGACTTGATGCAGAATAATATTGTGGAAAAAGTCTAGGCTCAGTATTTAGGTTGCAATATCAGCTATAACGTTCTACATGTCTGTATGTTAAAGGAATAAAAGACGCATCGTTCTTCAATCATCTCCTTTGTCTCGTTACTTTTCAACCATCGCAAAGAGGAATGGGAGTTATGTGTTTGTTGATAGAGCTGTTGAAAATAGACCCAAGCTTAACCTTGGTTCTCTATTTAGTCTCCACTCCGTGTGTTTATTTAAAAAAAAAAAAAAAAAAAGAGTGACAAGCTGCAATAGTATCAAGACTGCACGATATTTATTGAACCGATAAAATATCGACCGATTTGGGAAAATATGACATCATTTTTTTTATCGGCCCGATAGGTCCATTTTAGCTGATTTTTTAAAGTCTGTACACTGTTTGCAACGGGAGCAGCCTACAATAGACCACGTCGCGCTGATTACGTCATCTATCACGCCTCTCGCGCTTGTAGACCAGCCGGTCTCAAAAAAAAAAAAATGCCCTGCCGGCCTCGCTTGGCATTACCGAAGCTTGAAGCTTGGCTCGCTCCACACTACTGTAGTAGACTAGCACGTAGCAATCAACATGCCCTCCTCACCAGTGTGGTCGTTTTTCTCCATAGCAGAAGATCAAAACATTTTCAGCAAGGATTCTCTCAGAGCTGTTTTGAACGAATGTGAATGAGCAACAACAAGGCTAAAGCCATTAACGGCAAAGTTATGGCATACATAGCGCTAGACAAGCAGCCGTTTTTTGTAGTTGACCCAGGTTTTTGCAAGTTAATAGCGCATTTGGAGCCACGTTGCATCCTCTGAAGGGGTCAGCTTTAACCAAGCCACAACACAACACGCAAATGTGAGCAGCTTATTTATTTATGTATTTATTTATGTGCTATTTTTTCTAAGTCTGTGTTGCCTTCATGGCCCGTCCAGACCACCGAAAACTACATAACCAATCACGCACCCACAAGGGCTGCTGCAATACCAGTAATTCTGTAAACCTGTATGCACTTTTTTGTCTATTTACTTGATTTATATATTTTTTTTAATTAAGGTTGACAATGTAAATGCATATAATTTTACCTACCGTTCACCTACATCGTGCTCATCCACTATTGCACTTGAATAAATGTTGAATAAATGCATTTCTACTCCATAATGCGATACATACACAAATGTTTTGTTTTTCCAGATAAACCATTTGTAGTTCTGTATTAATTTTAAAATTAACTTTTTATTTTGTGTAATTATGTGTTAGCCATTTCATATAGAAAATAAATACACGTTTGAAAGAGATACATTTGTTTGCTGTTCTAATCAGAGCTACTAATCAGTTTTGCCATTCCTGAATGCCCAAATTGCAGATTATATGAAGACTATTATTAAATATAAAAACATAAAATTGGTTATCGGTATTGACCATACAAAGCAGGAAATTATTGGTTATCGGTTTAAATCTTTTTTCATGCATCACTAATCAAGACCATTTGTTTTTTCTGTAACAGAGAAGCAAAACCCTTCATGCAAAAACAATCACTGACTAATATTTCTCTGGTTTACAACATTGCTCAGACTAGTCAACCTATTTCCACATGAGGCCTCAAAAAAAGGTTTTGTTTTCTAATTTATTCCAGATGCACATGGACTTCCAGAAAGTCAAAGGCTCATGCAAATCAAGATGTTACCTATCCATCCGTGTCACTGTGTTAAAATGCATGTGGACAGACATGGAGGCAACCACACTTGGGGGCAAGTTCAAGTTTCCACTTAATGTAAAGTGCATGTGTTTGGACTGTGGGAGGAAACCAGCGCACCCACAGGAAACTCAACGCATGCAAGTTCACACAGATAACCACCCCCATGACCAGTTAGGTGGGGGGGGGGGGGGGGGGGGGGAGACAACCTCTTTCACATATTTGGAATAATCATCTAAAGATGTATTTCTCGAGGCATCCCATTTCATCCGTCTCTCATCAACATACTGATCATCTGAAATGATCAATACAAATCAAATAAAGAGCTATATTGAATGGTTCTTTCATTTAAAATTTCCTGGAAATTGTAGTCTATTTTGCTTGTAGTTTTACAGGCATAAAACATTACAGAATCTTCTCTATTTGGAACAAATGTCCATTGGATGTCACATTTACAGTAATTGATGCTAATTGCTGGAGGAATTTGTGGTTCCTCTCTTGCTGCCAGCATCACTTTTCAATCCGAGTCTTTCATTATGATGTTGATTTATTCCTGCAGTTTTATTTTTCAAAACGCCAATGAGTCGTCCTTAAATAATCCGCTGCCTTGCGGTGGACTGGCGGACATGGTGAATGAATTGTTCCGAAAACTGCAAGTCACTCATCCCCATGAATTGGAAGATGATCTCACTGTATAATTTCAAGTCTCTCACCCTCTACTGTGCTCCAGCACCTCAGGGACTTTGTTTTGTTTATGCTCTAATAACCTGGTTCGAACGAGGCCACAGGATACTCTGCAAATAGAGCTGGAAAATCTGACGCCTGGCTTTCATCAGGTTCGTTTTTTTTTTTTTTTTTCAGTTTCAGCCCAAACAAAATATTGATTCTCGGAGCAATCTTTGTCTTCTCCCAATTGAGCTGCAGATAAAGGTTGGAAATACGAGTGTCGTGTTTGCTTATCAAGGATGTGAATGTGTGGGAAAGTTGATAAAGGTGTATTTATACACGTCATTTCAACCTCATAAACATTATTATTATTATTATTATTATTATTAGTAGTAGTATTTTTTTTTTTTTTTTTACTAAATAATTACAAAATGTTATGAATAAATGAATAAAATGCGTACAATTTGAATCAATGTACTCAGTTTTCTTAATTTATGACTGTACACCATGCATTGCATGACTGGAGATTGAACTAAAAAAAAGCCCTCTGACAAATACTTAATAATAATCATAATAATCATAATAATCATAATAAGGAATAACCATATCTATTATTGTACAATCATTTTGTAAAATTATCTATTGCTCCGATGACATTTATTTAAAGCTGCTGAATGCAGAAAATTAAATTTGGAATTGTTACTGCCATCTGTGGCTGAAAAATGAAACTGCACACTTCTTCACGTAGAATAGATGACGTCACACATGACGTCACATCCGCAGACAGAGAGCGGGAAATTTGAATCCGAATCCAGTCTGAAAACTCTCGGCAAGAGGCTTGCAGGAGTAGGCTTACTCATTGTGAACAGCTAAAGTTTTAGCTACTAATTAGAAGATGTCATAAATGGTCAAATTAAAAAAATATATTGTAAAGATATTTTGGGGCAAATAATTACAAAGAACAGTTATAATCTATTGAAAACAATATATGTAAAATCAATTCTAATCCTAAAATAAAATAAAATACAATTGTGCAACTGCAGAAGATCAACTGTTTCAACGTACTTGACACACCTGAAAAACCAACACCGACCTGACATCCATTTGAGATTCGGTGTCCTAAAGTCCAAAAACGATCCCTGCATGGATGTTTTGGTCTGTTTGCACTTATGAGATGTGTGAAGCAGTCAGATGTGGCAATTATCAAAGGCATTCCCCATTAGTTTGTCACTTCAATTGAGCTTGAACTCAAAACAGCAGGAAGCGAGTGGAAAAAAAAAACCCAAACACCTTGTGAAAACGCTCCATTCCTATGACAACAAACACAGCAGACACATTAACCTCCGGCGGGCGCTGACAGAATCCTGCTGACAGATGTCGGTGTCACTTCAATCTGCGTGTGCGTTCTGTACACAACATCTCATTTCAGCTCAGCAAGTATCAGTCAGGGATGAAAGTTTAGTTTGAAGAAGAGCTTTCCCCACAGAGACGTCTGTCATTTGCGCACACACGATTTCGGCTTTCTCACACTCTTTTGTTGTTTTTTGGGGAGTGAATATTTCAGATACGGCCATCTTGGAGCAGAGTGTCACATTTTTTATGCTTGGCACAAATCCACTTGTACCAACAGTATGAGTGGACTTTGGGAAAGTCTCTCTCTCTCTCTCTCTCTCTCTCTCTCTTTCTCTCTCTCTCTCTCTCTCTCTCTCTCTCTCCTCTCTCTCTCTCTCTCTCTCTCTCTCTCTCTCTCTCTCTCTCTCTGTCTGTCTCTCGCCCTGTCACTCTCCATCTTTCCTCTCTAATATTTCCTTCACCCTTCTCTCTCACACTCTCACTCTTGCCCCCCCCCCTCCTCTCTCTCTCTCTCTCTCTCTCTCTCTCTCTCTTGCGCCATCTTTCCTCTCTAAACTTTCCTTCTCACCCTTCTCTCTCACACTCTCATCCTCCCCCCCCACCCCTCTCTCTCTCTCTCTCTCTCTCTCTCTCTCTCTCTCTCTCTCTCTCTCTCTCTCTCTCTCTCTCTCTCTCTCTCTCTCTGTCTGTCTCTCGCCCTGTCACTCTCCATCTTTCCTCTCTAATATTTCCTTCACCCTTCTCTCTCACACTCTCACTCTTGCCCCCCCCTCTCTCTCTCTCTCTCTCTCTCTCTCTCTCTCTCTCTCTCTCTCTCTCTGTCTGTCTCTCGCCCTGTCACTCTCCATCTTTCCTCTCTAATATTTCCTTCACCCTTCTCTCTCACACTCTCACTCTTGCCCCCCTCTCTCTCTCTCTCTCTCTCTCTCTCTCTTGCGCCATCTTTCCTCTCTACTTTCCTTCTCACCCTTCTCTCTCACACTCTCATCCCCCCCCCCACCCTCTCTCTCTCTCTCTCTCTCTCTCCCTCTCTCTCTCTCTCTCTCTCTCTCTCTCTCCGTCTTTCCTCGCTACACTTTCCTTTCATGTCTTCCCAAACAATTGTGCTTTGTACAAAAAAATTACAAAATCAAAAGTGTTTTGTACACTTAAATAAATAAATACATGTATACATAGGAAACAAATTTTATTTTGGATAAAAAGCCAAATAAAATTGTGTTGTTTTGTATAAAACATCCTCCATCCATTTTCTTAACCACTTGCTCCTCACAAGGGTCGCGGGGATGCTGGAGCCTATCCCAGCTGGCTTTGGGCATTAGGCGGGGTACACCCTGAACTGGTTGCCAGCCAATCGCAGGGTTGTATAAAACAAGCCATCAAAAAGTGTTTTCTTTTGCAGATTATTCATTTTGCCTAATAACACAAAACGCTGGGTGTATCCCTTTTTGGATTACTTTTGAGCCAGTTTAGCGTGCATGTCTGCCACAATTTTCCCACTGGATGTCTTTTCTTGGGTGGGCAATGCACCCTGACAAGAATTTAAACCCCCACAACGGTGTCTAACAGTCAGCTGTGTTACCCAATGAGCCATCGAGTTTTTAATTATGTTACATTAAACTACAACTTCAGTTTACAGTGACAAGCTCATTTTCAGTTCAATCCGCTGGGACAAAATAATTAATACAAATGCGTGTAAAAGTAACCCAAGTGAGCAAAGAAAACAATCCAGAATTTTTTAGTGTGCTCAGTGTAATGGTGAGTTGTAGTCTTAAAAATATGTTAGAGGTTGGGGACCACTGCGCTTGAAGACCATCCATCATCTCATTGGCAGCCTTGACATTGTTAGGGAGTGCAGACGAGAAAAAAAGTTTCAGGACCCATCGGGTTAATGATTTGTGTTTCCATTCTTACATTATTTTGTCAAGTGTATGAATTGTCAATAAATATTCTAAACTGGAACATTTCATTCAAAAGATGCGTGATTTAAATGTTTGCCTTTATTTGTTTATTTCACAGGAATTCGTATCTGGTACAATGTTTGGTTTACCTCATCAACTTCATCCCCACCTCCCTTTTCCACGTCAAGACGTGACTTGCATCTGTCAGCACTCCCTTGCCGACCATCCGTGCGATTATTTGGAAGCGGCCTCGTGGTCCTCTTGTAACCGCATCATTCAGACTGTCTGTGAGGACTCCTTATTGCCCTCGCAGACGTCCGGCGGCCAAACCTCAGATGGGGGAGAGAGCTTATAGGAAGCTCTCAAATGAAGTTTCTATTGTGTTGCAGATGTTTTGAAGTATTGCAAGAGTTCTTATGTTAAAAAAAAAAAGACCAGGACAGATGATTACTGCATAGACAAGGAGTTTAATGTGTGTTTCACTTACAGCCACTTTTCCAAAGCCCATGATGCATTGATCTTTGTGTACAGTTTAAAATACTGTTCTAAAAAAAAAAAAGACAACATATTCATGGTAAAAACACTCCTTTGTATGACAAATCCATCTGGACAAGCAAAAAGAGGAGAAAATAGATAACCATGACACTAATATTTTCCCTTTATCCCGATGAATAGCAGAAAGCAGAAATAGGTATAATAACGTTATGTTTGTCCAACCCTGTTGTATACCCACCAATAAAAAGGAAAAAAAAATCCTACCACAGCAAGTTTAATGGTGAGGTAATGGCTCCATGCTTATGCATATCAGCAGCATTTGCGTCATTGACCAGGAATGTGACATTTTCTTTCCTTTTTCAGGGAGTTTTGGCCCACTTTCCAACAAGAGGACACCATGTGATCATAAAATATCAATTTTGGGTTTCTGAACATGTCATAATAATCAGTGGATTAATTGACTAATAACAATTCTGTTTGACAGTGACACAACTGAGGTGCTGTTGATTGAGTCTCTGAAGAACACGAGGATCATCCTGCACAATACGACACTGGCATGACAACAGGAGTTCAGAACATCAGAGCAATTCAAAAATAATAATTGATTAATTGTTTTTTTCCCTTTAGTCAATAGAGTAGATTGACTTAAACATCCATCTGTAATTTGATTACTTTTTATAGCTACAAAAGCGAACGATTCACTTTTGGAAACGCTGTAAAATACAGTCTACATTTTACAGTTACTGTCCAAAAACACAAGCACGTTACCTTACCTGACAGGAATGCTGACTAAAGCTAAAACATTTTCTTTTGATGCAAGTTTTCTTTTATCTGCAGTGTTCCTCACTTGTTCTCTCCAGCGCTTACCTCATTGCAACTACTCACAATGGATTTGCACACTTCCACGAGATGTATATTTATGGCGCTTTTAAACATGTGCATTAACGCTCCACAAAAGGAGGCCATTTACAGGATTTTCTACAAGAATATTCTGTAATGTTCTTTTTAAAGGGCTGCTTGTAAGATAATTGAGGGGGGGAAATTATGTATGAGTACAGTACACATTGTTGAATGCATATATATATTTTTTGTATCCATACATACTTTTTTTATCTTCACAGGCTTATGATGAAATTTTAAACCTGCCTGATTACAATTTGCCTGGATTTTACAACGAGCGCCGTCGTAGCTAATCTAGAGGGAAACAATACGTTTCAAAGCTACAAATAAAGCGATAAATATAAAACATGACCAGACTGTGCAGATAGACACACTTGAGAAGCTCCCACCCAAAACAAATCCATCATAATGTAAACCGTAAAGGCACCATAGACAAAGATAAGATCCCTGCGCTCATGTGGTTCAAGAGGTTGAAATAAGCCAAGGGGAAGCCTTTGCCACAGCTGCATGGAAAAACCATATATGTATATATACCATCGAATAAAAGGCTACATAGGAACAGATGGAGTTTTGCATAAAGTTCACAGATTATCGAAGAGCATCAAATCTGTGCTCACTTTGCAGTACTATTAGCTTAGACTCTGTTACATTCAAAACTGCAAAAAGATCTCGGAAAGGCTTTTGCTTATGGCACTCCTCCGCAACGACAGAAAGAGGGCATAATAGCGAAAACATGCTCAGGAAATCTCTCCTCATCATGCACAAATAACACAAAACAAATAGCAACAACAGCAAACACAGGCTGTGTCAAAATAATCGCCTCAACTCTGTCCTGCTTTGGAAATAAACAATCCTCCCCTCTTTGCTTTGAATTCTCTTAGCACAAACTACCCGCCCAGTCTGACAACTATATCATCATAATCATCAATCACCACTTCCCGATTTACTGAATCTGAATCGCCTTCCTTCTCAGACTGGACAGACTTGCTCCCCCTGCAGGCGAGAGGTCGGAATGACGCCTCATTCTTAACCGGACACGAGGGGTTGAGAGGGAGTCGCAACCTCTGGTTTCACCGAGGGGGTTTAAAAATGGAAAAAAAATCACTGGGGTCGACGAGGCAGTCAAGCAGCACAGGGATCACACCCGGCTAGTCGGGTGGCAGCGGTAGCTGGACAGAGGGTCCACGCCGTCCCCGTCCAGCACCTGGGAACACCCGGCCTCCCCGCAAGACTCTAAAAGAAAACAGACATCACATTAATATATTTAGATCACACTTTTGTTCAGTGCAACTGAAAAAAAAATCAAAGGACTAAAGAGCGACTTGTGTACCTCTGTGTTGAGGGTCCTCTCCTGGGAGCAACAGGTGAGCTTGGCACGGGCTCGTCAAGGTGGCTTGGTTGGGTCCTTCATGGTTGGTGCCCAACTGAAGACGCCTCATGTGGCGGACCACCGCTGTAGCATTAAATGCTTGCTGAGGAGGGTCACAAACATTAGAGACACTTACTTACTGGCAATGTAAGCTGCTATCAAAATTCAATGAACAGCAGCATTAGGACACAAACAGGAAGTAAAAAGTTGGTCCAATTTGGAAGGTATGATATCATCCAATCTAGTGGCATGATTGTTCGGATGTGTCTGCTGGAATTTTTGTGTCATGCGTAAACAAATACAATTTAAGATAATTATAGAAAAAGTCTTACTTTCCATTTACTTTTGGCAAAGTTCTTCTTGATCTGTGCACTGACAGACTCATGGATGTTCTTGTCTAGCGCAGTGTCTCCAGCAATCCTAAAAAGAGGAAACAACAAAGCACATGATTTTGTGGGTGTCTGTGTAGACAGTTGAAACACACCCATTCACGTTTCACTAATTTGCATTTTTTTTCTTGCTAAGCTAGCTTGTCAGTTATCTATCTATCTATCTATCTATCTATCTATCTATCTATCTATCTATCTATCTATCTATCTATCTATCTATCTATCTATCTATCTATCTAAGCTAGCAAGCTAACTTGTCAGTTGGCTAGCTGTTTTGCTAGCAAGCTATTTCGCTGGCTAGCTATAGCTACATATCTTTTATTATTTAAAAACTGGTCTTGAGGAAAAAAAAAACATATTTTTTGAGGGTTGGAGAATTCCTATCCTACACCCCAAAAAAGTAAAAAAAAAAGAAAAAAAAAGAGAAAGGAAAGAGGAGAGAAAATTACCTATTTATTTTCAGAAATCTATCTATCTATCTATCTATCTATCTATCTATCTATCTATCTATCTATCTATCTATCTATCTATCTATCTATCTATCTATCTATCTTAGCTAGCCAGCTAGCTCATCAGTTGGCTAGCTGTTTGCTAGCAAAAAGTGCTAGGAGGTTGTAACAAGTACCATGGGTGCTGCAGGGCCTGCTCACAAGTGTAACGTATATTGGGGTCTTTCTCCATCAGGTGGACGATAAAGTCTTTTGCTGTCAAAATAAAAATAAAAGACATCATTACATTTCAGATGTGACAGTTTTTTTTGTTTTTTTTTTCTCAGCCACCTGAATCCGAGATGTCGTCCCAGTACGGCGAATCAAACTCATATTCTGCTTTCAGGATCTGCTCAAACAGTTTGGAGTCGTTCTCGTCGTAGAATGGAGGGTAACCACACAATCTGAGAGTTGATACATTAACAGCTGCGGCTTAAAGACATAACTGGTTCAAAGAAAAAAAAAAAACAATAATGTAATAAATGTTTGTGTACGCACAGAATGTAGGCTATGACTCCAATGGACCAGCAGTCTACTGCTTTACTGTAAGGTTTCTGGGCCAGAACCTCGGGGGCTGAAATGAAGACAATGAATTATTGGAAACTAATTTCTCCCTTTCATTTTCTTCTGCACTTTCTGTCTGTGTTGATTTATTGCATTTACGGTGAAACTTCCAAGCTTGAACTCCCTTAAGCCATATAATTTGGAGATACAAGAATACCAGTGATGGGAAATGATGGAAAAGTTTGATGATTACAAAAGAACCAGAAATATAAGATTATGTATTTTAATTTTTATTTGGTATATATATTTTAACTACAATGTGGCCCTCTGCCAACATTCAGGTGTTTTAATGCATTATAAAAGAATTTTAGAATTAAAACCTACATTGAATGTGGGTGACTTATTTACCGACATATCCGGGAGTTCCGCAGGCTGTGGACATCACACTGCCAGAGCCCTCGATTTTCGACAGACCAAAGTCACTGATCATGATTTTGGAGTCTTCATCCATGCTGTAGTAGAGCAGATTCTCTGGCTGTGATGCAAATCAGACATATGGAACATTTTATTAAGTCACTCTTGTCCTGAATACATTAATAGAAAAGCAATACAGTGCGAGAATGGTGCTTTCTTAAGTACAGTTGATATATAAAACAAACAAACAAACAAACAAACAAACAATAAATAAATAAACAACCTTGAGATCTCTGTGGACGATTCCCATGTCATGGAGGTATTTGACAGCATCCAGAATCTGCTGAATGAGCTTACTGGCATCTTTCTCCGTGTAGAAGCCTTTCTCTATGATGCGGTCAAACAATTCCCCACCAGACACTCTGAATGGATAAAAGAAACAGACTCACATAATTGGACGTCACAAAGATGTTGTAACATCTAAATAAAAAGAGAAGACTTCATTTGTCGAGGGACATAACATAACATAACATAACATAACATAACATAACATAACATAACATAACATAACATAACATAACATAACATAACATAACATAACATAACATAACATGTTTGTGTTTTCTCCAGCCACTTCGGCTTGCTCCCACATTCCGAAAACATCATTGCTATGACTCTAAATTAACAAAAGCTGTTAATGTGAGTGTGAATGCTGTCTGCTGGAACTGCTATTCATATAGTTTAAGTTGTATGTCTCATTGTATCGAAAGTGAATGCAGACAAACGTAAAAAAAAAAAAAAAAAAAAAAAAAAGGGCATAGCAGTGACAACATTTTATTTATTTAGGGGAGAAAATGCCACTGATTCTAATTTAAAAAAAAAAAAAAAAAAGAGCAAAGAATCTGATGCTGCTACAACATAATGGCCACTAGATGGTGACATGACTTTGCTTGCAGGCTGCATAGTGGCATCACCTTAACAGAATATCTAATTCCTAAAAAGTGGACACAATCATTAAATATGTGAGCACTACCCTGCAAAACAGCTTCTGCTTCTTAATAATACATGAATTTTTAACTTGGCCTGATTCAGTTCAAGTAGTTAGATTCATGACTGTGCAACCAGGTCATGCTTAAATTGTTATGAGGCCAAACAAATATGACAAGGGAGTACAATAAGTACAAAAGATATCACTTCACCCTCGCCTCGTGCCTTTATCATTATTTACACATGTGATTTTGATATCTCGTATATAAATGGCGTGTATTCTGGAGGCTAATTTAATACAACTTCAGATCCTTATCCGCTCTTTGTCTTCGCCTCCCTTTCTCCCTGACATTTCATTCACTAAGGTGGGCGGCAGGCTGACAAGCTGCAGGTGTGAAGGCAAAACTCCCCGCCGATGTCCGTGAGTAAGCGATGTAAAATGTGTGCCTATATGTGTGCGTGTGCATGTGTGTGTATAACTAAGCAGTGGCATGTGACAAGCAATATGCAGGAGATGACTCCAAATTCACACATATGTGAATACTCACAGTTGCATGACAAGGTACAGGTGCGATTTGCTCTCAAAGATTTCTTCCAGAGTCACAATGTTGGTGTGTTTAATCCTGCAAGGAGAAGGGTGAAGGATTATTAAAATATAAAATAAAATACAAACCTCTTGAAGGAGAAGTCAACCCTACAAAATATTCTTGACAATAATATATTCTATGCAGCCCAACTAGTCTAAATACGGCATTCTGGTTAATATTGCATTAGTGGAATATGAGTTAATCAGGAAAATCCAGCAGTTTCTATCAATATCAGAAGGCGGCCATTTTGCTACTTGCTGTCGAGTGAAAATGACATCACAGTTGCTCAGGTTTCAAATAACAACCAATCACAGATCAGCTTCAGAAAAGAGGTGAGCTAGGATTGGCCGTTGTCTGCCTGAGCAACTGTGATGTCATCTTCAGTCGACAGCAAGTAGCAAAATGGCCGCCCGCCTGAGTTGGATAAAAAAACGGCTGGATTTTGGTTCATAACTCATATTTTAAAAATGTAATATTAATCAGAATGTCAGTGAGGTAATGTTTAAAGGAATACTTGACTCATTGATCAATTTTCAGCAGTAAAAAGTTCATATTTTGTCCAAAAATGAATTTGATAACTTCATTATTTCTCATGTACAATTTATAACTTTAAAAACAAATGTTTCCATTTACTGTCGACTGAAGATAACATCATCTGTGCTGAGGAAGTAGTTCACGACCAATGATGGCTCAGTTTGCTGAACAAACCCAGAAAACAGGTGAGGCATGATTGGTTGTTACCTACTTTCTTAGCACAGGTAATGTTGTCGTCAGTCAACAGGGATAAAATAGGTATCCCGTTGACTTCCCCTTTAATTCAGTGGTGGGCAAACTTTGTGTTTAAGGGTCATGTTTGATTTTTTGTTTTTTAATACACACGAGCCGCGTTACACCACCTGCTTTGCCACTTGGGCCTAGTTTTAGCGAGTCTAAAATCATAATTTGTTGGAGTTACCACAAACCTTTACATTGATTAATGTTTGTAAAGGGGGCGGGCGTGGCATAAGTAAAATCCATATCAAGGTTGAATCCAAAGGTTTATTATTGCATAACAAGGTCCTTCCTTCCTTATTTTATTAGATAGTATCTGTGTCTGTCACGTGGAAGGAAACGATTCAATTCCCAGATAGGTGAGTTTCGCATTTTGATGAAGTTCTGTGCTCAACCAATCTGTGTTATGGTCTGTCTAATATTTCACCCAGGTCATTTAGTCAGGAAATTGACATTTTCTAATGTTATAGTTTAAAATAGTTTAAAAGTTGGGAAACCAGTGGCAAAAAACAAACAAACCCAAATCCAATTTATTGGTCAATGTTACTGTGTCATAATTATTGTGCTAATATTCTTTTCTAATATTGTTACACTGTGAGTGTCCAGCTTGACTGAAGGACACAGCTGAGCTATGTGCCGGTCTAAACCCACGCTGGATTACGGTGCCGATTCAAACAATGCGTCTCCATTCATCTGCTTAGCAGAGCGCAGAAAGATTGATGGACCCCAGGAAGGATGAATGTCAGATTAAAGGCGCCCGGCGCTCGGACGCGTGCGAGCGTGTGCGTGCAAGCTCCATCGTGCGCATCCGCTCCCACTTTCACATTCAATCGCGGCATGTTTGTGCGCGACTTTTTATGTGTTTGTGTGGGCGAGGGATCATGTAGCGTCGGCGAGGCTGACACCGGTCACGGTGACTGGAGGAGGGGGTTGGGGGGTTGGGGGGTGTAGAAAGGCTGGTGAGTCATCTGCTGACCCCTGTCAGCACCTACGGATCTCACAGGGCGTCGGAGAGCACAAGTCAGCAAATTAGAGGAGTGGTGCCATGCAAACACAAATGGATAATCTATCCATCCATCCATTTTCTTGACCGCTTATTCCTCACAAGGGTCGCGGGGGTGCTGGAGCCTATCTCAGCTGGCTTTGGGCAGTAGGCCGGGTACACCCTGGACTGGTTGCCAGCCAATCGCAGTGGATAATCAATCAATTCGTTATTTTAGTATATTTAAAGAAACGTCGTGATTTTTGTGATTGTTGGAACCACTTTGTTTGAAAGGTGAGTTTGCAAAAAAATAAAAATAAAAAGGTCATATTATAGTAGATGGTTTAATAAAAAAAAAAATATATATATATATATATATATATATATATATATATTCATGAACATGAGGGGAAAAAATCTGCACTCTCTTGTCCATTATGTTCCTCCAATTATTTCATTATTACATGCTGCAAAGACTCTTCTAACTCTCATTAACCACCAAGGCTAAACTTATTGTGGTTCCTCAAAGCTTGTCGAAATCTATCGCTTCAACATACTTCCTTGAGACCGATTCCTAATTAGACAGGGCTTTCTAGTTGTCTTATGACATCTTATCGAAAGAGCAATTAGACTGCAAAGGAGCGAGTTTTTCAGCGAATAACAGAGGACAGATTCACAATATAACAACAACATATGGTTGTGTTGTTGATTTTATCATTCTATTATATGAGGGATATGCGAGTACCGATACCAGGAATCAGGCCGATATCAGGCCTCATTTTAAGGTAATCGGTATTTGCGATGGCGGCCGCTCTCTTGTGCCCATTTTACGATTAGGAATTAGAAATGAGAAAACTATAAAGTTGCCATTAATTTCATGCATTTTCAGAAAGAAAATGCTACTTTTTATACTTAAGTTTTTCTTTAAAATTATCTTTAATTGTTTTATTTAAATTTTTTTTAATAGTACTAATTGTCTCATTCTGGTATCGGCCTAAAAAAAAAGTGGTAACAGGTTTAATTTTACAAATGGCTTTTAATGCATTTTCAAATGACCTCTACTTATTAAATCATCCATCCATCCATTTTCTTAACCGCTTGCTCCTCACAAGGGTCGCGGGAGGTGCTGGAACCTATCCCAGCTGGCTTCGGGCTACTACCCAAAGCCAGCTGGGATAGGCTCCAGCTACCCCGTGACCCTTGTGAGGAGCAAATGGTCAAGTAAATGGATGGATGGATGGATGGATGGATGAAATGTGTGATTACTTATCAAAATATTTATTTATTTTCATCAGTTGCATTGTGTGTTTGCAAGGGGGGTAAAAAAAAAAGAGTCATTAAATCATCAATTATGTACACACAAAGTCCCACAAGGGCAAACATGTTAACATGAGTTAGCTCCATTTGATCCAAATGGTAACAGAACCACTTCGCAAGCCCCACCTGTATCCCCTCCACCATCTGTATCTCCACTACTTGAGTTGTGTGTCTGCTGTAACCCAGGCAACAACAGCTCTAAAAATAACTTGGGAACCGATGCAGAAATGCCATTTTCACAACCGTCTGTAATTTTCTCAACATTTGAAAGAAAGTATGTCTCAAGCTCTCAACTAGTCCATGGCATTTATGTGACAATGTTAGACAGCAGCGATGGGGATTGGATGAAAAGAGGTGATCACACCCAAATTAATGAAGCCCGCTTACTTGTGCAGCACCGCGATCTCATTCTCAATGCTGTTTTCCTTGCCCTCTAACGCCTTCTTGGGGATACACTTGATGGCCACCAACCTTTGGGTCCTCTTCTCCTCTGCCAGAACCACTTCAGAGAAAGCTCCCCTGAAAGACCAACAAACATTTTGATGATAAAATTATCAGATGACAAATTGACTATATGGCTGATTATGTAAGGGCCACATCAAATTTAATTCACAAGTGAAAATGTACGTGGAAAAAATGATAACTGGTACAGTCAAGGGTGCTGTCAAGGCATTTGGGAGCTGTTAAAAAAACAAAACAAAACAAAACAAAACAAAACTAACTTGGGCCCTGCCACTGTAAAGGGGAAGTCAACCCCCCCGCCCCCCAAAAGAAAATAAAAAATAAAAAATTCTTGATAATATGTTATATGCAGCCCCACGAGTCTAAATACGGTATTTTGGTTAATATAGCATTTGTGAAATATGAGTTAAGCAGCAAAATTCGGCAGGAAGTGTATAACAGTTTTTACTGAACAAATTTAGGGTTTAAACGTTGTTAGCATGTTTTCTATAAGACTCTTAAGAACACCTTAAAGTATTGTTTGAATTATTTTAACTGTATTTGAGCCTAGCATTTAAAAAAATGTCCACAGTAGTGGACACATCATAGCTTAAAAATAAAAACATTTTTTTTTTTTTCAGAAAATTTATTTTGCAGTATTCCAGTTACTTCACAAAGATTGGGGAATATCAAAATAAACATGATTGGACAATATATTTTTTTTCCTGGTAGTCAGGAGGATATCCGAAGGCGGCCATTTTGCCCCTTACTGTCGAGTGAAAATGACATCACAGTTAATCAAGTCTCAGGTAACAGCCAATCAGAGCTCAGCTTGAGAAAACATGGGAGAAGGATAAAAACGGCTGAATTTTGCTGCATAACTCATATTCTACACATGTAATATTAAACAGAATGTGATGTTTAGACTAGTGAGGTCACATATTGTCAAGAAATGTTTAAGGGTGACTTCTCCTTTAATGCCATAAATTGAAAATGCTATTTTCTAGCGCCTCTGTCAGTCCTGAGAATTGCCCTGAGTACATTCATAATGAATAGACACAGAATATCTATCAATGTAGCACCACATATAAATATATAAAAGGCAATAAATTGAGGTTAGATAGAGATAACACTGATGTAACATGTTGAAGTGCACCCACTGGATTTGTTTCCCTTCCTGCTGCATAGTAGTAGTTGAGGAAACCAACAATAACAAACAAACCAACACGACTGACAACATTTTCCCATGACCCATTAAAGAGCAAGGACACACATTCCTGGTGGCATTTTTGCACCGCTCCAAGCTTTCAGACTTAAAGATAGACATTATATTCCTCGAAAATTGGGAGTATAATCAGAGTATTTCAGAATGATAACATTTGTTGAAATTCCCGAGATAATCCCACATTAACTTCATGTTTACTATTGCCAAGGAAAACCATGAAATAAGACTTACGGGCTGGCTCTTGCTGACAGAAGACTGCAAGCCATTTCCTGACCATAATATCAATCAGCACAGGCCCAAACGGTCACGTCAACAAGAGTCAAAGGGCTACAGAAAGGCCGTTCATTTTGGCACCAATCCAGCTGTGTGGAGAGTTACACATTCCTCGGCAGCATCTGGAGGATTGAGTTGATGTTCACCATACGCCTTCTGACAGAGCAGAGAGCTGCGGCCAAGTGTCGACCAGTGGTTCACACAAACAATGGAGCCGTTTCAGAACATTGTGGTTCTTGCTTCAACAAAATGTTGCAAGTATTTACCATTATATGGTAAGCGCTTACATGACCAATATGTGGATATGCGTTGATTTTTCTCTGGCTTTTTTTGTGATTCCAAAAGAAAGAGGCTCAACAAATTGAATAGAGTAGAAAAAAAAACCACTTGATCATGTACGTCATCACTTGTTTTTAAGGTTAAGGCAGTTTTGTTGATTTAAAGTCTTGCAGTGGTTAAAACTTGTGTGATTTACTAAACATAGATTTTTTGTTTCCATGACAAATTTAATTCATATTTTTCACTGTGTAGCTTGTCCCACATTTTCCATTGATAACGTCAATCATCATTTTGGCTAACATAACGACCTTATTGTTATTAAACGGTCTACTTGGTCCAACAGCCAAAAACGATTACAGCTCACAAGGGAGACATGTTTGATACTCCAAAACCCACAGAGATCACATTATTAAATAAACCCAGTCATAAAAAGAAGATATTACAGTATAAAAAAATAACATGCAGAGGTCAGCTGAGCTTAACGAGCTGGTTACACAATGTAACCAGTGATCAAGAAAAAAATACACACAGGCAAAAATGGTAGGGTGTGTTTAAATACACATTTTATGAGTACAGTCATTATGTAAGCATGTAAATAGAGAAAGATGGTAAATATTTGATTGTGTTTTTTGTGATGTATCACTCAGGCAAGAAGACGTTTTTAATTGAACTGCTCAAAAGTACTCTCACATACTGAAAACATGAATGTTATGTTTACTCTTTAATTCTTTAAATTGCCCATAAGTGTAAATGCGAGAGTGAATGGTTGTTTATAAATGCACTGTGATTGGCTGGTGGCCAGTCCAGGGTGTGTCCCGCTTCTTGGCACTGTCATGCTCACCCGCAACCCAAATGAGGCCACTTGATATTGACATTGGATGGATGAATTCTCAAAAGCACAGACCAAAGCAAAAATAAAAAACTGCTACTGATAAAGTCATTTTTATGAAGAGTCATAAAAGCTACAGCTAATTTAAGTGACATATAATAGAGCTACACCATTAGAGCTAAAGCTTGGCAGATACAGCTCTTTTTGCTCCTTTATTTTTGAAACCAAATCCCTCGCTTTTTATTTTTTTTTTTAAACCATCTGTTCGATGAAGACCGTGATGCTGTGTCAAGATAGACTCACATGCTAAATTGAGTTTTTTTTGTGTGTTTTTTTTTTTTTAATGTGGAGATTAAATGGAAATGCGCTCTGTGGTGTCATGACAAATCTAAAACACAAAGCAAATGCACCATCTGTGCCATTGAGAAGATGGTCAAGAAGCTACGCACACAGTCGACAAAGTGTTGACTGCGAAAAGGTCAGAGAGATAGCGCAGGACCATCTGGTCCAATCAAAACTGAGAGAGAATTCCAACTGGGAAACTGGCCGTGAAACAAAAAGACCATCTTTGCTCTGTGGGCTGTTCAAATTCAAATTTAAACAACCAAACCCAAATCGCTCTCCTACTCTGACATCTCATATCAGTATCAGAAGAGCAATACATGATCTTGATTTAAGAGCTAAATACTATTTGGATCACAAAATTGCACAAAAACAACAATAAAAATGTTTTGGTGATTCCTCGTATTTGAATGTGAATGACATCCAGTCCAAGGTGTGCCCACCCCTTGCCAAAAGTCAGCTGGGATGACTGCTCATCGGTGAAAGATGAGGGCAAGAACTACAAAAAAATGGAGGGGAAAATCAATTAGATTGTTGACAAACGTGAGCAGTTTTTTTTTTGTTGATTCCCAACAGGAGGATGGGAATCTGTGGTGGCAGACACTCCCCACACTTCCCACCTCTTCTATCACAAACATATCGCTCCATCTGTAAATTTGAAAGTGAGAATAACTAACAATTTCCATGCAGACATCTGGAGTGAGGAATCTCATTACATGAGTCACTCTTCCTGTGAACACATTTGTAAATATCATCGCATATTATAAAAGTGCAAATCTGGTTTGACAGTGATAATAGCCAGCGTGACACAAATCAGGCTTGCGTGACCTCATTCTTCACATTGCAAAAGAGTCACTGGAGACGAAGGAGATCAAACTCACGTTTTAATGTAGTTAATTAGCCCTCTTTTGTCTCAAAGTCCCTGTAAAGTCAAAATAAAAATGTCTCAACTCATTTTTACTCAAATTTTCTCAACTCTCAGACGATGAATGCGCTGAAAACCGCACTAAACTTTAGAAACTGTCGGTCAATTGCGTTGGTATGTCTAGCATATGCCAACACAACCCCATACTGTATGAGCGACGTTAATATATCCGTTTAAAGCCTACAGTTGTTGGAATATACACTCAAGGTCATCGCGGCGAGGCGATAGTCACCAGCTAGCTTGCAGGTTAAAAGGCTTCATGATGCTGTGGACTGGCAGCGGTCTCATCACTGCCTTGCTTTGTGTTTTGTTAGTGTATGGGTCCACATAAAAGGGACAATTTAGGCAAAATTAACCATTTACTAAATACAGCACATGATTGACATTTGAGGTCATAATTCTTGCTTGTTCTAAATCTCATAATGCTTAAAAGATTATGGTAAACAAAGTAAAATAAACTTAGTTGTTCAAATAACAACACTGAGCTTTTTCTGGTACAGTAAATTTTTCAGGTTAGCTAGCATAGTTCGCTATAGTGAACTGGGCCAAATAATTATGACTTAGTAACTAGCAATAGAGATCTGGACGTTTACGTCACGCATCCCAAAATAGTTGTAGGTGTTAGCGCAGCCATTTTGGCATCATAAAAAAAGCGTCTGCCACTTTGAGTGAATGGCAAACACCACAGTTTCACAATGATTGACAGCTGTTGTGAACCAGCTGCAACAACGAGAAGAGGCAAAAGAAAGATCGAGCATGCTCCAGGCTACCAAAAGAGGAACCAACGCGTAGCCAATGTTGCATTTTGTACATGGTGGCTGAATCAGCAGGTGCTAACTGTTACCACGCAAAATGTGAGGTGTTTTCGTTCATTTGTGCTGCTACGGTTTAATAGATTTAAACACAGTTGAATTTAATAAGTGACCAACACCATGAAGAAGACTTTTTTTTTTTTTTTTGTCATAAATAACAGCGGCCGCAGCCAAATTAGCAGCTGCTAAGTTGCTACTTGTGCGAAACTGCTAACTTAGATGGCATTTTGACCACACATAAATGATTGTACAAACTTGTAAAACCTTTAAATGATCAGATTTGAAAGCACTCCACATCCCAGTGCGTCACTGGGTGCTGTTTGAACCCTGCCCCACCAAAAAAAAATCGAGAAAACTGAAAATGTGAAGTACAGCGCAACACTATGTCTCCACAACTGAGTACTACATATTAGCATGCAAATATATTCAAACTGCGATTGGCTGGCAACCAGTTCAGGGTGTACCCCATGGATGGATGGATGGATGGATGGATGGATGGATGGATAGATATATTCAAACGTGTATAATGTATTTAGAGACAAATGTCTTGCACAATGGTTATATTGTTAATTTAGTTTTAATCACATTGTGGTAAATATAAACATGCACTTGTGAACCAATATCATAAATGACGATCACATGTCTGTCATCCTGGGTCACTATGGCAACGATAGTGATGATGTTCTCATTGTGACAACTAAGCCAGTGTCCCATCAAACAGATTTAGAAATTGTGGCCTCAATTTAGACTGACGGCTGCTTAAAATGCACAAAAAGTGGTGCATGCATCTTTCCTGGTTTCTCAGTACAACATGGCTAAGTAGCCAAAAAGTCATTATCATATCTAATGGTAAGTAGTACTACCACTAAGTGGTTGATTAAGTGGTCTTTTTTTTTTTTTTTTTTTTGTCTATGTCCCACTTCTGGCTCTACTTCATTAATATTCTGTGCAGCATAATAATCGATACATTTCCAAGGTCTATTTACAGACGGGAGCTTGCTATGGAACAGACATTACAATACTGTCGAGTGTAATTAAGATGCAAAACAAACAGGTTTCCATTAGGATGTCCAGTACGTAAAGATTAAAGTACATTAAGAATCATTAAGTCTGTTTGCTAATAGACAGAGAGCTTGTAATGTAGGAAAGAAGGGATATAAATAACACTGATAAGGAGCGGGAGACTATGGGAAGATGTCAACCATTCAAGTGTATACTTAAAAATGTTTCAGGGATATTTTGCTGGGAGCAGATGGAGGTGCATGTGTGTGCGCGTGTTTTTGTTTGTGAGCGTGTGTTTTCCAGGAACCGGCGGCACGACCATGCTGAGCTGCACTGTGCTGAGATACAGGCTTCTGTGCGAATTAGGTCAAGGCACGGCTGAAGGACAGTGGGTGCCGTAAGCAGCGATGGATTTTCTGGTTTGGGGGCCAAATGGGAAGCACTTTCAAGTTGGATATACTTTTTGGGGGTGATAACTTAATAGATTTATCAATTCTTGCGTGTGAGTCCTGGTAGAGGAGATGAGTGGAGAGTCGCAGCCACAAGCCTAATTCATCTCTTTGGCTGAGACGTGGGATGACATGTCCTGTGCTTTGAAGTCCAGGACACTGTTTATGCTTCATACGCTTTAATGGAGGAAGGCATCCTGCAATTTAGATGCTATAAAAACTACAGCAAAGTCAATATAAGGCACAGAAAAAGAGATATTTTAGTATTGGAGTTAGGTCAGGTGTCTATCTGGGACATCAGTCTGCCAATAATGGATTGAGGACATATGAAGAAGAAATATAGTATTAAATGTTGGTTAGAGAGAAATAGGGAGCAGGAGAGAGATGAAAAATAGATGAAGAGGGACAGCTCTCATGCTGAGAGACTCATCTGCTCCATAAAGGTGTCTGCTGTTCATTTTTAGTCAAAACTACCTCATTAATGATCACTGTGAATTTGTTTGATTCGGACGTGTCACAAAAACATTGCATAATAAAACACAACAAGAATAGACCCCCACTCAACACACATTCACAAAAAAAAAGAAGCTTGAAGACAAATTTCTCGGCTCCTTCCGCACCTGCATTTACACTTCAATTAAACTTTACAATCGCAACGAGTCAGGAAATCCTGCTGACAGCGGGAGGATCGTCACACTGGCAGATTTCCTGGAAATCAGGAAGATCTCAGCTAATTTAACACTTGGAAACACAGAAAGTTACAAAGACTTTTCGTCTGTGTAAGGAACTAATTGAATCCCCACTTAGTGTTACATAAATTACTTTTTATTTAAATTTGGCTTTTTAATTTGTATGTAAATACTTGTGCCTGCCCACCCATTAAAGCGTAACTCAAATCAAACATTTTCTACACAATAACATATTCTATGCGCCCCTATTAGTCTAAAAATGACATTCAGATTAGTATTGCATTTGTGGAATTTGAATTAAACCGTAAAATCCACCCATTTTTATCCATCTCAGGGGGCGGCCATTTTGCCACTTGCTGTCAACTAAAAATGACATCACAGTTGCTCAGAGCTCCAGGAACAACTAATCACGGTTCACCTGTTTTCTGAGTTTGGCCATGTGACATTCACAAGCTGAGTCATGATTGGTTGTTACCAGAGTTCTGAGCAACTCTGATTCATTTTCAGTCGATGGCAAGTGTCAAAATGGCCGTCCCCTGAGATGGTAAACTGGGTGGATTTTGCTGCTTTATTAATATTCCACAAATACAGTATTAATTAGAATATCATGAGTAGTGGAGCTACAGAGAACGTAATATTATAAAGAAAAAGTTAAGATTGACTTCCTCTTAATTGTGAAAAAAACAACAAAGTAAATTATTGTAAAAATACATCTTTTAACAAGCAATAATCAATTGAACACACCAAACTAGCTACGGATGTTCGATACCACTTTTTTTTAGCGGTGGATTAACTGAGGAACAGATGGTTACATAAGCCACTGGTGATGTCATCCAGGTAAGCAGAGCTGTATAAAAGTTTCTGAGGTTCACAGACTTGATTGCTTGGTGAAGTTGTTGATGAGCCAGAGTTGGTGGGTGATTGTTTGGCGTGCAAAAACGTTTTCATTGTCTCGCACGCTCAACTTCTTTTCCACACTCTGAGCTGACTATTAAAAAAAAGTAAGCAGACGGCCTGTGAACATTCGCAGACGCCGGCGATATCCAACCCACTGGTTGTCATTCTAATGAAAGCCAGGCTCGCCATTGGCCCAGCAGTCTGTCTAATGTCACCTTCAAAATAAGCCATAATCAGGGTGTGAGTGAGGCGATGTGACAAATAAATGAGTGTCCACGGCTCAAAAGAAGTCCTTTTACATCGCAGTTTTCCAGTCAATATTCACATTTTACGCCTCATTAAAACATTTTGAATAGCAAAACTGAGAATCACAGATTTGAAATTGCCCCAATGAAAATGTTTTTGGAAAAGAGAATGCAGTTTTCTCCTATTTATAATGTGAATTAAAAAAATTAAAGCGATTAATTAGAAAAAGAAACCAATTGTTAATTTCTTATATTGTCATAATTTTATTTTGTATACGCTTGCTTCAGGTCCCTGCAAAAAAATTGCTCCTCAAAATTGAAAAGTTGCTCCTCAAATAAAATCAGTGATTAGCAAAACTGCTCCTCAAATTAAAAAAAAAAGAAGGTCTCTATAAGGCAGCAGCTGGATTGGCCACAATCATGAAGTGCACTTAAAGTTTGATTCAACGTCGCATGAACCATAACAAAATGATCTAAAGGCACTTCTCATATAGAGCAGTTATAGGTTGACGTTCTTTTGACATTACAAAAGCAACTATTACTGTTCCAGTGTCTCTGAAGAAGTTTAACGGCACACTGCACATGTTCATCATCTGAATGTTTGTACAGCAGTTTATTGATGACCAACATGGAAGGTAGTCTGGCCTAAATCCAGAGATCTCTGCATGGGGAACTATTTTGTTTCAGAGGAAAGCTGATGGAACAAATTACATATTGAATTGAATGGATTTCAGTTTTAGTAAGATCTATCATTAAAAGTTTTGATACTTTATTTTGGCATGAAATGCTTGATGGCATTTCATATTAATGATGACACTTAGCAATATTTTAACAAAAACAGTAGTCTCTAAAGTTTTACATAAAATCCATTCTGCAACATCTTTGATACGTCTCTGCCTCACACAGGCTTGCACAAACACTCACAAAACAGAGTGAGTTATCGAACGTCGTACTCAGAACCTGAGTGCTCTCAAAGTGCTGAATTGTTGTTGAAATCAGCGTAATAGCTGAGAGTGAACAAGTGGAGCAAAAGGTTCCTCTTTTCACAGACAGATATTCCCCACAGTACTTTCCACATCACGTTCTCGTAAACATACAGTGGAACCCCAAAGGTCAAAGGTAGTCGGTCGCTCCTTGACAGCATTAATCCGGTCAACCACTGTATTAAAACAATAACAATAGTTTTCAATATGTCCCAAATGCATCTCATGCATCTCCCTTCTGAACAATCTAATCTGATGTCAAACTCATTTTTGTCGCGGGCTACATTGTAGCTATGATTTTTCACAGAGGACTGTTATGACTGTTAAACCATATGTGTGTATAATCAATCACCTTATTATACCTGCATCATTAGGGATAGGCTGATTATCGATTGGGCCAATTATTGGCGACAATATTCAGCATTTTGACAAATATTGGCATCAGCCTTTTTGATAAATCTGACAGCTGATAAGAGATCAATTTAAAACTGTGTAACTTAAATTGTCAGTTAACTGCAAAAGAGGTGACTGCATCTTTTGGTTTTAGTATGAGATTAAATCATAGATGAGTGCAAGTTTTACATTTCAGTTATTTTGAAATTTGGGAAAACTTATCTGTACCACTCATTATTTATTTATTTTCATTTAGCCTGAGCCTTGGAGTTCCTTGAACTTTTTAGAATTTTAATTTTAAAACAAAGATGTCTATTATTGTTGATATTTAAAATAAATAAATAAATCAACATTTTACAAATCTGAAACATTCTTCAATAAACATGTTCTTAAAGACATTTCAGCAACGTTAAGGATTGGAGTTTTTATTTTTTTTATTTTATTTTATTTATTTTATTTTTTTTTAAATTTTGACGCCAATATTTCCACTTTTATCCTCCTGACTACCAGCAATTCAAATTTGTCCTCTGTAGTGGACCTTTTTAAACCTGAATATCTCCCACCCAGTGCTTACGATTGATTAACTCCTTTTGTGCTCAAAAGAGGACATTCAGCGCTGTCCAATGATACCAAATGTGTAGGGGTGGGGCTTTGCTACCTCTGACGCATTATAAAAGAAAATGGCTTCCTCAGTACAAGCAGTTTTTAGGGAAGAGAAAAAGTAAGTGTATAACACTTTTTATTGAACAAATTTAGGCTTTAAATGTTGTTAGCATGTTTTCTATAAGACTCTTAAGAACATTAAAGTATTGTTTGAATTATTTTAACTGTATTTGAGCCGAGCATTTAAGTTTAAAAAAATGTCCTCTGTAGTGGACACATCATAGCTTAAAAATAGAAACTTTTTTTTTTTTAAATATTTCTTTTGCAGTATTCCACTTCACAAAGATTGGTGAATATCAAAACAAACATGATTGGACAATATTTTTTTCCTGGTAGTCAGGAGGATATTGAAAACGTCAGCTCCAAATATAATTTATCGGACTCCTTGAATACAGGTACTAATAATCGGTATTGGTATCGACCCTGAAAAACATCTGTCTATCTTTAATTAATCTTTTATTTACTTATTATCTTTTAAAAAATGTGGTTTGTAACAAAAAAAAATAAATCAAAATCTACTTATTTATTGCAGCATTTTGTCATATCTATATTGATCGACTAAACACGTAGGCAAAAATGTACTTTTTTAATAGGAAAGTCAGCGATATAGCCAAATTATAGCCAAAAACACATTGCAAGTCAAAACAGAAAAAATAAAGGCCAACAGCCGAGGCCACTGTGTCACCATCCTACCAGAGCACCACAGACTGTCAGGGGCCGATCCATCAGAGCTAATGATTTTAGTCGATTACATCACTCTCTCCAAATTTTCCCCCTCGCTTCCTCCCATCCCATGGCCTCCACTGCTCCATCCATCCCCATGCGCTTTGCAAAGTATTCTGGGCTGAATGAAGTTGTCGCCATCCGGCGAATGGCTGAACCCAAGCGCATGTTCTCGAAATGAGAACATGTGCATGTTTCAAATGTCAACACGGCCTGTTTGTGCAGTCGGGTAGAGGAAGCCTTGATGCCGGTGGGAATAATGGGAGCAAGTATTGTAACTATGGATCAGCTGCTAGCACAATGTTGCACATGAACAAGAAAAGCAGGTTTGAAGTGAGCAGAATGTATTTTACGTATTAAACATACTGCTACAGAGAAGTTAAGAATAGCGACAACATAAATTGTTTTGCATAAATCAATAAGCTTCCAGGTGTAACAAATGATGTCATGGCATACAACAACAACAACATGCACAAAACACAACCATATTTGAAATGCTTCCAAGGGAAACACAGGAGAACCAAAAGTTCCTATGCTAAATAACCTGTATGGCTGCATTCATGCATTATATGGTTTCATCCAGATTCTTTTGTCAGATTCCCCTGAGCTTTTCTTTTAAATATTACTTGGGCCAGTACACTACAGAAGTCATACACAATCAACCAAACATGCATCACTCATGTGTAGCAGAATTGTTGTCTTCTAAGTGAAACACACGAGGACACATGAGGACGCAGCCTCCACAGAACACGAGGTGTCAAACCGGGAAACGGTCCCAGGTCACAGACACACAAAAACCAAAGAGAAATAGACGGGAATAGATTAACATAAATAACAGCAAAGAGAAAAGTGAGAAGGCCAAAGAGGATTTGAGTTGATTGCAGTGAAAGTGCTGTCGCCAGTGTGCATTATTAATCCCCATCTGTTTTGATTACAAAACCATGCAGGGGCAACTTGGGAGTCACAGTAGAAATTCCACACATGCTCGTGGAAGACAGCTAACATATTTTTTAGAAAATATTAATTTGAATAGACAAAAAATGGGTTAAAAATTGACACAGACGTTCAGAACATTTCAGGGCAGATTGTCTATTTAAAAAATGGAATAGGGCAACAAAAGATTCAGAAAGTTGAAAAATGGTTGAAAAAAAAAACTGGTTGGAAGATTGCAAGAATGGGGTGAGGTTAACCATTTTGTAAGCAACTGCGGAGAGAAAAGTCCAACAGTTATGTTTCTCAATGTACGATTGAAAGGAACGAAAGGATTTAATCATCAATGGTCCCTAAAATCATCAAACGATTCAGAGAATTGAGAGACAGCTCTGCACATAATCCCCATCGAATGTCCTCAGACGGTAGTGCATTAAAAACCGCCATCACCGTTTAAAGTACACTGCTACATGGGATCAAGAACACAAAAAAACAAAGAAAAAACAAAAACATTGCCAGTTAAAAGAGCTCATGGCTTAATCTACACTTTTTGGCCAAATTGTTACAGAGAGCAGCTTTAAATAGCTAGTCTTTTTAGTTTGTTCAATTGGAAATAGGTTAAAAAAAAAAGAGTTTCAAATCATTGTATTGTTTTTATTTATATTATACACATTGTCCCAACTACAATGGAATTTAGTTTTACTTTATTTTAGTTGTATCTCTTCTAATTGCACACTGTCTAACTTTGTTTTATATGTTTATGACAGTATAAAATGTTAAAATGTTACATCAAACATTGACATCATAAATATTGTCTGATGGCGACAGTTTAACCTTTGAAGAAATTAATTTACATTATTTCCAACTCAATTTTTGGGGGGTTAAAAGAACACGTCAACCCCCAAAATTTTTTGACAATAATATGTTCTATGCAGCACCACTAGTCGAAATAAATACGGTATTCTGTTTAATATTGAATTAGTGGAATATGAGTTAAGCATAATCCAGCCGCTTTTATCAATATCAGAAGACAGCCATTTTGCCACTTGTTGTCGAGTGAAAATGACATCTCAGTTTTAGATAACAACCAATCACAGCTCAGCTTCAGAAAACAGGTGAGCTATGATTGGCCGTTGCCTAACCCCTGAGCAACTGTGATGTCATATTCAGTAAACAGCAAAATGGACGCCTTCTGATAATGATAAAAACGGCTGGATTTTGCTTCTTAACCTATATTCCACAAATGTAATATTAATGAAAATGTCATGTTTAGACTATTGAGATCACATATTGCATATTATTGTCAAGAAATGTTTAAGGTTGACTTCCGCTTTAAATTACAGCAACTTGGAAGTCAACCAGCATCACAGACAGGATTCACGTGCAATTCCATTTCATAGATTCCACTGTAATTTAAAGCATTTTGTTAAATTATTGTTATACAGTACTTCATAAATAAAGATGAGTCGTGGAGGTGTGTCAATGCTTAGTCTTTATTTTCAGTCTAGTATTTATTTTCTGAAGGACTCTGCTTTTTCCTAAATGTGGTAGGACATACAATCTTCTACAATGTCATGTGTGTAATTAACTTAGTGCATATGTTTCATGCAAGCAACATGATCAAATTAAACTAATGGTGGGTCTAAAACAAGTGAGGCTCCTTGGAACATGTTTTTATAAAACCACAAGTGTGCCATCCACTTGTTTCCTTTTCTGTGCATGCAAGTGTGAGTCTTGCACAATCCTAATGCACACATGTGCACCCAGTGGATTATTAATAGCAAATCAAAAAACTTTGTTTCCATAGTGACTGTTTGAGTCCATTCTGGAAAGTGTCTCCAGTTGTTACCAAGACAACAATTCAGCAATAGCAAATGAAGGTGGCACACAGCTGAGTAATGCGGCGGGCCGGGAATCGCCCCACAAACAAGCTCCTCGAACCGAGACGGTACAGGTGGAAAGCTGGAGGAGGGCAATGAGAGATATTTGGGTATCTTGGGTACTTAATGTGAAGTTTACCACAAACACGAAGTACTTAATCGGTGAATGCAATCTAAAAAAATGTGACTACATGGCTTGCAGGAGTTGTAAACAGCTAAGGTTCTACTAATTAGAAAATGTTTCAGTCATAAATGGCCAAATAAAAAGGCTATTGTAAAGATATTTTTGGCCAAATTGTTACAAAGAGAAGTTTTTACGATACAGAATGAGTTTGTCACATACATTTTGCCCCTTAAAAATGGTGCCTTTATCTTAACTTATTCACTCAAACAAGCTTGAGTTTCACTTGTGTATCAGATACTGCTCACACAAAATAATCCTGGTCAAACAGAGGTGTGGGTGTGTGTAATAGGAAAAAAATAATACCTCAAGCAAACATCTTGAATAAACATCCTGGTATGTGACAATTAACAAGCATGAGAAAGAGCAGTTCCAACTCAAATACCACTTCCAACTAGAATTGGAGCCACTTAGGCAAGACTAGTGTTCGTCAACAAAAACTAAACAAAAATAATTTTGTCAACACACATTTTTCACCGGACTAATGCAAGGCTGACACATGCACAATTTTTGGCCACGATCTTGTCGTGGCAAGTCGTGCTATTTTGGGGCACGAACTGGGAGGTTCCCGCACTGTTCATGCATAGTTCACGACGAGTTTACGACGAGTTCACGAATGCGTGACCATTCGTGTCCACATTGACACTAACTGGCACGACGAGTTCGCGCATAGTTCGTGTATAGTTTGCGCATAGTTTACGCACTTCCCGCATTTGCACGACGAGTTCACGCAATTCGGACCGTGTCGTGTCGACTTGGGCACGCCATATAAAAAGGTGGCCTCCCCAACCCCTATTCGTGGCACTTCGTGACAGTCGTGGCATGGCAGTCACGACGGGTTCACGCACACTTCACGCCACTTTACGACTAGTTCGCGCACTGACACGACTCGAGTCGTGCCAATTCATGCCACGAAATCGTGCAAGTGTCAGTCTTGCATAAAACTAGACTAGACTAAAACCCTCATTAATACGCAATAACTGTAACTAAATCAGTTTGCATTTTCGTCAACTAATGAAGACGAAACAAAAATGTCCTTCACTTAATAAAAACTGGACTAAAATCTATGGACATTTTAGTTCATAAACAAAAACGAGACGAAAATTATATGATTTTGTAAAATCTTGTCTGAGCAAATAGTTATAACTTAACATATTAATCCAATGGCTATAACGTTCCAAAAATAATGTTAAATGCGATTGCTAACTAATGCTAGCTAACTTACTAGCTTATAGCATGGATAGAAGCCAGTAGCACCACTGTGAAGTTTTTCACCAAAAAGATGTTAAAATATTATGTGAAATAGTTTTAGATCCAAAAAGGTTCAATATAATCTGCTGACAAAAAAATATACAGTATTATGGTTGTCCTGACTAAAACTACACTAAAACGAGTTTTTCTTGACTAAAACTAGACGGATAAAATTACATTTTTTTTTACTAAAATTAGGACTAAAATGTTAGATTTATAGTCGACTAAAAATGTACTAAGCAAAAATTGGATGAGGTTGACTACCTGTGATAAAAACTAACAAGCGTGACTGAAACTGGACTAAAACTGAGACTAAATTTAAAAAGGGCAGACAAAATTAACACTAGGGGTGAATGACCAATACCTCAGTGTGAGAAGGAAATCAGTATCATTTGGAAACATGAACCAAGTTATCCTCAGGAGGAATTCACAAGACAGACAGTCAAACAATGTTGAAGGATTCTTTTCCATAGCTGGAAGAGACAAATTACTTTTTTGCTTTTACTGTACAGCTAAGGAGGCCCTTTTCTCACGGATAGGATACTATCATACTACACTACATTATTAGCTCGGCCTCTGAGACTCAGATGATGAGTCACTTCGAAGTATCCAAATGACATGCAGTAGATGATCCCAGCATCCACTCCAAACAACAAGCACACATGCTCACTATGGCACAGGCACACAATGTCCTCTGAAGTTAAGAGGTTTAATAGAGATTGTAATGCCTCAAGAAAAGCAAACTAGGCAAATAAGGCACACACACACACCCTCATCTCCCGGCACTAATCCATGGCCAAACGCTCCTCTCATACCGCAGTATTTAACCTTCCAATGTCTGTGGCAAATGATGTCATGCACTACTAGGTGCTAAAATGGGACTGATTAGAAAATGATTAAGATAAATGTCATAACATACATGAAGTGGCCTTACCTTCACTTCATGTCTCTCCTCAGCTGTGCAGGAAAATATTGAGAGATGAAAGTGCATTCAATTATCTACACGTACGACATCTACCAGGGCCGCTAGGCCATATGGCAGTCTATTAGCAAAGCCAAATTGTGATAAATTTCTAGCTTTCGGATTAGTGTGTATTATTTTCTTTTCATTCATTTATTAATTTACCTGTTAATTTTCTATTCATAGTTGATTAATCTCCACTGTAACGTATGGAACAACTAAACACTGATGTATCTGGTGTTTTGCTATGTTACTTTTTACGTTACAGAAGCGCTTAACATGGCTTCTCTGTTTACTCCTGTTTGCTCTTCTTGCTCAGTATGTCGCATGACTCACTGCTACTCATCCTCCTTTAGTGATAACGATACTTGTCAGTAATGTAGTTTATTCACCGCCATGGATTGAAACAGTCACAGCTGGTAGCTGGTGAAGAGCAAGTTAGCTTAGCACCTAGCAGTTCTGCACGGAGGACGGGTGATGACTGCGCGTAATGGAAAGACTGGGTCAGACTAGCTTGAAGCCATTTTTATACCGAGGCACATACGATGACATCATCACGTGTTGTTGCAATATCGTAGACATAATTTCTACCATCTACCACATCTACCACATAGCTACTGTGGTTACAAACGTGCTGCAGTTTCCTTTTGAAACTACAGAATTAGATGGTATCTCGTTTTGTAGTGAGCTTTGACACGTCACTGCTCAAAATCTTTCCATTGTTTTGGCTTGTTGCTTACACTTTATGATTGTTAATTGTTCGTAGTTTTGTGAATTTTCAGCAGAGCTACCATCTGTCCAGAAACATTCATCACACTACACTCTTTTGAACACCTGAAAAATCCATGATAATTCAATGTGGCAGCCCAGCCATAACTGTTATCCAAGTGAAGTGTATCGTGTTCACTTTTTTATTGTCACTGACGTGTCTACTCAGCTCTAGGGTGAAGAGCTGTCGTGGCTCTTCCATAACAGTTTAAAGTAACCGCGTTTCCTTAAGAGGCTTTTTCATGTTCCATCTACAATTATTTACAGGCCAACAGCAGCTCCATGTAATTCTTTGTGGAGGGTTTGTTGACATTGTGACATCTCGCAGTGTCATAAAATGGACATCATAAGCTTGATTTAGTGTGCTGCTTTTTATGACTTTAGAGAAGTCAACTTGCAGAAAATCTATCAAAAGTGAACTATTTAATGTAATATGACTTGGAAGGAGACATCTAAACAATTTGTCAATTCTAATATGAATATTTTATTAGTGGGAATGTGTGGAAAAAAATGTTATGCATAGCTACATGATGGCAAATGTTTTTCTTTTCTTTTAAGAAATTAATAAAGTGTTATACTTCATTTATAGAATAAAGACACAATCTCTGATCAGCCATCAGTGACTCTGAATTCCACCAATCTCAATAAGCTATCTTAGTTCTGTACATAAATGTTGAGACTGCAAACAACCCACACACTTAGTAGTAAAATAACAATATGAATCGCATAGTATAAACTATTACAAGCCACAAAGCACACTTACGTTCCGAGGATATCTTTGAAGTCATATTGCTCCTTCACATCTGACGTTTTCTTCTTCCAGGTATGGCAGTCGTCACCCAGCGGCATCTTCTTGTTATTACGGTCAGAAACGTTACTATAGACAAACAGGAGGAACAAGGGAAAGAAAATATATCATTACTAACCAAACTGGTCACGTCATCTCTCAAACAAAACACAGTACCGTATTTCCAAAAAACTTGCAAGTAGTTTTTTGAGGTTGTGAGGTAACGTGGGACCATGGAGGTAAGCGATTGTGACTGTGTGATGTTCACGTATGAGGGCATCGTGTATCATTCATGTGACATCATCAGTCCCATGAAATAGATGCAGTGATGTATCTTCAGCCAAATAAACGTTACTTGGCCAACTTACCACTGAATGAGTACATTATACAGCAGCAACTGCAGCTGAAGTTATGAAGTGAACAGGGTAACCAAGGAGACGACCAGCGTCAACTGAATCTGCAGATGTATGAGCTATAATTCTGAACTAAATTCCGACTACATTTTAAAACGAATAAAATCTCTGCATGATATCCTTTCTAGAAATACTCTTCCCGCTTTGCCTCCAGATAAAAACGTGTTCCATTCCTCTGGAGGCATTATGCTGTTGTTCTGTCAATAGTTAGATTTTTGGGCTTGTTGTCCTGGATTTCTGTTAGCCCACTTAGCATATATTGGAGTGCACACTTTCTGCAGTGTAATAATGAAGCCTATGTGACTGAAAGTTGTATATGGAACACCCCAGCAATCGCACAATTTCAGGAAAAAGATCCATCTGTTAAATTTGCATCATGTCAGAGAAATCTGTGCTTGCAAGTCTTTCAACATATCTCAAGAGACTTCAGCTCACTGAGCATCTAAAGGACGCGCTAAAAATAAAGAAGGCCTTATAAACAACAAAATAAAAGTGGTTGTCTTCTTATCTTTGTTCAGACACTTTATTATTGCCAGATCGGAATTTATGGTATACGAGGCAAAAAAAAAAGACCTAGACTGGGTTAATAAGTAAACTTTAGGTCACTTTGTTCAAGGGTAATGTGTGTACAGATAATTCTTTGTTTAAAATGATTGGATTTAGACATCATACCTTTTGAGTGAGAGCAATTAATCACAGAGCACTACCAGAGACATCATCATCTAAACCCACAAATTGTCTCGAACTCAAGGCCTGGCAAACTAAAATAGCCCAGTTCATATCCGCGTGCCTCACGCCTCCTCTGTGCCTGCTGCAGCAACTACTTCCCTGTCAGGCCATATAAGATGATGTAATATTCCGCTTGTTACAGACAATGAAATAGCCTCGCAAATCATCTACAATTAGCTCGGAGTCAATTATCTATACAAGTGGAATTGTGTGAAAATGAGTGGTGATTAATGTGAAGCTATGTTCTGGCATCAATAGATTATATTCTACTGTATATACTTCACGTTTGTCTCACACACGCATACGCACACATCGTGTGGCCCTCTTGCTGCCTTTGCCAGCAGCTTTATATGTGTCGTCATAGAAACCCAAACGGAGCTGCAATGGTATTTGAGAGTCCAAATTGCTTTAGTGTCTCACAGCAGGAGGCAGCTGAGATGCAAATCACGCGGTCACCATGACATAATGCTACGTTTTATACAGCACGTGGTCAAAGGAATATGAATTTGCATAAGTCACCAGAGACAACAATACAGCAATCAGTCAGTTACTTATATGGGGTATTTTGGAGCAGACATATTTGTCATGTTGTGACAGGAGCTGCAAAGTTTGATAAGAATCTAAGATAACTGTACGAGGACGTTTCTTTCAATGAAATATGAAACATGAGAATACGACATTGCCCCAGTAATGACTAAAGGGGAAACAGACAACGTACAGTATGTAACAGCGGGATCAAAAACAAGATTGTTTGCCTTATTTATCTACTAGGTCACTAAGTACAGAGCATCCATGAACAACAACCCAACATTGTTGAGCCAATACTCAACTAAAAGCTTTCTGTACAACTTCTCGTTAACTTCCCTTCATCTCTTCTTAGTAGCGGACAGTGGTCTTCACATATCTTTAATTCCTTCCATGTTTGAATGTTTAGATTATCAGATTTGTTTCTTCTGAATAATCATACTTTCTATAAAAAAAAAAAAAAAAAAAAAAAAAAAAAAAAAAACACATCAGCTTTAGAGAGGATGGATGGATATTGTATGATCCAGACATTTTTATCCATCTCGGGGGGGCGGCCATTTTACTACCTGCTGTCGATGATGATGTTGATGATGACATCACAGTTGCTTAGGGGGTCAAGCAACGACCAATCACAGCTCACCTGTTTTCCGAAGCTGAGCTGTGATTGGTTGTTACCTCAGACCTGAGCAACTGAGATGTCATCTTCAGTCGACAGCAAGTGACAAAATAGTCGCCTTCTGATATTGATAAAAACAGCTAGGAGTTTGATGATTGTGAAATCATATTCCACTAACGCAATATTAACCAAAATACCATATTTAGCATAGAAAATATTATTGTCAAGAATTTTTTTTTTTTAACTTCCTCTTTAAAACAAAAAAGGCAAGCTGGTTCACTTTTTTGTGTGTAAATTCTTAGAATTAGAATCCACTGAAAGTTGCGACACAGGAAACCCGGAAAAAGAGGAAATGACATCCAACAGAGGGCTTTTTCTGAAAATGAACAACCACATTTTTAACTTCACTTTGGAATCTGTTGAACTATTTTAATGTTATCTTAAAAAATAAAAATAAAAGTGATTTTAAATAAGGAGTAGACAGTATAAACTGAAAACATTGTAGCATACAAGATAGCCTACTAGTAGAAATATTTTTGAAAATGTGGGAAAGAAGAGGAGAAACACATGCGGGTATCATTAGAGAATTAATCATGTCCTGTGGTGACATGACCTTCGGTCTTGCTTGCAATCGGGGAAAACTTGAGGTCAGAAGATCCACAACGGCAAAAAACACAGCCTCCAAGTCCAACATACACAACATGCAGCACACAGCCTTGTTGCAGGTGGACACAAAGAGAGTGACTGTACTCACTGGTTTCCCATTCCTGTGATGAGCATGGACAGAAGAGACAAACATACAAAGTACATACACAAGAACACAATGGCGTGTGCACTGTTCGACTGCGAACATTGTTACATGTTACATCACAAATACAAAGCAAACATTCAAAAGCCAACTTGGACGGATGATACAGTATTTGTTTTTAACCAAGTACAAATATTGACTCAGGCGCACCTGTGTCCCATCTCGACAAACAATTGTGGCACATGACCAAACGGTGAGGGAGGCCGCTGCCAAGTTTCAAGAACACGTAAGTCCTAATGAGACACTTCCTGGAAGCAGATTCACTTCACTGGAAGCTAAAGAGCAATTTTAAAGTTTCCAAGTAATTATCGTCGTTTAGCGTCTCAATTATGTCAGAACCCTCATAACATCACTTCAGTGTTTTGACACCTCAGCTCTAATGTTCCATTCTGTATCTACAGTATAATGGGTAGGTATGGAATCAAAAGCCATGTTGGACGTCAACTCGACAAGCATTGTGAAGATTTAAATCCTGTAATCGTCTAACATTTAGCCTGACATAACAAACATTTCACACGCTTCATACGTTTCATATGTGCTGCACAGGCAAATTTATGCAAACAAAGATCACAGTATAATCACATCTACGACCTTGTTGAGCCATTTTTTTGCTAGCCAAAATTTGACTTCGAAGCAAGTTTCAAATATGCCGCCACTCAAGTGAAATGGAAAAAAAAGGAGAAGCACTTTCAGCCATTATTTGAATGGGACAGAGTCAAGCACAATATGAAAATGAAAACACTCTCAAGGAGCATGGAGGAGATGTTAACTCTGAACTGAAACAAGACTGGCTCCAGGTTCTTGATGTCACTCATTAGCCACGCCCCTTAAAGGGAACCATCAACACAAAAACACTATAGTGTGGGGCACATGAACAAACAGCAGGCTTGGGGAGTAGTAGGCCAAGTGAGCACCATGTTGAGACGAGTGTATAACTAGTCACAGTTAAAGGGAATAAAAGCAGCTGCTTTGATTGACCATGATATAAATCGGCTGTGACCACTACCACAACGATGCAGCCCTATCTCTCAGCTCCACTTGCTTGCACTCAGCTGCAAAATTACCAACATCTGGTCTAACCCACCTCTGCGGAGAGTTACGATGCGTGCCACACAGGATTTACACTAAACAAAATAGAGCCCAAGGCGTGTTATGCTTTTTCTTTAGCTAGTTAGCAACTATCATTCATTCATGATGTCAAATATCACAAAAACTTCACAACAAACAAACAAGAGCTCAATTCAGCCAGTGTCTAAAGATTAACCGAGTGTGTTTCGCTATTTCTTTGCTGTTTTTTGTGCACCCCCACTCAAAAACAAAAACAAAAAATCCAAAGTAGTATGAGTGTCATCAAGGGGAGTTTGACAGGAGAAGAATGTACACCGAAGACTTGAAAAAAGAAAAAGCACGTTCAGGGCAGGAATGCTCCAGCATGTGAATTGCAATAAGTGGGGTTGACTAACAAATCAGTTAGCAGCCAAAAACCACCTACTGAATGCATCGTGACTTGCCTACAAAGAATGTTTTACAGTAGTTGATTCCCTTTTACACTTGTCTGGCTGTGAAGAACGTTAGTATGCTATTTAGAACAACGTTAAACACTAATTAATAAAGGCTTTATAACGGTGATAGTTTGGCTCTGGCGTGGACTAATTCAATTTATCTTCGAGTGGATTGTGTTCTATTTTTTAGATTCCACTTCATTCATCTCTACTGTAGTTAAATGTTTCTAAGCAACAGCATTCTTACAGTACTGTATATGATATGACCAATTATCTGACTGATTACATAATGCAGAAAATGACATATTTCATAATTCTGACATATTTATTATATAAATAGAGGAGGGGTTTATGACACCGATGCTGGAATGTAAACAAACACTGACCTTTCAGTTTCTGTTGGGGGTGGGGTGGGGGGTGGGGGGTGTTGGGGGACCTTGAAGATAGTAACATCGTCTTATTGCGTAGCCAAAGTCATATTGGTGCAAAACACACAAAATTTACACTTTATAGCCAGTACAAACTTGAAATGGTCCAATGCGCACACACACAGCAACAAGCACTGGCAAGGATTTCCTGTTTGTTCACTTGTCACTCCTGTCAACAAGGCACCACCAGGGGCCCCTAAATGTCAAATTCTTGCACCACTTATACAAGCTGCAAATCTGCTTTATCAATTGATAAGACGATGAGGGAAATTGGTGGTTGGGGGGATAGTGAGTCAAGTAAAATAAAGGATACTTGAGGTCATATTTGGGGACAGCAGTAGAATAAACACCCCAGGTCATGTTTTCACAGAAACCATGTCATCTGACTCCAGGATTAATAAAGCCGCTTATGGAGATGTATGCGAGGGCTCCGTGCAACCTCTCCTGATACAGTCCACTCATTTAATGCAGAAATTAAAGCGAAATCTTCACAAGTCCCGACAGAGAGTAAATAATGAGCGCGCCTTCTTCACATGTCAATAACTGAACACGCGACATTTTTCCAGTCTACATGAGTCTAATAAAAAGTAGCAGGTAGTCTGTCCTACCTGCGGCGTGACAACGAGAGATGTCCGGTGACCGAGCTCCGCGCGCTTCTGTCCCTCGGCTGCCGCCGACTCGCCCACCGCTTCCCTCTCTCTCGGCCAAGGGGCGGAGATACGGTCGACGTCAGGAGGAAGCGGAGAGAATTGTGCACCAATCAGAGGAGCTTAAGCACACAGGTAAACGCTTGCCACGCTATTGGCCAACTCGACCTTTCCACCTGTCATTTTTATGAACCTTTATATAGCCTATTACTGCGATTGGCTGGCAATGCAGTTCAGGGTGTACCCCGCCTACTGGCCGACACCAGCTGGGATAGGCTCCTGCACCCCCGCATTTACCTACATTTACAACCAAACTTCTAACGTTTGTTCCATGAAATTGCAAACACGCTTGAAAATTGTTGGGTTGAAAACACAATTTGAATTAAAAAAATAGTCCCTTTTTGGGTTGAAACTGTAGCATCAAAAATAACCCATTTGGTCCAAAATTGGACCAACTCGCTACTTGAGTCAATTTAACCAAATTTTTGGATTGCTTTTTACAAAACATTTATAATGACGCGTTTAAAGGTGCAAAATGTTGAATGAAATGAATAACCCATAACAAAACCCTTTTTTTTTTTTTTTTGTACATGTGGGTTATTCATTTGATCCAACTTCTGGGGTAAAAAAAATAAAAAATAAAAGTTGGGTTTTCCCTTTTTGACCCATTTGGGTAATTTTTAACCCAGTGTCCAGCAGTTTATTCTCTTTTTCTACTTCCAGTAGTGTATGTGCAATTGTGCATGTTATTTATCCAATCAGGTGGAATAAGTTGGGCAAGTCTTCACTGAAGGCTCAAGTACTGCCAAAGGTAGGCTACATAATGAAGTGGTGGTGTATCTTCCTTGCATCTGCCATTTAGATGCTACTTGGTTAATGTGTAGCGAACGTTACATACTGTATGGCACTTTGTTGTCATGGATCAAGTGTCTCCATGCAGGGATGGGCAACGTTTGTGCTCAAAGATTCGATTTCTAAAAGCAGAATGATGGGCCAGTGACAGTCACTGTTGGGATGAAGGTAAAATATGTAAACTAGTTTATTTTAAAAATAAAAATACCGAATAACACACATTTTAACATTTATAATTATCGTTCGAGATGAGTAAAAAATGCATACCCTATTTATTTATTTATTTATTTTTTTGGATAAACATTTCAACTCACCTGACTTGCATTTGTCATTTCGCTTGTGCGTAGTTAATTTGTGGCGAACGTTATGTATGTCACGTTGTCATGGATCAAGTATCCATAGCATTGCCACAATTTTAATAATAGTATTAACGTAGAGTAGAACACGCTTCAATATCGGAGTTACATTTAAGAGTTGTGCTGTGTAAATTACATTGGAAAAGTATGCCACCTACTGGCTCTACAAAAAAAAGGGGAAAAAATGCTAGCAGTTTGTTTTTCATTCGGTAGATGGCAGTAGCTGCTGTTGGAGTCCTTCCTGTCTGCAGCCAGTTGCCTAGTGACTTCACTGATGGTTTACTGCTTTTCAAAATCCCATCTCCCCATTATATCACGTTCGTGTACAACTTTTATAGAACTCTTTTCATTATGATTTTTGTCGGCTTTCTAGCTGCATTATGGGTTGCATAATAAATACATATCGTATCGGAGCGAATGTTGAATAACTTTTGTGTCGTCCTGCCCGGTTATGAAGAGTCTTGACGAAAGATGGATAATTATATTTTCATCAGGGTGGTTGGGAAGGGAAGCTACGGGGAGGTGAACCTGGTGAAGCACAGAACGGATCGAAAACAGGTGAGATACGTACCTGTATGGAATCGTAATTATTGTGGCTATAAGCTGTACCAAAGACCCTTAGGGTACAGCTAGCGTCGTGTAGTAGCTAGCCTTGAAGTGCTAAGTTTGTTCACATGCATTTTGGTAAGACTATGGAGCGAACTGCGCCTATTCATATTATCAATATAAACTACAAGGCAAGTTATAAGCACTTAAAGAAATGTGATATAAAACCAATGTAGTAGCTGTTCAAGTTAAAGTAATACTTGTAGTAGTAGTACACTTCAATTGTTTTAAAAGTCATTTTGGCAGCATGACTGTTTCAAGCTGTTTGGAGCACATTATCAAACATCTACTGTACTGATAATGATTCACCTTTATTATATATCTTCATTCGCAATTTTCCAACTGCAGTTTTGTTTCAAAGCTTTAAATTATTATGCAGCCTTGAGATTACAAACGTTGTTGAAGTGTGTAAAGTATTCATACTGATAATCACTAATAAATTGAATTTACAGCAATCCGAGATAGATTAAGTGGTAAACACTTCATGGTGTACCACAGATCACCCAGGACCCTCTTGAGTATAATTGGTATATAAAATGCCTGAGTAGATATGAAGACAACCACATTTTCAGTATATGTTCACAAATATACTAAAGTATCATGATGAAATATACTTTTCTCCCGTTGCCTACCCTGCAGTATGTCATAAAGAAGCTCAATTTAGCCACCTCCTCAAAACGGGAACGCCGTGCTGCAGAACAGGAGGCTCAGCTTCTATCTCAGCTGCGCCATCCCAACATCGTAACATACAGGGAATCCTGGGAAGGAACGGACCTCCAACTTTACATAGTGATGGGCTTCTGTGAAGGCGGCGACCTCTACCACAGACTCAAACAGCAAAAGGGGGAGCTGCTACCAGAGAGGCAGGTAGTGGAGTGGTTTGTCCAGATTGCAATGGCACTCCAGGTATGTTGCATGTACATGTGAAGCCAAAACATCAACACAAGCAGGCCTGGAGTCACTTCTTCTGCATTCACTTTCAGTACCTTCATGAAAGAAACATTCTGCACCGAGACCTTAAAACACAGAATATCTTTCTGACAAGGACCAACATAATCAAAGTTGGTGACCTCGGCATCGCACGAGTATTGGAGAACCAGAATGATATGGCCAGCACATTAATCGGGACCCCTTACTACATGAGTCCAGAGCTTTTCTCTAATAAACCCTACAATCACAAGGTATCACCTTTATCTCATCTTACTGTTCTCTACTGGAAGGCTTGACAATTTGATTTACTTTTCCAGTCAGATGTGTGGGCCCTGGGTTGCTGTGTGTATGAAATGTCTACACTGAAACATGCCTTCAATGCCAAGGACATGAACTCACTGGTTTATCGCATTGTGGAAGGAAGGGTAAGCTCTATTATTATGTCTTAATTGTGGATAAGGAGATGCCGAGCTCCGACTTTTAAGCGTCAACTTTAGTTACGTGCCCTTACTACCTCTAAATCCGCAGTCTTTTTTTAATTACTGTTTTCTTCTCTCAGCTACCGCAGATGCCAAGTAAGTACGACCCCCAGCTTGGAGAAATGATCAAGAGCATGCTGTGCAAAAGGCCAGACGACAGGCCAGATGTCAAACTTATCCTGAGGCAACCTTACATCAAGCGACAAATTGCCATGTTCCTGGAGGCCACCAAGGAGTAAGTTACAAAGACAAATCATCTCCATTTGTTTGTTCATAATTTAGCTTTGTCACTGTACTTAAATCTTGTTTTCAAATAAAAATTGATAGTAACCTCTTCCAGGTGTGTTGCTTCTTCATCCATTTGTGTGTTTTTGTTCCTCAGAAAAACTGCTAAGTCAAGAAAGAAAGTTGCCGGCGGCAGCAGTGACATCAGAAGCAGCGATGTAGCCAATGTGGCACAGCCGCCGCCAAAACCTGAGCGACGACCTTCAAGTCCTCAGCTGCAAGCCATTCCCAGGTTGAAACAGGTCGGTGAATGTGTAAATGTTGTGATATTTTTGTACTATATATATTGTACTATATATGTACTAATTGCATAAAAAAAGGTGAAAAGTAGCCCATTAATAAGAAGTATTAAGGTACACATAACAAATTAATCTGATTTGTAATCCTAATCTTTCATCATGCCAAAGACATCACTGGCTGGAACAGTTTGGAGAAGAATGTCCTCTTCCCTTGCAGCATGAGGTCATAAAGGCATATTTATGTATGAATTGGATGTGCACCATGACCTCAAACATCTTTGAACTAGAACAAAGGAGTCAATTGCATCATAAAATACATAAATAAAAAGTTAAGATTTTCAATTGCGCTCCATAATCACTGTGTGAAGTAGATTGCATTTAGAAATGCATATTGGCCAAGATCCCACCTGTCAAGTGGACTGTGTGTGTACATGCGCAAAACAAGATCTGCAAGCTGTTGGACAGGGTGGACATTTATTGTTAATGTTAGCATTTAATGAGCACCTTGCCATCTATATCACTTTAGCAACAAGATGCAACAAATCTACAAGCATTCTATAACTATTTCAATTCACTAATTTGTTTTTCTCATGTAGCTATTTGTTGGTAATCCTCTTTTATGTATATTCATTTTACAGAAAGACAAACCACAACTCCCCCAGAAGCTCAATGATCCCACAAACTGCATCCCACTTCAGATAACTCCACCGCCCAGACCGTCCTCACCCGATGCTCTCAAAAGCAGCATCTCGTCCATGGCAAGCATCAGCAAAATCCAAGTTGACATGTATCCACAGGGAGATGCAGATGCGATAAAAAGGCCATTTGAGACACCTCACTTAGCTATGGCACGCCACCAGGCTGAAAGAAAGCAGCCCTCTGTCCTTCCGACGCATGTTAAGCCCCCACTAAAGCCAGCATCAGCGGCTGGCAAAAGGAGAGTAGATGAGAGAAAAGTATCAAATGGCTTTCGTTCATTGCGGGGCACCTTTTCTGTCTTTGAGAAAAAAGTGCCAGGTAATGATGAAAAGAATGACACAATGGAGCTCCTGAAAGAAGCTAACATGCCGGACCCAAAACTGGAAGTAGAGCAAGTAAGAGATTTAGAAAAGAGATCAGACACCTTGGAAAAAGTGGAGGCAAATATGGAGTGTAAATATGATTCCGTGAAACCTGTCGATGGAGCTTTAACACAATATACGGAAATACAAGTAAGTTCCGTTCTCAATTGAGATGTATTTTGGTTGTTGTAGGAGAAAATCCTCAAGTGTTTTGTTGCCTTTTTAGGATAAATTGGAATCAACGGAAAAGCTGCTAGAACCTCTCCCTCTAACAGTTGTAAGAAAATGGTCCTCATTCTTTCAGATTTTATAACTGTTAAAGGGCCTTGGGCCCATGCCTTTAAAATTCAGTCTGGAAAATGTTAACAAATTGTCTGTATTAAGGAACCTCCTGAACAAGACTTTCCCATACAAATCGAGACACAGAATGTATCCAGTGTGCCGGTTGTCACAGCTCAAGAACCTGCTGTCTCACTTGAGTACAGAGGGAGGGACACAAGACAGACAGATGGCGATCAACAGAAGGTAACATAGTCAATAAATTCCTGTCTAGAAAGTTAGTTTTTAAAATACTTTCATCATGAAATATATCTGCTATCATTTAGATTAAAGCTCACAGACCTCTGCCTTCACGACCTATCGAGCCATCATTAGAACCAAGGAAAAGAAGCACAGAGAGCAAGAAATCGAATGAGGCATCTAAATCTTGTGGAGACGGATTATTTAATCTGCCAAAGGTACAATGCTTTGTTTATTTATTTACACACTCCTAATATTGAGAACTTTTACAAATGTTCATTTTTATTCAGCCAGCATCAGGTTATCACCGGTGTCAGATTATTAAATTGATGTAATGAGTGCAGATACACATCCTGATAATAAACCTAAATGTTAATTTCCAGGAGCGTCCTCTTTCTGCCAGGGAGAGAAGACGACTGAGGCACTCGCAAGACACTTCTTGCCAATCAGGTACAATCCTAATATTGTTTTAGTCCTCCTTTGAAAGAACAACAAAATGAGAATCAGTACAATAATATTTTGCGGCATTTTCATTTGACAAAAGATGACACACAAACTATGCTAATTCTTCTTCCAGGTGCTGTACGAGCATCTCATAATGTCACCACTTCCAAGACCCAACACTACAACACTCCAGTTTCCAACTCTGCTTCAGATTTCATTACTCACACCAGTAAGGTATGAAACACCCACTTAAAGCGATATAAGATTTATAACTCATTTTAGGCATTGTGTATAAAGTATATTAGTGCAAATATCTCTGCCATCTCATTCAATGAATTTCCTTTTAAACCAATTAAGTATCAAAATAAGAACATACCGTGGTGAACACACATTATCCTGGTCACGTGATCGTGATGACGTATCCCGTGCGTTGCTGACGTAATGGGCAAGAAAAATACTGTCTACTATCTTAATTAAATACTGTGCCTGATCAGAGTAAAATCCTCAGCACGTCAGGTTTCATGTCATTCCATGTGGGGGTGTTTTTGCTTCTCCTAATGTGGGCTAAAGCGTGCTTAGCACACAACACGTAGCTTAGCCTAGCAGAGTAAAAATCACCCGGATGTTTACCGTCCAGGTTAGGGACTGTCCACAAATTACATTTCCAGAGTGAACAATGTCAATGGTGACTTGACTGGTAATTTGAGCCTCTGTGACACGCAACTTGTAGACGCTCCCTGACTTCAATTTATGAGCCTGCCGGTTGAATGACTTCTCCTTATCGGCCACTTTCATCCCCGCTTTCGGCTCCGTGGCTGTACTGCTTTTGAAGAAGTGTTTCTTTGAGAGAGGGCATAATTCCACCTTTGATGTATACCGTGGGACGCAATAATTCCTCGTGTGTGTCTTTGTTGTCACTGGCAGCCATGTCATTCAATCTGTATTTTACGCACACGATACGTCACGATGATCATGTGAGTGTCCAAAATGGATGATACTGTACTCAAATGCAAAAACATTCAGAAAAAGTGCTATAAAATCATAATTGCTCAACATAAATTGATCATTAACCATTTTACAGAATAGCTGGTTAGTTTTTCATAAGCCTTGTATGTATTCCTCTAAGGTTTCTTGTATTTTGAGGGTTTTTATAAAACCAAACGACAAATGTGAAAATTTTTGGTGTGATTCACAGAAGCAGGAAAAGGACGAAGATGAGAACAGCTCTTCCACAAGCTCCACAGAGCATGCAGAGGGAGATGGCAGGGAAAGGTGAGACAGTATAGCAGAGAGACTTCAAACCTTTTTTTTATTTTTTTATTTTTTTTTTAAGGACAATATTCACGTTACAAGATTGTTCTATGCAGGAAAGCCGAATCCACAGACATGCAGGATTTAGTCCAAATGATGACCCAAACATTGAGGATGGTTGGCGGGAATGACGTGAACGAGGTGGACAAACATGAGTTTGGCTCTACATTTTTGCCAGAATTCAAACTGAACAGGAAGTACAGGGACACACTGGTGCTCCACGGCAAGGCTCGACAGGAAGCACAGAACTTGTCACTGGGTGAAATTCCAATAGGTCAGCTATTAGGGTGAAAACTGTGCCATTGTCGCCTTTGTGGTGTGTTTAACTATATTTTCCATTCATAAAGGCTCCAAGTCAGGTCCAGCCAAGATCAGGAGGGCCATCGAGCTTCTGAGAACGGATGTCATGAAGGGCCTGGGGGTCAAGCTCTTGGACAAAGTCTTGGAGATCATGGAGGAGGAGGATGATGACAAACGAGAAGTATGCTTTTCGAAATGCTTCAAATGAGGCACACTGGCTACTGTTTTTTTTTTCAGAGTGCAAAGTTGAAAACTGATCGAATTGATGCAGATGATGTGTCAAGAAGACAAGAACATAAATCTTACTCGTTCCTTTGTCTCTCACTGCAGCTGTGCCTTCGTCAGCAAATGGGTGATGACAGGTATCATGCTTATGCTGTGATGGTGAGACAACTCAAATTCTTTGAGGAAGTCGCCTTCGAGGTTTAGAAAGAATAGTATAAAAATAAAAAAATAAAAAAAAAAGACTTCAGAGCTTTCACCAATGAAGCAAGTGCCAGGACAAGTGCCACTTCCTGTCTACGTGCCCTTTTTTTTTTTTCATCAACTCCATGTGAAACAATGAAATGTAAATAACTGTACAAGATTATTTATATCTTTAGTTTATTTTTTTTTCCTGTGTCTATGCAAACATCTTCAATTACGTTGAAAGGACTTCACTTAACTACGTGTAATGGAGTACTTAGTTTGTTAATTTATTATGTGAGCTAGAGTATCATGTATCTTTTGAGAATTACTTATTTTTGTCTAATACTCTATGTAGACATGTTGTATTATAGATGTTAACAAAATTATTTCTGATAAATATTTCCCTATAATATTCTGACATTGTCCTTCATGGTTCTTGTAGCGTTGCATTGCAATACATTTGAGCAGTGGTTAAGGTTGTGGCTATGATGCCCTTTTTTAATTTACATTAGGCATTTGGACAATGGCCTGTATTTTATTTCAAATTATTTGACGGAAACACAATATTGTGATGTTGATTCAACCTAAGATGTCTTAGCAACATTGCCTCCATTTTCTGGGGTTCTGAAGTATTTAGACAAAAACTGATATACTGCAATTGTTAATGTGACCATGATGTTGAATACAGTAATTGGATGACAACGACTGTCTATCTGGAGTACATGGACATCACAGAATTAAGTATCCTTCCTGGATATAGACATCAATCAGTCCACAGAAATACTTAAAAATATTTGATTTATTTTCCTGTACCAAAGAATCTCATAGTGTAGGGTCATTGTTCATCTGCAACATAAAAACTGAGTTGTTGCTGTTTGTAGCCACAGCATCAATAAACACCATTTAACATATTTCATTAGCATGCTGCCTCCAATAAGTTTGTAAGGATGAATAGTGACAACACATCAGCCGCACAAATTTTATTGGTCATGTATTTCAGACTGTAACGTGGGTTGTGAAATAAATCAAAAAAACATTTCCAATGTAAACAGATATACAAGTAACCGAAAGATTCAGAGTTACTTATGCTTCTTTTTCTTTTGACTCTCTTGGGGCTTTTGATTGGATTCTGCACCGTTCTCTGGAATAACAGGCTGCCACGGCAGGGGATGTCTTCTGTACATTGGCCAGGGGGGCAGGGTCAGCTTAAAAAATAAATTATACATTAGTGCATACAAATTTTAAACAACAAGTGCAAGATGGGAAGTAGTCTAAACTCACAATGCATGACACAACAAATCCAACCAGGACTATGTATACAGTGCATCCAAATTGTTGAATGATGAGACCATACACGAATCCAACCACCTAAAGAGACAAACCAAACGCACAATGTGAAAACTGGAATGCTTGATTGATCTAAATGTATTGATATAGTTGTATAGTTACCGCACAGACGAGGATTATCCCTTGGAAAATCTGTTCAGACATTTTCTGGCCTTTGTAATCCTACAACAAGGAAGTCAACATCACCGTTTATACAACCACATAACATTAAAGTAATGGTGAATCCTTAATATAACCGCTCAATCAAAATTCGCATCGATTGTAAACATTACTGTAAATAAAACAAATTACAAACGGGTGTCAGACTGGCCAACGACATGTCCATATTGCATTGAAGTTGTATCAGATGAGGGTCGTACGGTTTCGCAAATGCAAACAGGCTGACGAGCTCAGACCGGATCTTACTGTGATACAATAGCATAAACCCAATCAAATTTACCATATGCGTCGGGATGGAGTTAAATATTGACAACATATTTCTTCTTAGATCCGAACAGCCTACGCAATATAATTTCTGGCAAGAAAAGATACGTCACACGAGACATCGAAGGAGGACATCTTCTTCTTAAGAATTTTGGCCGGTTAACAGACAACGCAATGGTACATTTCCGCCACCTACTGGTTAGGAGTGTGGACCCAATATCCTCCTGGGGTGGGTCTTTGCTACCTTTGAGTGCATCATAAAAGAAAATGGCTTCCCTCAGTACAAGCACTTTTTATGGAAGAGGAAAAGTAAGTGTAAAACACTTTTTATTGAACAAATTTAGGCTTTTAAATTTAAGAACACATTAAAGTATTGTTTGAATTATTTTAACTGTATTTGAGCCTAGCATTTAAGTTAAAAAAAAAATGTCCTCTGTAATGGACATATCATAGCTTAAAAATAAAACCTTTTTTTGTTTTTCAAAAATTTATTTTGCAGTATTCCAGTTACTTCGTAAAGATTGGGGAATATCAAAATAAACATGATTGGACAATATTTTTTCCCTGGTAGTCAGGAGGATATAATAATGATAGAATAAGCACTACAATGGCTCCTAGCATCCTACATACATTCATCAGCTGTTTTTCTGAAAATGAGATATCGCTAAAAAAAAAAAAAATCCTTTTTACACTTGTTTACTGAATAGTTTTGTAGAACATATATACTGCAATTGGCTGGCAACCAGTTCAGGTTGTACCCCCTGCCTACTGCCCAAAGCCAGATGAGATAGGCTCCATCACCCCCACCCCCCCACGACCCTTGTGAGGAATAAGCGGTCATGAAAATGGATGAATGGATATATATAAATTTCAGCACACATTTTCTCTATCGAGGTCTCCTTTCCACTGCACACTACTGTCATGTCCTTGTGATTAACTGGAATCTATCTGAGAATAACTGATCATGGCATTTTTTTAAAATGACGTCACACGTTAGGGTCGTGTTTCAGTTTTATTTTATGAAATTATTATACGAAAGCACGATTTACTTTGCAGACAATTATGAGTGACGCTGAAAGATCGTAGAGGTCTTAGCTCTCGGAAGTAGTATTGCTAATTGTTAATACGGTGAAAAGAAAAAAAACTTAAAATTATATAATTAGTAGCCTCCAGTAAGGAAAGAAAAGCTTCAGGAGAGAAAAGACTTTGCGTTGGCCGGGAATCGAACCCGGGTCAACTGCTTGGAAGGCAGCTATGCTAACCACTATACCACCAACGCGTTGTTGCAACATCAATCAGTTGTACAATATATCATAACTTAATAATTAACGTGACAAGCTTACATCAGTGACATTTATCTAAGTTTCGGGCATGATTCGAATCCCTTCTTCCAAAAGACGAAACTTCCCGCGATTTAATCGTGTTTTAATTTGGTCACGAATGCAAGATATTATTAAGTTTGTCAACGCCACGGTATTTTTTTATTTTTGAAAGATATATCCAAAGCTGTTTCAAACAATTCGGGTACAACTGACATGAAACATTATACAGTGCTGAGATTAAAATAAAAAATAAAAATTAAGAAAAAAAAATACGGAACACACTAATGCTATTGTACATACATGGGCCACTTATAATTGTTATTGTTGTTTGAACTTGCACTACTTTTAATTTGATTTGTATGTACATTGCTGATCGTGCACGTTGTTCAATAGAACAAAAAACAAAAAAAACATACATGGGCCACTGATCAGTGACATGGGCTTGCTAAATCATTGCCAGTCAACATTTTGATATTTATTACAACAAATTTAAAGTAAATGAATAAAGACACACAAAATGATTCAAATTGTGGATTTGCTACGAATATGGATATTTTTTTTTTTAATTCTGATGTACTGTATTTGTTGTGTAACAATCAGGCTGGTCTTCACTTATAATCAGGCGCGCTATGGGCGACTATTTGTTTGTGCGTTAGTAGATGATGGTGGTGCGTTGGCAGTTTCGTTAGTATGTTTCTCATGCAGATGTTTCATGTAGATATAAATGTTTTAGGTTTTTCTAGTTAACGTGCACTCGGACGGTTAATTGTGCTCCAATTTGAGAATGGTTTTATTTTGCCACGTCATAGAAGTGCATTGGCTTTCCACAAAGTGAGCAAGTTATCATTGATAACGTGGCGTCTCTTGTACATAACATTGTTTGTAATTCAGCGGAGTAACGAAAGAGGCGATGAGGAAAGGTTCGTGCCGTCGTGTAAAATTGTTTCTGGCAATCAGACGTTGTTTTCCCTAATTTGATAGCAATTGCTCGCGTTTTATTCACTGCGTGTGCTTTTGGTTACATCTTCTAGTAAACGTGGTCATCCTTGTGCTACTTGCTGTGGCTTTCCTGATTATAATTCAACGCAATCTCCTCAGCCTCAGTGACTTTTTACACAAAGAAATAACACGTAAGTATTTTTCCTTTACTAGCATTTATACCATAACCTTCATATCCATCTAAGGTCCATATGTCCTACTGACCTCTTTGTCCTCAGCACTAGTAGAAGGACTGCGTCTTTGTCTTTTCCACCATCAGTACCTACCATTTTTTGCCAACTTAAACAATCTTAAAAACTAGACTAAACTAGCAATATATAGTTGTCATACTGTTGTGTAGCAATGTCGTGCAGCACTGGCATAGATGCCTTTCTGTCCTGCACACAAGTACGAAGTGAAAATCCCTCATCTCCTACAGATTCTGGGGCCATCCTTCCCTTTGAGGCGGAATTGCCTCCAGGCCTTCGGGTGGATTTGGAGAGACAAGGGGACGAGATCCCCGTGGTCATGACTGCTGCTGAGGAAAGGCTTGGTGCTGCCGTGGCCGCCATGCACAGCATCTACCAGAACACTAAAGCCAACGTTGTCTTCACAATTGTCACCATGAATGACACCGCTGATCACCTAAAGTAAGACCGTTAACGTATCCTATCAGGCTAGTTTTAATATGTCACGGAATAAAATATGTCCAGTGTTCTTGTCTTGAGGCATTAAACCAACACAAAAAGGTGGACACACTCATAGGCTTTAGATATTATCAAACTGTGTTGATCCACAGGACGTGGTTGAGTGTGCCAAGGCTAAAAAGCATCAAATATAAAATGGTTCTTTTCAAACCTGAGCTGCTGGTTGGCAAGATAGCAAAAAATCCCGAGACGATGGATGCTACAAAACCGGTGAGACAACGTTTTGTACATTTAGCGCACTGAGCATGTTGACTTTAAGTTTATTACATGCAAACCGTTTTTCAGCTGACCTTTGCCAGATATTATCTGCCTTTATACCTGCCTGAGGTGGAGAAAGCCATCTATTTGGATGATGATATTATTGTGCAAGGTAAGAATAGATACTCAGCATTTTTTTTCATAATCTATATTATAGGCCTATTTTATTGACGGGAAAAACATTATTTTCATTTTGGTATCAGGGGATATTAAAGAGCTTTATGAAACAAGTTTAAAACCTGGACATGCAGCAGCCTTCTCTGATGACTGTGAGTCGGCATCTGCGAAGGGGATTGTTCGAGGGGCCGGAACTCAGGTGAGAATCTCTCCCATTCGACATCAATAATGATAAAAATAATATTTTTGTGCAATCTCATGGAATCTTGTTTTAATATTGATGCTTTGAGACGCCAACATTGCCAGTTAAAATTTTATTGTACCCTTGTTAATGTTAAAAACATATATTTTTCCCAATAGAATAACTACATAGGGTTCCTGGACTTTAAAAAGGAGGCTATTAAACAACTAGGCATGAGAGCCAACACATGCTCATTCAACCCAGGAGTCATTGTTGCCAACCTGACTGAGTGGAAGAACATGAACATTACCGGCCAGCTGGAGCACTGGATGGAGTTGAACACGCGGTTAGTTGCTCACACTGCACAAATATGGCCGTCGTTAATATTTCTTCCCATTGAACGTGAATGCATTGCTCGTCTTTCCCAGGGCCGATCTGTACAGCAAGACATTAGCTGAGAGTATCACCACCCCCCCACTTCTCATCGTTTTTTACAAGCGTCACTCAGCGCTTGACCCCATGTGGCACGTGCGCCACCTTGGTAAGTACAGTGAAGACCCTACAGTGTATGCTGGATACAACTTGTGTGAACTTGTCTTTGCTGGAAATAATGTGCCAAGGTACAAATTCAGCATATCCCTGATACGACGCTAATGTTAGCATTTTAATAAGTACATTGACCTTTACTGAGAGACTTCTAATTATGTGTGCAAATGTTTGGCTACTCATAAAATAAAGTTTCATTCTTCTGCTACCTTTTTATGACAATGATTCTTAAGAGGCCACCAAAGGTAGTGATAAAGACCATTATTTTATTCTTATAATGTAGAGCAGTGGTTCTCAACCCTTTTTTCCAGTGATGTACTTCTTGTGAATTATTATTTTTTTCAGCCAAGTACCCCCCAGCCAGTGCAAAGCATTTTTGGTTGAAAACCAGAAATGACTTAAAATATTATTGCGTCATCATTGTCTTAAGTGTATACACAAAAAAATAGCACCATTAACTGCCCTCTTTTGGGGTCATAGTAAAGATATGTTCTCAAGAAGAATATCATGTAATTTTAAATAAAGTTTTGAAATGACTGACAGGTGGCCTATGACGGGTTGTGTCTAACCAGACTTTTTTTTTTAAATTTTTTTTTATCCCCCAGAATAGCCATTTTAAGAGTTTACATTTTTCTGAAATATTTGCATAATTTAATAATTGTTTTAAAAAGATTTTTGCATAAATGCTTTTTTTTTTAATTTATTTATTTTAAAACCTCACATACCCCCATTTGAGAACCACTGATCAAGACCAGTGTTTGTTACCTGGCAGGCTAGATTCAAGTACACTATTTACAATAGAGGACTAACATACTGTAAATTAGGGCCCAATCGGTTCAAGCTGAACACATTACAAAGGGGGAGGCAAAAATTTGGCCACTTTTCCATCTTTAGCAGTGTACTAAAGGACATATTGTAAAATAGTCCAATATTATGCCCGTAATGCTTATATAGGCTTTAAATATTAATATTACATTCTAGGCTAGCATTATATTCCTGGAACAGGCCCTACTGTAAAGGATGCTTAAACTTTTTTTTTTTTTTAAAGGTACTACTGGTGCTGGAAACCGCTACTCGCCACAGTTTGTCAAAGCAGCTAAACTCCTTCACTGGAACGGACACTACAAGCCTTGGGGGAGGACGTCCGCATTCACCGACGTGTGGGACAGGTGGTTCATTCCGGACCCCTTGGAAAAGTTTCATCCTGTGCGGAAACACGCGGCGGACAAATAAAACTGAAACGCTGTGAAATGCGGGCATCTAAGCAAGTCAGCCGACAGAAACCCGTCTCTCTCAGGACCAGAATATACACTAGGGAACAATTGTCAAGGATTACAATAGTACCACTGACAATTATTTTATTCATTCTACGGAGAATACCCTTTGAAACCATAGCAACATATTAAAAATGTACTAATGTCATCTGACATTCAGATGGCTGTCTCAGACTTAGTGTATTGAAAATATATTAGCCAACTGAAAATGAAGCAGCCCTGTGTTGTCAAACTTAGCTAAGGCCTGTTTTGCCAAATACAAACCCAACACTTAGAATAGTCTGTGCTAAAACGATGAACTATTCTTAGTTTAAAATGTTTTCGTTGAAAGGATTTTCATTGTTATAATGGTGAGAAAACATCTTGCCAAATTTATTTTGCATCATTTCAAAAAGCCACAAATGCTGTTAACTCAGTTCAATATTTCCTGTGGAAAAGTCATGTATTAGTCAAGTGTCTCAGTGTCAATTAAGTTGTACACATTTCTCCTACATGATGATCATCAACTAGCAATGACAACCTTGGATTGAACATGGTACAACATTAATTGTATTGGAATTGCAATTTCTCATGGCTCGCTGTTACAATGTGGTTTTCTCAAGGATATAATATGCAAACCACTGAGCAACCACTTGCACATATTGATTTTAATATTCTATTCCAGGCTGGTGTAAATCTATATTGAACATTAAATGTATTTTATACCATTATCTATTTTGAAAGTTTTTGGTGACAAAGACCATGTTATGCCTGTGGTGTGAAAGGTCGCTACAGTATGAAACATCTTGAAAAGCCTAATTAACTGCCCAACAGGTTTGAAGAAACTGATTTATTACATCAGTAGCATTTATGTACAAAATGTTCATGCATGTAGAGATGGTTTTAATTACATCATATGGGCCCTCACCATCAAATCTGAAATAATGGCATATGTACCATATTTTTCGGACTACAAGTCAAATCAAAGCGCACAAGTCCAGTCTGTCGAGCAGTACAGACAGTTCCCAACGTACCCAGTGTTGACAGTCGAAAACCTCAACTTCCGACGAAGTTTTTAAGTTTAAAATGACTTGCCTCAGCTAGAATCCTGTGCCACACTGGCCAAACTAAGACTCCTGGTCAGTTATTGCACCTTTAGTGCCGTACATTTTTGTTTATGTCACACATTCATTGCCTATACCACTCTCCTGCTTCCATGTCTTCTTTCTTTTGGCGGTTGGCAAATACGTAAAAAGTGTATGAACTGCCACTTTCTCTCACATGCTATAAACAAGGTGGCCGCCGCAAGCCCTGACTCCCAACTACTACTGTAATTTGGCTGTTGTAAATACTTTTGGTGCATTACCACTGGGGGACAGAAGGTGGCGGTAATGCAAATAGAATTAGGGGACGGTTACTTTTGGGAACCAGTCGTGCTCTGAATTTTTAGTGTATATACACACAAAAATATGGGTATATAAATCCAATTCTCTCAGCAGAAAGGTTGCCAGACCATTAATGAAAATGAATTATTCCTAGAGACCAAATGAGACATTGTTTTCACTTTTTTTTTTTTGATTAATACTATAATTGATGTAGCTTGTTATATAGCTGTGAAGTATCTTTATTTTGTATTAACATTTAGAATACCATCTTTTGATACGTTTACCTTCTGTGACAATTTGTTGAAGTGGTTGATATTAAAATGTGACTTCATATTTGTCTATGAACAGTCCCCATCTATGAATTGTCTTTTTGTGTGTGTGTGTGTGTCTATCAATCATCTGGGTACCGGGGGAGAAGAGCTTTCGGATCTAAATATAGAAGCACATGAATCTCTCTCTCTTTTTTTTTTTTTATGTATCCATGTCTTATTTTTCTATTTTTATGTGCAGCACTTTGGCTTCCCCTGTGGATCTCTATGTGCTATACAAATAAAAGTTGATTGATGTACAGTGAGTGGATGTTTTGCATGTTAGTAAATGAAGGCAGTCACCACCTGACCCCATGGAATCAGGCACAAGTTCATTTAAAGTAAGTGTTGAAGTCATAGGCGTCATCTGTTTCCACTGTGGAGGAGGTGACGTCCTTGGGCACCGACGTGAACTGGGCATGATTTGTTTTTTCTATAAAAGACAATATATAAAGGTCCTCAAATGGGTGTTCAACATTTTTATTTTATGTAAGGAATTGGAAACAAATGTACCTTCAGGCGAAACTTCCTCTGGTTCATCTGCATTTATCTCATCGGCTATTTGTTCAGGCTGTGAGGAAAAACAAAATTAATAGAAAGACCAGCAGAATTCTTTCATTCGAAGTTTGTTCACCAGCAGGATCAGAGTTGGATTAGAAGTCTTCATGAGTGAATTAAGACTTGCGATTTTGTCCTCATTTCCATGCTAAGGTGAAACGTCTAAAATGAAGTCAAGTGACGATAAGGAGTACCTCTTTGTTCTCCGCCTCCACCATCTTGTCCTCTTCCTCCTCTATGGCTTTAATGTCAACTTTTTCTTGAGGGATTTCACTGACCAGCAGCAGACCTTTAGTGGGACCGCTCGACATGAAGCTAATACTGCTGGACGGGGTTGGGAATTTTACACCTTCAGACAGGAAAATTGTCATTATATAACATTATAAAGTAGAGTTACTCAAACATGTATGCTAACCACATACATCTCAGAGTATTCTCATTGCCCGTTTGCAGGTGCTTGCGATCCAGGCTGCTCCACATCTGCGTGATCACGGCGTCCGTCACGTAGGCAGGGAGGCCGTGTTTGTCTGTGGCCTTGCAGTGGTAGCTCATCTTGGCCCTGGGAGAAAAATCAAAACGTGGACCGATGTGAGGATGCACTCCCATGGCTCACGCAAGTACATCTGTCAGCCTGGCACAGTGTTTGGATCAGAGTTGGATTAACAGTCTTCATTGTGAAATCTGTTGAAGTCATTTTTGTCCTCATTTCCACACTGATTGTCACTGGCTGGCCAACAAGGTTAAAAAGCTCACCCTGCCCAATCATCCAGAAACGTCGAAGCGGCCTGCGCCGTATTCACCGCTCCACCCTTTTGCAAGAAGCCACGCTTTTTGGCAAATAAAGTTAGAAACTCTGCATAGTTTCTGTAGTCAGAAATGTTGTACTGCAGAAGGATCTGAAACGATGAGAACAAAATGGTCTGAGATGACTTCAAAATGGCAGGATTGCACCCATTGGATAGTACCTGAGTCTTGTTGCATTGTTTGAGCAAAGTCCTGACAGCCTCCAGCACGTTCTCCTCACCATCCTCCACTTGCAGGCTCCTCAGAGCCATGGCGGCTGCCGGGTTGGTCGGACACGCCAGGATTCCCGGACTATCGACCAGATTCACATTCTGTGAGATTTGCACCTCCTGCATGGATCTAAAAGAAAAACACCAACACTTGACAATGAAGGTTCCTAATGCATACTAGAAAGCAGTTACTCGCATCGCAGTATTTCTTCAACACTACTCAATCGATTGTGCCAATAACTCACTTTGTGATGCCTCTCTTCATGCCAGTAATACATGCAGGACTTCCCTTCAGATGATTGATCAGGCTGCTCTTACCCACATTGGGAAAGCCTGGATGGAAATAACGTGTAATATTAAAATTGTACAACATGTTTCGCTTTTAGCATTGTTTATTTATGACTTTTTTTTTTTTTTTTTAACTATAGAGTGTCATTTAAAGAGGAAGTCAACTTTAAACATTTCTTGAAAATAATGTTATATATGACTGTATCACTAGTTAGCATTCCCACGTTGTGATTTATATGCTCCATACTTTTTGCCATGTAACAACTCCCACATAATACGTCCAATTTACATTGTTCAAATTTCAACTAGCTTAAAAAATTCACACCTCCCGGGGTATATACACCGTCTGATTCCACATTACTTACAGTATTTGCACAATTTAACACTTAATATAAACTTTTCCCCCATTCATTTTCAATAGGACAAACATTGAACTTCTTCTAAGTATCACTTTCTACGCCCACTACCATTATAAACTTATCATTACCAGGTGTCTTGATACTGCTCAGTTGGTAAAGCCCATTGTCAAGTTACCAGGTTATCATTTCATAATTTATCTCTCAATTTACTTCATAAGCATTCCACATGCATTAAAATCTTAGCATTCCGCTTTCCCACACAATCTCTCCAGAATTGTACTTGGTCTAGTTTAATAATAACATTCTGATTAATATTACATTTAATATTTCATATTACAATATGAGTTATGAAGACAATTCCAGTCGATTTTTATCCATCTCAGTCTGCTGAAGATGACATCACACTTGTTCAGGTCTCAGGTAACAACCAATCTCAGCTCAGCTTCAGAAAACAGCTGAGCTGTGATTGGTTGTTGCCTGAGCCATGAGCAACTGTGATGCCATTTTCACGCGACATAAAGTGGCAAAATGGCCACCTTCTGATATTGGTAGAAACTTGCTGGGTTTTGCTGCTTAACGCATATTCCACAAACACATTAACCAGAACACCGTATTTAGACTAGTGCATAGAACATAATATTGTCTTTTTTTCTTTTCTTTTTTTTTTTGTTGGTTGACTTCCTCTTTAAACCATTGCCTGTACAGTTAGGAGAAGTTGCACTTAATTCCTGTGGGATCAAAATCTGTGGAAAAGATTGTTTGACCTAACAGGTTCCATTATCCAACTTTATGCTCAATGAATAAGCCATGTTTGCAAATTAATGTGAAATGTTATGTCAGGAGTGGGATGGGGGATCTCGTTACCAACTATGCCCACTCGGAGACGAGAGTTGCCCTCCTTGTTCGCGGCGTAACGTGTAAGCAGCTCGGTGAGAAGTGTGCTTCCAAAGCAGGCACCTCCTCTGGATTTGTCAAAGACTTCAATGGAGGGCACGATCCTGCCTCTCCTCTTCTTCTTCTTTAAAACATAAAACAAAGGGGAGGGATCACACCACATATTAAAAATAAATCTAAAAATAAATAAAACAATGGACAATCTCACTTCACACACTTGTTCACAAACGCACAAATTCAGGTCAGCACACAGCTGAGCGACTTCGTTGAGTGGTTTGATTGTTAATATCGGAGGTTGTAACCAGTTAGGAACAGCACCACACAAGCTGCTCAACCTTCTCAGACCTCCATGGAAATTCAATGCAAATTATTCTGCTATAATCTAAATTAAATATATTTTCAACAGGTCACGTAATTTAGGTAAGTTGAACTGAAACAAAAAAATATTTACAATTAAACACCATATTTTTTTTCCATCAGTGTTATTAGGGGTGGCCACACACTTCCAACTCAGATGTATGGGGGGGGGGTAAATAATCAAGACTTGCACTTAATAATTTTAATTTTATTTTATTTATTTATTTATTTTTAACCAGTTTTCCAATAATTTTTTTCCCACCATTTCCCATGGAAAACAGCAGCGTTTTTTTTTTTCCCCCCAAAGATTTTTTTTTGGATTATTTATTTAAAAAAATCTACACCAGTCTGTCAAAATATTTCTTTACATGAAACTGGTCCATGGTGGAGATTGGTGACCGCAGCACTACAGAACTGAGCCAAATAAGATGATCACGCAGTTTCATAAAATTAATTCTCAGTGAGGAGGGTGAGCTTTGAAGAAAATGAGACGCAAGCACCAACCTTAGGGGATCCTTTAAGAACCAGACCAAAACTGTAATATCACACCAAATGACATACATGGATTACTGTTCATGCATTATGCCTCATACCGATTTTCCACATTGAGTATGTGCTGACGCTTTGAAGGCCACAACTGGAAACTCCTGCTGTAGTCGTTGCATCCACTGCTCCACATTTGCTCTTGGTACCAAATCTACGACAGAATACAAACAGACCACTCAATTTTACATCAAACAATGTGAGCACATATAAAGTAACAAGGTAATAGTGTCTTGCGCATGTACCTATTTTGTTTAAAACAAAAAGTAGTTTCTTGTTGCCCCCCTTCTGGAGTACCAACTCTTCCAGTTGGGGACACCTGCAGCCCATCGGATCACGAGCATCCAGCACTTCTAATACAACGTCAGACGCATCAATGACCTGGACAGTGGAAAATGATCTGATGAGTTCAATGAACAGCACTGGAAAACACTAACCACCAGGATGTGCTGTTACCTTGTTCAGTTCAGCACACTGAAACCTTTTAGTGTTCCTTTCTGCTGCATTCTTTCTCTCTGGATGCTGAACAGTCTTTTCCTGCAATATAGTGAACAACAGTTATATTTAATGAAAACATTGATATTATATCTGAGTCCAAATTGTGTTTTGTTACCTCACGCGCTTTTTTGGCTTTTGGTTCTTTTTCTTTACTTCCAGACTCCTTTTCCTGTTTCCGCTTCTTAGCACGTGCTTCTTTCGCTACTTGTTTTTGTCTCTCTTTTTCCTCCTCAATCTAAGATCACAGTGCGTGGCAGAATTATTGACACTGTTTAAGGCTCTTCCGCCATCATTGCCATGGCAGATAGGGGAGGTAAGCGGTTTCAGCATGCATTTGACATCCTACTTTGTCCCTAGTATGACAATTCATCACACTAGTAATAGTAGTAAGATATTGAATGAATGATAAGACGGCTTTCCATATACAAACCTGCAGTCTCCTCTGCTCGGCCTCCCGCAAGACTTCCTCTTTAAACGGAGCACTACTTGGCACTCCTGGATCTTTCTTGGGTCGTTTGCTAATTCCTTTCTTCTTGGCCTCCTTTCTTAACTTTCTGTTGTGCTCTCGGACCTAGACAAAGGAACACCATTACAGAAAAATACGTGCATAAAACCACACAAATTGTGCGGGCTCTTCTAATAACGCAAAAGATCATCATCTTACCTTCTTTTGGATTTTATACCGTTTAGCACATGATACTCGCTTGCTGGCTTTCCTTAGCTCTGAAAAAACGAGAATTTGAGAAAAAGATTTCAATCAGCCGGCATACGTACATTATTATCAGTAGCGATAAAATATATTGTAAAGTTGTGAATCTTCATTTAAAGTGACTAAAGTGTCGACTTACTTGGTCGTTTCATCTTGAACTAGCATCGATCGCTGGAAGTGCTAAACTCGTCGCTCACACCATATGCACTCACACGTGGAGGGCAAATCACACGACGTCATTTCCGCTACAATCAGCCCAATTTAATTTTATACCGCCACCTGTCGATCAGAAGTTTCATCACAATTACGAAAGTCACACTGAACTTTATACAGGGCCAACAGTAAAGCAAATCATTTATCCACTTTCTATACCTCCTACATTTTCCCGGGTCAAGAGAGAATGCCAGAAAGAAATGTGAATTCATTATATACAGACTAGGCACACAATTGTAGAAATCCTCATGGATATCATACAGAATACAGTTTGTATCTTTGCGAACATTAATTTTCAAGGATGATCAACATAAACCAAGAAAGCTGTTTGTTTGGCCTCTTATTAAGGGCGGAGTTCAAAACCTGCAGCAAGGTTAAGGACCACAAGTGAGGTTACAACATTGAGGTCAGGTTATATTTAGGAAATAAGTCGTTTGTTGCAGTTGGTGCATTTTTTCCCAACACTGATTGGTTTTGCAAAATAACAGGAATCATTTCAACATCAGCTACAGTAAACAAAACAAAACAAAACAAAACAAAACAAAACAAAACAAAACAAAACAAAACAAAACAAAACAAAACAAAACAAAACAAACAAAACAAAACAAAACAAAACAAAACAAAACAAAACAAAACAAAACAAAACAAAACAAAACAAAACAAAACAAAACAAAACGTAGAATTTTTATATAATAAACAAATTTAGTAGCCTAATTGGCCAAAATATAGACTAGAGGAAACAATGGGCGATTGTCACGTGACTAGCTACTCATCTTGGTTTCTTTTGGATGGTGGCGAGCGAGCGATCCTCCGAGCAGTCCAGGACGATGACCAAACTGCAGTTTTTGAACGTCTTCTTGACCGAGCGGCTCATGCTGGCTGCGCAGGAGATCTACAAGTCTGTGGAGGACACAATTTTGGAGTACCAGGAGGAAATCGCCATTCGGGAACGGGAGAACGACCATCTGAGACGCAGGCTGCGAGATGCTGGGATTGAAATATGGCCAGGTTAGCTCCACTAAAAGCGAACAATTTGCACGGTGCCTTTCTTAATCCAACTACATGATCGCTTTAACGTTGGGTGCTAGGGGTCAAAACACAGGGGGGGAAATAGAACTCACCTAAAAAAGAACACAAACACTCTTCACTAGTCAGCATTAGCTGCTAGTTGACATTAGCCGCTACTGTTGTTATGGAGCTGCTAGCACTTTAGCCACCTTTGTTCGTTAGCGAACATGCTAGCCGGTAAATAGTTCTGTGAAGTTTTCTACTGTGAAGGAATTTCCCCCAAATTTCAGTATAGCTGAAATGTTAATCTTTCACTTATCTTTAAGTTAAAACAAAAACTGCAGCGAGTTTCCAGCATTTTGGCTGCATCAGACCAATGTTTAAATTTTATATGAGTCAAAAAGTACATATACTTTTATCAATCAACAATATCAATGATCCTTATAAGGATGAATGATCATGATGATAGATAAGGATATTACCAGACCCAGAAATTATTAATAAATAAATAAAACAAAAAATATTCTTTATTGTTATTTACTATTACAATATCCACAATTTGACTATTATCAACAATTTATCTATAATTTAGTGCATATATTATGAAAAGCTTTTTACAATGGTTGCACCAGATGATTGTTGATCGTATATTTTCATTCATATATCCTTTATTAAAACAGCTTATCCTCATTATAACTTTTAGCGATCTAAAGTAAAACAAGCTAGGCAGCCACACAACTAAAATATCTAAAACATATATATTTGTTTGACAAAATTAACATTTTTTTAATATAGTTGTATAGCTGCTCTCATATGTTCTTGACTGTCTTGTGAATGAAACAAACTCATGTTTTGTGTTGTTTTTTTAAATGATTTTCAAAATAAAAGTCAAAAATTGTTTATTTGTTTTTGGTCGCACCACATGATAATTCATAAAATTTCTAAGTCAGTGACCCATAAGTTAACTCGGGGCTCTGCTGATTTTGCTCTCAGACCGTCCATCATTGGCGTTGCTGGAAGAGGAGGATGGCGAGCATCCACGACGCGAGTGGAGTCCCAGCATGGGGCATGAAGAGCGCATTCCAATCCAAATCAAGGATAAGCGAGATCTCCGAGCCAACCAAGGAGAGCTCCATAACCATGCATCTTGCAGCACTTCAGAAAACATGTTCGCACCTGCGCGTGTCGCAAATGAGTACGTGCAGGATGGCCCTCACACGTCCTCCCTGCCACAGAGTCGAGGCGTGGAGAACCGGGAGCAGGATCCTGCCTCTCGGGGCTCCTCGAGTCATGTGAAGGCGGAGAGTGGCGGCAGCCACAGGGGCCCCGTTTCCTCCAACAGCGGGGGGCAGCCCCTGGCGCCAGTGAACCCAAACTGCGCCAATGAGAACAACATTGACATCACCGGAGTGGAGAATGGAGGACAGATGGTTGGCGCGAAGGGAAACGCAGCCGTGGCAAACAGGGGACAGGCCTCTCATATGCGCAATCAAGGAGCCAACGCCGTGGAGTGCCCCCATCAGAAATCCCCCCTTCAAGGACACATGTCATCCTTCTGCTGCAAGGTTTGTGGCGAGGCGTTCAGTCACGTCGGCCACTTGCACGTGCACGTGCAGGTGCATACGCGGGAGAAACCGTACCGCTGCGGCGTTTGCGGGAAGTGCTGCAGCTCCTCGGGCCGACTGCAGGAGCACCAGCGCAGCCACACTGGAGAAAAACCCTTCCGCTGCCAGATTTGTGGCAAGGGCTTCACCCAGATGGCTCACCTCAAAGTGCATATGAGGATCCACACGGGGGAGAAGCCGTACAGCTGCCCCGTTTGCGGGAAGTGCTTCAGCCGTTCTGACAAAATTAAAAGGCATCTCCAGACACATACCCGTGAAGGGACTTATTTTTCAGGGCAATGATGTACTGCTGATGTTGAACAGCCCTGTTTAGAAAAGACATTCATGTGATTTTTTTTGTTTTTTAACTAAAACAATTGCTGCCGTTTAGTAAGACCTTTGTACTGACTTAGAACTTGGGCATCTGTAAATGTTTTTATACATATAAAAAAAACAAAAAAAATCTACTCCATCCACGATCCCCCTCATTGATCTGATGTAACAAAATGTAAATAATGATTAAGTCTTTCATAAATGCCTTGATACTAGAAATAAAGAAAATTGACTACATTTCCTTGATCAATTTTGGGAAAATTAATGGTCAATGAAGCATTTAATGATTTATTAATAATAATAATAATTTCTCTAGGTGTGGGTATAACAATTCAAGAAATAAGGCACCTCATTGTTACACTGGCACAGAATCAGGTCAGAACTTTTAGGAAAGAGTGACTCTTCCTAAAACATAATTTAAAATGTGCCAATTACTGATTACCTATTCCCCCCATTCTATGTAATACTTTTTTTTTTTTTTTTTTTTTAAATCAAGGAAGTTTTGTCAAATAACCATCCCTAGATGAGACAATATAGATCAAAATGATCTAATTAACATCTGTTTCAATGTCACAGGACTGCAGCTATTGAATATATTTAGTATTGATTCTTCTTGATTATCCTTTCGATCAATAATTGAGTAATTGGGAAAAAAAAAATGATTTTGCATCATTAAAAAACATCCATCCATTTTCTTGACTGCTTATTCCTCACAAGGGTTCATTAAAAAAAACAATACACTACAAATTGTGCAAGTCAAGTTTATTTATATAACCCTTAATCACACTAGAGAAAAAAAGTCCTTTATAGGCCCACAGTTGACAAATATCGACATTTTGGTTCGAATGCATGTGAAATACAGGGCTTTTTTTTTTTTTTTTTGATCTATTTTTTTAATCACCATCCTACACTGTAGTATCTGTGACGTGTGTGAGTTTAAAAGGCGGGGCCTGGCCTGATGACTAATGTGTATGTTAGTGAATGAGTGTAGTTGGCTATTAGCTCAGGTTAGCTGGTCTGCACGTTGAGTTCTTAGGAATCAGTTGTGGCTGTTGCAGCTGATGTATGAACGTCTCATACTGTGTTAATTTTCTTACCATTTGTTCAATAAAAATTTGAAATTGCACCGAATTCACCATTTGTTTTATAATACATTTTAATTAGCAGTGGTAGGCCTCATTAAATTAGCTAAAAATATTTATGGAACCTTGTTTCGGTGATCGTAGATGTGCTGCTCACACAATCCACAATCAATTCTTACTAATTAACAAGATTGCTAATTAACAGATCATAATGTCAATTTCCATTTGTCTGGGCAATGAATTTTGATTGTTGGAAAAAAATACTAGATCTTGATTGTGGGTCACGATCCATTTATATGTAGTAAAACACACTGGCCACTTGGGGGGGCAGTTAGCATTTCAATGAGGGATTAGTCAAACTCAGCAGTCATCTTTTTCTGTTTGCCTGCCGTCTGCTTTCAACATGTGGAATAGTTAGTATTAGTATTCTGCAATGTGACGGTGTCACGATGAAGACAGGAAATGAAGCAGGATGCTTCAAGATGGCAAAAGACTCTCTTAATTGTGTTTGCTCAAACAGGGCCTCAATTTTGTGGGTGATTTGAATTCAATCCCGAAAAAAGAGCTGCACACTTAATCTATTTGTAATGTTGACCTTCCTATTTGGTACAAAAAAAGTACGTAAAAGTCAAACTTAACAGGACTAAAGAATATTAAATTGTACAGAGCAGAGCCCTGAATTCAATAACTGACAAAATAATTTTTTTTATTTTTATTTTTTAAATCTGGTTGTTTTGGAGATATTACATCGTTTGGGGTACTGAGTTCATTTTGAACACCCACTTAAGTTACCAAATTATCTTGCTTGCCCTGTAAAAGGTCTGTGTGGGTGCAGAATCCTTCATATTTGATTTTAGCCTTGTAATTCAGAAAGGTCAAAGCCTGCAGTGCTAGAAAGAGATGTGGTTTTGCACTAATTAAAGTTGCCATGCCGACTAATTGCAACATTAATCTCCTGTAAAGTATTACAGTATGAGGATTACATAAAATGAATAAGTCTTTAATGGGATTAGTTGACACACATTTTCTTTTTTTTCTTCTTTTTTTTCTTTTATCCACTAATGCCCCTTGGCTTCAGGAAAAAGGAAATGCTTGGATTTATTTATTTATTTTTTTAACTTCCAAGTAACCTGATTTGAAGAAGTAAAAACATCTTCCTCCCACCCCCTCTCCTGCATCTCTCTTCATCTGTCACATCCTCCTCTGCACTCACTCTATCTGCACCTTGACAATTTTCGTCTCTTGCCATTGTATATTTTAGTGACAATGACATCATCTTCTATTTTATCTCCTTATCATGTCATGTGTTTGATCTTCTTCTATTCAAGCAAACTGCCCCCTCATCCCTCACATGTACTTGTTTCACTAAATCACTAAAACCAAATGTGAAAGAAAGGTTGACAAAAGGTTCAAATGCAAACATTGTCTCATAGCATTGGATTTTATTGGTTCTCGGTTTAAAAGCTTTTACTGGTGGACTATGCGGAAGAAATGGGTTGGATTAAACTGTGGAAAGAGGTGGAAATGTCATTATACTCTGCTGGTATAACTTGTATTCTGGCCGATACTTTGATGTGACGTGATTCAAAGAATCGGAGAGGGGAATGAGAGTGAAAGACAAATGAGAAGTCTGAGTTGGAGTCTTGGTTCATTGGACACGGAGTTTAGTGGCGCTCATTAGGGCAGAATCTTCATAAAAGAGCGTACTCGCTAACAAGCCCGCAGCTTTGACCCAAGCGGGGCAACGAGGTTCACTGCAGCAGAAAGGCTTGGATGAATACTTTGACGCTTTGGACGTTCTGGTCTCCTCTCTTGTTTCCTTCCTAGAAGTCATCAGGGATAAATAGTGAAAATCAATTAAATAATATAACATTTACCTCTGACATTCAAAGTGCACACCTCTAATGGAGAGGCTTAACAACAGTTGAAAATCCCTGCAAAGTGAAATATACCACGAGGAAAAGTGTCGTTAACAAGCCCGCCAAATTTGAACGAGATAAAAACTAAATCCAAGCGTATAAAATGACACTGAGGCTTCAAAATCATGAGAAATCAAGCCGTTGTCTCTTTTTGATGCTGTGGGCGTGTCTGCTAAATGTCTTAACTGTCAATCAAATATGTTTGTATAGCTAGCATCGTTCTTATATCCTTATATGTTATTGCCATAAAAATATATCTGCTTCAATCTCATCTTGGGGCTTTTCTGCATTGCGATGAGAGGCGCTAGGTACCAGACAACCCGCCGGTTAACAGCCGCAGACAGGCGGCAGGCTCTTCCAACATGTCACCGCCTTGCTTGTGTTGTGTTAGTGTGTGGGTGACTCCACATAAGAAAGACACTTCAGGCAAAGTTAAGATTTTATTAAATTCGTTGGCACCATAGCCAGTGACTCACACGACATGACTTTTGACCACGTGTTTCTTGCTAGTTCCACATTATACGCAGAATTTGCTTTCCAGCATATTATAGTAGCCTGAATAATGTCATATACATACCAGTTGCAAATTTAAATAACAACTCATAAGATGCTTTTTTTTCAGGGTGAAAGCATAGGTAGCTAGCTAACAGCATGCTGTAATGGTAGAAATAGGCGTAACGTCACATGACCAAACTCAGAAAACAGGCAGAAAACAGGTGAGCCGTGACGTCGTTATCTCAAGCCTTAGGCACTATGATGTCATTCACAGTCGACAGCAAGTGGCAAAATGGCTGCCCCTGAGATGGTTAAAAACGGGTCGATTTGGCTAATTAATACATATACTACAAACACAATGGCACGGAAGAGGCGGGATGTGATTTTGCACATCAGTTTGTTCCTGGTCTGGGTTGCGAACGCGCAACCGAGGGGCACATAGTCGGAAGCACAAGTAGTTTTTGACGCAGCCCACACGTCGCAAACCGAACCAGAAACAAACTGATGTGCAAAAACAGTTCCGCCTCTTCCGGGGCATATACCCCATATTAATCAGAATATCGTCTTCAGATTAGTGGGCAAGGCAAGGCAAGTTTATTTGTATAGCACATTTCATGCACAAGGCAACTCAATGTGCTTTACACAAGGAAAGACAACACATAAGCATCAAGAAACAGTAGTTAACATTCAGAGGAAGAAAAATAAATGAAAATAGGTTACAAACTAACAATCTTAAAACATTATTCAACAAACTTTAAAACATTTAACATAATGAAGTTTAAAATAATAATAATATTTAAAAAAACAACAACACCACTTAATTAAAGCTGTTAGTGGGGGCGCATCGTACATATTGTAAGGGGAAAAAATTACTTGACTTCCTCTTTAACCACTCATCTAAAATTATGAAGAAACAAGAAACGTAAAAATGATTTTAACTCTGGTGAGTTGTTGTGATCCAAAGTCAGTCAAGTCTTCACCTACACCGTCGATGATGTTCTGTTTTAAACTTGTTGAGGACAATTTACTTGTCCTGTATTCTCTTAATACCTGTTTGTTTATTTGTTTGTTTGTTTATTTGGTTATTTGTTTATTTGTTTATTTGTTTATTTGGTTGTTTGTTTGTTTGTTTGTTTGTTTGTTTGTTTGTTTGTTTGTTTGTTTGTTTGTTTGTTTGTTTGTTTGTTTGTTTGTTTGAAATCTACTTTCATTTAATATAGAATCAATATAGAATCGTTTCCATTATCAAATGCGATGTTGGTAAATAAAAAGAAACAAAGACTACATATTGACCATTTCCAATATTTTACTAGGTTTAGCGAAAAACAGTCGACCACTTACAGCAATATACACAGAATCAAGTCTTGCCTTGATTTTCTGGTCCCAATTTAGCATCGACCGATCTTCTGCTACATGATCAACTTCAGTCACATCCTCCTGCAGCATATCCTTAGTGTCAATTCAATATTAGCCCAGTCACTCACTGAGATGGGTCGATTCAATTTGTCACAGTAGAGGCAATGAAATCAACCGAAGCTGGGACATAGAGGCAGAGGCCGTCTTGGTCTCCCCCAGAGAGGAGCAGTCAGTCAGCGTTTCTGCATCACTAGACAGACAACATTTCAAGCAAATGTCACACTAAATGACACAGCTACAAGTAATAGCTTGTCACATTTTTTTTTTAGCAGTATAAATAAGATTTGACATAGACCTCGATAACAGTGCTGTGTGTTTGCTCAGGTGTGTGGATATGTAAAAACAGGATGGATTATGGATTGGCACTATACTAATACATTTCACCGATATGGATCAAAGTGACGTTACAACCAGGAGTTGGCGATAAATCTAAAATACATCACTTAGACATAATTCAGTAAGAGGCAATCATTTTATATCCCCGAATCCAATATAAAAATGCTCTCATTATGCTGTTTTCTCATTTGAGTGCTCACATAAAAAGGCAGGAATCTACAAAGTAGAAAAAGCCTAACATAGTACATTATTTTTGAAAGGCCCATGGTAGCACTTGGATCACTTCATGCAAAACCCAACATACTGAAACCAATTTCCATGAAACTTTATGGAGTGGTGGCTCATTTGCAGTGGGATGCAAATCCTGCAATTTTTTGTGCGCTATTTTCTTCTATTTGAGACACAATAGAACCTCACAGTTTAGTTGGGCAAAAACAGAATTGATTGATTCATGTCTGTTGAATTATTTTTTATTTTTTTGCGGTCTGAGTGCAGTAAGTTTGATTCATGGTCCAAAAAGGTGTCGGGAATCCTCATTTTGTCTAAGCCAGAAGCTCAAGACTGGATGTTTCGTGTGGCCGAACCTTTTGTTGAAGTGAAACTCCATACTCCAGCTTTGCCTTTATAAAGACATTATCTCTGGTAGCCATGAAATTGGTAACTGCTGCAGGGCATCACGTGACATATAATTCTTTCTTCTTCATAGGTCGGCCTCCTTGTGGGACTTTTATGAATCCGCTCTCCAGCCAAATGAAATAACCTAATAAGGAATGTTTTAGTGAAGTTTATGGTGAATGTCAAAAATGTACTTAGCTTATCAGCTGATGGCCAGGGCTCAAAGTGATCTTTAGTGGATGACATTTAGGTGTGTCCTCTGGGATAAACAATACCAGAAAGACCCATCATCCTGTTACAGAACCATTTGTATGACTTAATTTCCTCGCGTTTTCATTCTGCATAATTTATTTTTTAATTTAACCATAATAAACACACATAGCCTATCACATAATGATTACACGGCCCAGGAAGTAGTAATAAACACACACCGAGCAAAGGACATACGGTACATAGAGGTCAGTCCAGCAGTCAGGAGGAATTCTGTTTTGTTCCGGTGCTGTTGCAGGCTGCATCACAATGAGCTTCAGAGCTCAGCCTGTCACAGCGGATACGTGAGAAATGGAGAGAAAGAGGAAATGAAAAAAAAAGAAGGGAAGGTGGGAGAGGAGAAGAAACCAAGTCAAGCAGGGCAATATTGATTTGTTCAACCACAACCTGAATTTAATTCATGTATTGATTCAAATATTACTTTTGGCTTCGTAGAACATGTTGAACAACAACAACAACAACAACAACAAAACACATCTTCAATCATGTATGCATATATATTTAGCGGAGTAGTTCTTGCCATGTGTCAAAATGTTGTAACACTAGACTAAGTGCAATTTCTGGAGAAATTGTGTGGGAATGCTGAAAGCAAATTGAGAGATAAATTATGAAATTATAATCTCCTGGTTACTGGACAATGCGGTTTACCAACTGTGCCACTGAGCAGTATCAAACACCTGGTAATGATGACAAGTTATATGTATGGAAGTGGACGTGGAACGTGTACTTAGAAAAAGTTCATTGTCTCTCCCATTGAAAATGAATGAGGAAAAGTTGATATTAAATGTTAAATTGTGCAAATACTGCAAATAATGTGGAATCAAACGATATATACCCCGGGAGGCATGATTTTTTTTAAGCTAGTTGAAATTTGAACAATATAAATTGGAAGTATTATGTGGGAGTTGTTAGGAGGCAGAAAAATGTGGAGAATAAAAATCACAATAGCATATGTGGGAATGCTTCAGCATTCTCACAATAATGGCCAGTTGTTCACATGATATTTTCCTTGGATTTGTATAATTTAGCATGTCTGCAAATTCTCATAATCCTCGTTTTAAAATTATAGTTTAATATGCAGATATGACCCCACGTTTAAGGTAACTGTACTGTTTCTGTCATGACTCGAGTCATGCAGGAGGTTTGTAGTCATGCAGCAGGTTTGTTTGGGGTCTTGTCTCATGTCTGGGGTCACACCTGGGTTAAGTTTGAGTTCATTACCTGTTAAGTTGAGGTCAAGTGTCTGTTTTATACTGATGTAACCAGCATCAGGTTTCGGCTGGTTTAATGCATATGATGTTATGTGATGTCAAGAATCTTTAATCACGTTACCGGGTCAACAGCCAATCAAATAGTCCCAGGTCAGTGCTGGTGCCCACATGTTTTGCTACAACCAATGAGATCGATTTGCTGTCTATATAAGCTGTCTGAGAAATGTGTGTGGTTGCCTTGGCGTCTCGTGATTCTCGATGCATTCTTGTTGTTCCGTTTAGTCAAGTTATGTGAATAAATAGTAATAATAATACCGTATTTGTGGCTGCGCTTTGTGATCCAACCTCTTCAGCACACAAGTTTCCAAATGTAATGCAGTCTTTTGCCTCACGTTTCATTCCTCTGGTGCTCTCAACTGAATTGACCTGCTTTCCTCCTGTGCAACCATTAAAAAGGATCCGCTTTGAAGTTACAAGTCATTTCCTGAGCCTCTGCAGGCATCTAAAACTCCTCAATCCCCTTTTATGCAACGTTGACGTGCTAGGCTACAGAGAAGTATGACAAGTATTTTCATGTTGCATATCACCACAGTCATGTTACAAGCGTGAAATGACATTTTATGGTTTAATGAACATGAAACAAAGGCGCCAACTTTATAATTTTGATTTTATTACTCATTTCTGATACAAGGTGGCTGTGAAATATCAATAACAAGTTTTTTCATTCTGTTGATTGCATTTTATATTCTTTGTTTCTTTTTTCAGACGACTATTTTGACACAACTTTTGTGGCTTTCAGTGACACCAAAAAGAGTGATTCTTTTTGTCATCAGGGAAGCTGATGAGGCAGCTTCAGACAAGCAGTGAATGTGAGAATAATTTCTGTTGATTCATTATTATTGATATGAATGTTAACGCGACAATAAATGGCCCGTTTTGTTTTATGTCAGGTAAAACTACTGCTGAAGTTTGTCTAATTGTGTGCAAATGACTAATGTATCGTTTCTGTTTGAATGCCCATGCATTACCTGAAACACGCTTTGGAATGCGCAGTCAGACAACACCGCTCGGAATGCAAATTTACATCATTCCCCAATTGGCAAACATTTCCGGGCAGAGTAATCAGAGTGAAAAATGAAGGTGAAAAAGGATAATTACTGAGAGCATAAGGAAGGAAGGCACAGTGGTGAAAAAAAAAGAATCATAAATCTTGCAGCCATGTTTTGCACAACAAATGTTGTTGTAAAAACAACAATGCAATCCGCTTCATAGAAGTTCCTCATAATCTCATTTTGTAATCATTATTAAATGTCATATACCTTTTTTATTATTCTCCTCATAACTCTCAGACTCAAGAGTCGAGCCGCTGCTCCTCCGCGTTAAGAGGAGCCAGCTGAGGTGGCTCGGGCATCTAGTTCGGATGCCTCCTGGCCGCCTCCCTGGAGAGGTGTTCCGGGCATGTCCCACCGGCGGAAGGCCGCAGGGACGACCCAGGACACGCTGGAGAGACTATGTCTCTCGGCTGGCCTGGGAACGTCTTGGGATCCCGCCGGTGGAGCTGGTTGAAGTGGCTGGGGAGAGGGAAGTCTGGGTTTCCCTCCTAAAGCTGCTGCCCCCGCGACCCGACCTCGGATAAGTGGTAGTAAATGGATGGATGGAACTCTTATTCTCGAATCCTCATTCTCGAAACCCTAACTTTAATCCTCAAGTCATTTGGGATAGAATGCAGCTCCCCCTATGTTATAGAAAATGGCTGGACGGGTGGACAGTGCATTAGAGCATTGTCCAATGCCAGATTGTCAGTAAAACTCTGGATAAAGAGGCCAGATTTGCCACTGGCCACAATCCAGTGTGAACTTCTTTACTCTCTTCAATCAATCTTGACATTGATATCAAGCTAGCATACAACACTTGGATCATGGATTCAAATGTCATGAAGTTCTTGGCACTCACTTTTTGTGCTCATGTCCAGCAGAGGTTTGGAACGATACAGTTAGTGAGTTAGAGGGTACATTGGTGATATCTTTTTTTTGTGTTTTTTTTTTACCCTGCACTGAATTAACCAGTTGTCCAGCCATCTGCTTCCACTTTTGACCATTGCCACACAGATATACAATTTTAACAATCATATCCATAATGTAGACATGATTGTGACCCGATTACATTTGTCACATGTCGATGTTTCATAGCAGAAGAGTCACAATTATATCCAGGCACCACACGAGCAAGGGTAATGAAGCCCAGAAGGTTGCAGCTGATTGGCCCGAAACACTTTACCTTCATAATCACCCATGCGCAGGTGGTGTAATGAGCGCCATCAAAACCAAGTAATGTTGTTTTTCTTACATTAAATTAGATTAATTGATGATCAGGGAGCTGGTTGGTAAATGAACTGTCCCTCCTAAAGCCACAAATGGGCCACTGAATCACATCAGGAACACTACTCGGACTCTCGTGGTATGAAACGAAACTGCTGGTTGAGTAAGCCAGGTTCTGCTTCATTTGGCATGTGTGGAAACTTTACTAAGATGGATACTTTTTTACAATTACACAGACATATAGGCAGTTAGATTAAGTGGTCATTAACATACTAACATGTTTATTTTAAAGTGGAAGTCAACACAAAAATTTTCTTTACTATAATATATTGTCTCTGCCCCCACTTATCTAAACACGGGATTTTGATTCATATTGCTTTTGTGGAATATGAGTTAAGCAGCAAAATTCACTCGTTTTTCTCCATCTCAGGGGGTGGCCATTTTCTTTAAACTTTATTTAATAAATGTAATTTACATTTAACAATTAAATTTAACATTTCTAATCGCTGAACACATGAGTGGTATAAATTTTTATACATATGTTTCAAATAAAATTGCACAAACATATTATACTCAACGCAGGCAGAAATAGTCATTATTGCCACTTTTCATAGAATGTCAAATTGAAGAAATATAGAGCTTAAGTTCATTACTGAAATAAATAACATTTATATGTATGCATGTGGAATATAACCAATACGATAAGTAAATTAATCAAAAACATATTTATTTATTTTTTTCATTTTTTTTTTTTCAAGCAAAACCAGAAATAACATTCTTCCAAAATAACACAAAATATTTGTCAATATGAGTTTTGGGGCAGCCATTTTGTTACTTGCTATAATCATTACATCATAGTTGCTCTGAGCTCTGGTAACAACCAATCACGGCTCAGATTCAGAAAACAGGGCTTTGATTGGTAATTTCCTGAGCCCTGAGCACCTGTGATGTCATTTTCAGTTGACAGCAAGTGGCAACATGGCCGCCTTTGGAGACTGATAAAAAGTGGAGGATTTTGTTGTTCCACAAAAGCAATATTAATCAGAATGATGTGGGGGGAGCAGCAGAAACCGTATTATGGTAAAGAACATTTTTGGGTTGACTTCCCCTTCTGTCTTTAAGGTTCGATTCATAGAAAGTTCCCCATTACCAAGCCAATGCCAGTACCAATCACAGATAAATGGGAGGGACTCTCCAACCTCTCAGTATGGTGATGTACAATAAATACTCTTCTACATTACTGTGAAATACAACCACAATACAAACGTTAATTTAATACCTCTTTGACAGTATCACTCAAAACTCAAGTGCCATCCGAATAGTGGTCAGTCACTGCAGCTCTTTGTAGTGGTCGAGGCCATGAAACAACATTAGAGGCAACTGGCCGTCTGCCAAATGCTGCTTAACCATTAAACCAGAATAAAACAATTATTTGTCACTATAATTTAGCGACCTAATATATTTCTTATTTTCATTCCAATAGTGAGGTCATGCATCGAAAGAGGCAATTAATCATGGAGCTCAGAGACAAATATGCAATTTAACTTTCTTTTCTTCCCCCCCCCCAGAGGCTGAAAGTTTACATCCCTCTCAGCAAATTACCTGCAGAGGAAATTAGCAATTAAAAAAAAAAAAAAAAAGTTTCTCAGTGTGTGGTCCGTGGGCCATTGGTAATACCCAAGTGGTCAGAAATTAACTCACTTTTTATTATTATTATTATTATTATTATTATTATTATTATTATTATTATTATTATTATTATTATTATTATTATTATTATTGTTCGCTTTTTCTGATTCATGATTTTTGCAGGTTGTGGTAGTTGTATGTGTACATTACAAATTAAGGGTTTGCACACTATTTATTGCTTCTGACGTATTTATCTAGAACAGGGTGTCCAAACTTTTTCATTTGAGGGCCACATACAGAAAATCAGAAGGACGCAAGGGCCACATAATGTTATGAAGAGAAATTGTGTTTAGTCCTAAAAAATGTACAAATAATTTATTCGTGCTTTTACATATTTAGATAAATGCTACAATATATAAACCATTTTATTTGTAATATGGCGGTAGGGTTATTATAGTCTGCGATTGGCTGGCAACCAGTCCAGGGTGTACCCCGCCTACTGCCCAGAGCAACTGAGATAGGCTCCAGCACCCCCGCGACCCTTGTGAGGAATAAGTCGTCGAGAAAATGGATGGATGGGTTATTATAGTTTTGAATTTTTCATTTTAGTTAGTTTTTATTAGTTTTAGTTCTTTAATAAATGCTTACTTTTAGTTAGTTTCAGTATTAGTTTTAGTTTAGTTTTTTTTTAAATAATGTATTGCTTGTGCGCAATATTGAAAAAAAAACAACACCATGGGAGCGACGTCATCCGCAGATGCTTTTTTATTGGCTGCTGCTAGATGACGTCACTTCATTTTTGTTTTTATTTTATTTGAACTGATGCCATTTTTAGCATATGTCGTGGGCCACTAAAAAAATGGACGGTGGGCCGTAAATGGCCCCCGGGCCATAGTTTGGACACCACCGATCTACAAAGATACTGCAGATCAGGGATGGGCAATTAAAATGCTGGACTGGGACACAATTTCCCCCAAGTGCCACTATTTGCCCATCCCTGCTGGAGATGGTTAAATTGATGGATAGGCCCAGTAGATACAGTACATAAAGTATATAGATAGATAACAATGTATACAAATTTGAAGAAAAAGTTAAATACAAAGGATCTGTTGAATGCAATGCAGACGACTTGATTTCACAGACGACCACTGTGTAATTTCAAGGCAGACAGATTGGAATCTTTGTCGCACCGCCAGAATTCTAAATCCTCCACCTACCTCCACTGTGGGCGAGAGCGAGGATGCGTGTCTCCTCTGTTTATTTCCCAGTGCACGAAACACCTCCGTGACCTGTCAATCAATCTCCGGTGTCACGGACACAAGTAAACAACACAACAACCAATGTCGGAAAAGATGAACGTCTGATGGAGCAAGTTGCTGCTTACTTAGAACACACGTTGTGAAATATCTTCTTATCACATGCATTGTTGAACATTTTTAATTCGATATACTGTATTTTACACATTATCTAATCAGATTAATTAAACTAGAGATTGACGATTTTCTCAGCAGCAGCATTGTTAACTTGTGATTATTATTATTTTTATTATAATTCCCCCACAATCATTTGAAATCATGTATGCAATGCTAATGAGGACTGCATTTATAAATACTCGATTAGCATTCGGGTAGATCTCAGCAAGTTTCTTAGAGAAATGTAATTTATAGAACACCTTGAATGGACGTGATCCACTTCTAATACAGACGAATGATGAATGTATTTCGTATGTATTTATTTTAATTACCAGATGCCAACAATTATTGAGCATTTCAATTCCAAAATTCTAGTGGGAGAATGTGAGGCTATATAAAGAGCTTTGGGCACTATAGCTAAAAAAAAAAAAGAAAAAGAAAAAAAAAGAAAGAAAAAAAAGCACGCTATAAATAGCAGTCCATTGCAAAATTCCATAAATGGGTCCAGCGAAGCCAGCATATATAAAACAGGGAGGTTTGCGCCACTGTGGGTGTGTGCACAGATAATTTCACGAAAATCAACATATGCCGATATTTGGCCACGGTGTAGGTGTGTTGTCTATAAAATTCATTTTGTCAGAGACATTTTACTCATATTATCACATTATTTATATTCATTAGATTGTGCTAGCGTACCTAAAGAAGTGTCCATATTTTGTTAAAGAGGAAATCAACCTTAAACATTTCTTGACAATAATATGTTATATCTGACTTCAGGAACCTAAACCTTACATTCTGATTAATATTATATTTGTGGAATATGAATTATGATGCAAAATCCAGCCATTTATATCCATCTCAGGGGCGGCCATTTTGCCACTTCTTTTTGACAGAAGATGACATCACAGTTGCTCATAACTCAGGCAACAACCAATCACAACTCACCTGTTTTCTGAAGCTGAGCTGTGATTGGTTGGTACCTGAGCCCTGAACAACTGTGATGTCATGTTCGCTTGACAGCAAGTGGCAAAATGATATTGATAAAAATTTGCAGCTTAACTCATATTCCACTAAAGCAATGTGCTGCATAGAACATATTATTGTCAAGATTTTTTTTTATTTTATTTTTTTGTGGGGCAGGGGGGGAGGGGTGACTTACTCTTTTAAGTCGGAATATTTTTAACAACATTTCCAGAACATTCTTACAAAATTGGCTTCATTACTTCAACTGTATATTTTGGACTTTATCCTGCAAACGTTGAATGATATTTTCTTTTCTAAGCTGTTGAGCAACACACTTAAATATACGGCTTGGATCGATGCAGTGTCTCGTGGTTGTAAATTCCCCCAAAACATATCCAAGTTTACATTTCTGTCCATGCGAAACACAAAACAACCCCATCAACCTAAGGGAGAATGCTATCTCAACTGGAAAGCTGCGGAGGCTCACAAAAAGGGAAAAAGTCTTGGATGGATAAAACAGTCTTTGCTCCACAATCAATTTACTGATCAATTAGTATCAGTTTGAGTGATAGCAATCAAATTTTGCCAGCAAGGAAGTCGAGTTTCACTCCGAACATCACAACACATCAGTTGTGTATAAGCACCATTTCCTAGGACAAAAGACTGAAATTTAGGAAACCAATTTAAATGCAAACAGCACATCTCCAAATATGAACGCTGAAGGTCACTATTTTTGGTGCACTAAACGGCAATACATATTTCCCATAATGAAACTCCAAATGTCCTCCTTTGCTGGTAAATTCTTCCCCATCGCATTCAGGTGATGACTTTTTTTTTTTTTTTTTAAACACCTCAGCAACACGTTAGACAGCAGCTGCATGAGGATGAATAACACGTTTCTCCAGAAGAGCAAACTCCCACAGGAAGTCGGGAGATGATCAGTCACCATTGTCAAGCTGTCACTTGATGCAATCTAATGCACTGTGTGAGCTGATTGTTTGGCCTATTGTGGCTTGCAGAAATAAAGGAATAGACACATGCTCCCACCAGACACAACATTACCATCACTTGCACAATATAATGAGATAGAATAGGAGAACTGTATCAGTGGTGGAGAACTGTGCTTCATTATGAGGGCTCATATTTTTTACTCTTATTAACCAAAATATTAGCCCACTTCAAACAACTGTTTTCAACATCTTGTTAAATATACCTTTGATGGTGCCATTTTTTAAATTTCTTTTTATTGTGACAGCTCTGCCAGGAAACTCGAGAAGAGAACTGATTGACTGATCGTGTCTGTGACAGAGGAGGTGGGTGAGATGGTTACTCTTGTTAGAACCTGTAATCATGGATGGCAGCATGCCTGCCTTTCACAGCAGGTTTGCAGCAACTGAAACGTTCAAAATGGATTTCCTTCCTTTTAGGTAGGGAATGGATGGAATTGGAAATATGGTGACAAATGTGCCACTGGGGAATGGCTGTAAAGCACTTCTTTTTAACAAGTTGTGTTTTGTTAATTAAAAAAATAAAATAAAGATTGAACAGTGGTTCATCTCTGCAACCATGTCAATGTCTTCATCTGTGACATTATGCCACAATGATAATCCTTATTTTGATTGTATACATTGGTTGCACATCATTTAAATGTGGTAAAGTGATGTGATTTCCACCGCTGCTCAAAAATAATCAGAGGTGGGCATCGTCATTGACTGGAATTGAATATTGATAGAAGTGCCCACATTTTTAAAAAAATGCACAGACTGAGCACCCAGTGATATCGATCGGGTTGCATCTAGCTCATGTCTGTGTCAATACTCCACAACCATTCAATACCCACTAGGCCCACTATGAAAAGGCTACCTTGGGGTGCATTTTAGGTCAAATTCTATAACCTTGTGAATGAGAAATGAGATACAAGTTTGTCTTCTTGACATTTTAATTTTCTCACCCTCCCCCTCCGAACACAGACAGCACGTGCGACTAGTGATCCAGAGCAAACTCTTTGGAAAGGCTGAGAAATTTGAGTTTAACATCTCTGAAACAACATTCCTCACTTCAGTTGCATCATCACCGAGGGTAATCTGTGCACAGACCAGCCAAGAGAACTATTGTCTCCGAGTGCGTGGCCACAATTGGCTGACCACATGCATTTGCAGCCAGCCAGCCTTCCTTTTTTTTCTTTTTCTTTTTCTTCTTCTTCTTCTTCTTCTTCTTCTTCTCCTTCTTCTTCTTCTTCTTCCTATTCCTTCTCTTTCACCTTCTTATTTTTCTCCTCCTCTATGTCATCTTTTCTTCTTCTTCTTCTTCTTCTTCTTCTTCTTCTTCTTCCTATTCCTTCTCTTTCACGTTCTTATTTTTCTCCTCCTCCATGTCACCCTCTTTCTTCTTCTTCTTCTTCTTCTTCTTCTTCTTCTTCTTCTTCTTCTTCTTCTTCTTCTTCTTCTTCTTCTTCTTCTTCTTCTTCTTCCTATTCCTTCTCTTTCACCTTCTTATTTTTCTCCTCTATGTCATCCTTTCTTCTTCTTCTTCTTCTTCTTCTTCTTCTTCTTCTTCTTCTTCTTCTTCTTCTTCTTCTTCTTCTTCTTCTTCTTCCTATTCCTTCTCTTTCACGTTCTTATTTTTCTCCTCCTCCATGTCACCCTCTTTCTTCTTCTTCTTCTTCTTCTTCTTCTTCTTCTTCTTCTTCTTCTTCTTCTTCTTCTTCTTCACCTCCTCCATGTCACCCTCTTAATTCTCCTCCCTCTCCTCCTCCTCCCTCTCCTCCTCCCCCTTCTTCTTCTTCTTCTTAAGCGGGGGTGGGGGGTGGGGGGGTATTTATGTTGCTGACGTGATTCCTACACAGTTCCATACAGCTGAACTGGCTTTTTAAAAAGATTGTCGTGTTTATCATAATAATGTGACAAAAGCACAAGACATTTTAACAGCCATGGTGTTAATGTGCCATTTACCAGAGCATTCAATCATTTTGAGACTACACCAAAGTACCAATTTTATGCATACATTTTCGCGAGAATTCATTTTAACACCATATTGTGACCCCATGGTGACCTTTATGCATTATATTCCCCTGCACTGTTTTTGCAATCTGCTTGCTTCGGGCACAAAATATCTGATTGCATGAATATGTGTTTTTGACATCTGTTGACCTCGGCAGACAGTACAATTGTACTGAATGAGATCCAGTAAGTTGTAGCAAATAACAACTGAACAAAATATTATAGATGTGGCTATAATGTCTTATTCAGTCAGGGAAGTATTAATCTAAAAATATGATTGTCTTCTGTGGTGGTGTCCAATATTTCTATATCACTGTAAAATCCAATAATAATAATATTAATAATAATAGTAAAAGTATTTACATAGTGCAGGTGCACCAAATGTTGTGTCTTGGGATTGTCGTGCTTTAAAAGTAAACATTTGGCTGAGCTGACGAGGTTATTTACTTGTTCTTCCCCGAGGAGATCTGCAGTGCACACTTAGGACCATTGCACATTTCATCTTCACTCACGTTCTTGCACAGCCTGCAGGTCAGCAAATGAAGTCCTCGTGCTGCTCGCCTCATCCCAGCAGGGAAATTGTCGGAACAGTTCCCTTCATTAGTGCTGGGCTGCAGAGGGTTGATGAGGAGCTGCACGCCACCCCACACCTCAAAATTATCACGCCTCAACAGCTGCCGCACATGTTTAACACAGTCACAATGGGACCCAATGCAGGCTGGGGATGCATTGTGTGTGTAATGTTCATTTGATCAATCACATGACTATTAACATCACCAAATGCAATGAAACAAACTCATTTCACTCTTGGAAATATGAAGCTGGGCCTATTAGCCTTTAAGTAAAAATATCAAGCGTGCTAATGCATAGATCAATCATTTTTCACACCATCTAATAAAGAAGAAATAGAAGATGGCCTTTTCATTTTGGCAGCTCATTTATCGTCTAGGTCGTGGTCTAGACTAAAATCTAAATATTTCCGTACAAACGGCAAACTAGTGGTTAGCACGTCGGCCTCAGACTAGTGAAGCGCTTTTAAGTTTAAATCTTGCCTCAGGCCTTCCTGCATGAACTTATTTTGCTTGTGTGGTTTCTCCCATATTCCAAAGCCATGCTTTTTAGATGAATTAAAGATGCTAAATTGTCCGTATAGCCTCCTGACTACCAGGGAAAAATTATTGTCCAATCATTTTTATTTTGATATTCCCCAATCTTTGTGAAGTAACTGGAATACTGCAAAAGAAATAAAATTAAAAAAAAAGAAAAAAAAAAAGCTATAATGTGTCCACTACAGAGGACATTTTTAAAAACTTAAATGCTAGGCTCAAATACAGTTAAAATAATTCAAACAATACTTTAATGTGTTCTTAAGAGTCTTATACAAAACATGCTAACAACATTTAAAGCCTAAATTTGTTAAATAAACGTACTTACTTACTTACACTTACTTTTCCTCTTCCCTAAAAAGTGCTTGCACTGAGGGAAGCCATTTTCTTTTATGATGCAATCAAAAGTAGCAAAGCCCCACCCCTACACATTAGGTATCATTGGAAAGCGCTGACTGTCCTCTATAGAGCACAATAGGAGTTAATTCAATCATATGCACTGGGTGGGAGATATTTAGGTTTAAAAAGGTCCACTACAAAGGACGAATTTGAATTGCTGGTAGTCAGGAAGATATTTAGGGCCCTATTTTTGTATTTATTTTTCTCTCTTTTGGTATTTTGCTAGACTGGCGCCGATAGAAGGTTCAGGTATGAAGAGACCTTAATTCTAAATAACTAAAGTATATTTGTCATTTCATGCAATACAAGTTTTGTGTGTATTTGTGTCTTTGTATATATTGGTAATTGGGGGAGGCACGGTAGCAAAAAGGCACAACATAGGTGATGTGTTGATGTGAAGTAGGCATGATGACAACTCAATAATAATAATAAAAAAATCTTACAGGAACGTTTTTCATGAAAATATTGGCAGAACTTCGATGAACTGCTGTACTATTTTAATTGTAAATATGATCTGGATCTCATGGAAGCAAACAAGGCAAGTTCCTCTTCCACTGGCTTTTTCCTGAGTAATTTCATCAATGTGGTGGAAGCGGACGTAATCTTGTGGGCATGAAATAAGTAAGAGGCGAGTTCGTGACAAATGATTGAGCAAGTAGACACACATGAATCATTCCCTGCACAAGGACCTTAATGACATTCAAGGTGAGGGAAAGGAGAATCTTCATCAATCATCTTCTACACTGACTGTAATCTTCTCAGGGGTTTTGCTTCAGACTCTTTGGGAATCCTCATTTGATATTGGAAATAGTAACAGAACACCTGACCTGAATTACTTACTGCACAGAGTAGTAAAGCAACCACAAAGTTCAAGATGAGTTTTCATGTGGACTGCCGGGAGACACAACGTAAAATCTTTCCGACGATGCCTCAAACATATTAATCATCACATATAATAAAATATTGAAAATATCGCTCTGCAAATGACGTGTGCACTTACAGCCAACAGTGAGGCACTCTAAGGCAGCCACCCCAAAGCTCGGTTCACACATTGTCAAGTCAGACTTAAAAAAAAAAAAAAAAAAAAAAAAAAATCTCCCCTCTTTCTCCTTCTTTCATCGCATGACAAGCGCCCACTCACGGGCAGCAACGAGGTGCTCTAAGGCTGCACAGGAAAAATTGGTGTGAATTGGTGTGTTAACATCCATCCATCCATCCATTTTCTTGACTGCTTACTCCTCACAAGCGTCGCAGGGGGTGCTGGAGCCTATCCCAGCTGGCTTCGGGTAGCAGGCGGGATACACCCTGAACTGGTTGCCAGCCAATTGCAGGGCACACAGAGACGAACAACCACGCACACTCACAAGCACACCTAGGGACAATTCGGAGCGCCCAATTAACCTGCCATGCATGTCTTTGGAATGTGGGAGGAGACCGGAGCACCCGGAGAAGACCCACGCAGGCACGGAGAGAACATGCAAACTCCACCCAGGAAGGTCCGAGCCTGGACTCGATCTTGCGTCCTCAGTACTGGGAGGCGAACGTGCTAACCAGTTATCCATTGTGCCGCCGAGTGTTAACATTTCAGGGATAAATGTTTGGGAGTTGATTTTAACTCCTGAAATGTAATTTGAACATTTTCAGCGATGGTGTCAAAAGTATAGGTTTTATTTTACCCTACCTCCGCCTTCTCGCCTGCACTTGTCAAGTTTGAGAGACGACTTTTTTCTTACCCCTCACAAATCACTGGAATACACTGACATTCAAACAAAAGGGGTTTGGGCACATGAAGTCATTTTCCCTCACAGAAGAGCAAAAATAACTGCACAGCAAAAATTGGAGTGTAAAAGTTCTGTATTTTCTGTATTGGCCGTGTTAATGTTACACATTCAGTCGTTAATATTCACTGTATGGTGTAATATTTTCACACTACACACTAGTGTAGTGTAAAATCAACACTAGTGTTGACTTTTGTTAAATTTCTGTTACCACCAGAATTGTTTTTACGCCATCTCACTATAGTGTAAAAAAATAATAAATAAATAAATAAATAAATAAATAAATAAACACTTTAAAAAGTGTTGTTTTAACTATATTTAGTGGGGATCAATATAAACACTTTTGAAGTGTTAAATTTAACACTGAAGGTGTTGAATTAACACTGATTTTGCTGTGTACAGACGAGGGAAGTTATGATACCGGCAATATTGTGATATCAAAACTGCCACAATATCGTCGTCGTCATGTTCACAATATTTAAAAGCTACACATCTATTTAAAAAGTCAGGTTGATTTCCATTTGTGCAGTTATAGCACCCTCTGGTGGCTAGGTTTTAGTGCAGTTTAATTTTCATTTGGTATGTTTTGGCCCTTCTATGTTTAAAATACACTAATTGTCAGATGAAGGGTATTGTAAAATGCTTTGAAGCGAGTCAATACGTGGAGGAATCAAGGTGGACTTGCATTAGCGAGTAAGTGCCTCAATATTAAGCGTTATTAGAGATTGAAGGTAGTTTATGCTGCATGTATTGCTGTTATGTACAAAAGCACAATATTGTGGGTTTTCTTTTTTAAGTATGAGCTCATTCTTTTTTCTTTTTTTCTTTTACAATATTGTGACATTTTTTTAAATATCGCCAACCTCCCCACAATATCATGTTAATTATCGTATCGTGAGCTTCATATTGTGATTAATATCGTATCGTGATATTTGGATATCGTTACATAGTACCGACTGTCCAGAGGGGTAGTGTATTTTGGGGGTATATTGCTCGCTCACAAAGTGGGTTTCACAGTTGTGCTGGATTGATGTAAATTCCTGGAAATAGGAAGTACTTGTGAGAATATGCAAAATCCAAACAATATAGGGCCAGGGTCGAGATTAACGTTGAATACTGTGAGGCAGACAAACAAACCACTTCTAAAACTAAACCCTGATGTCAAATATTACAATACTAATGCATTAACTTCCAGAAAATGAACAAAAAGATATTAAATCTATGACTGATCTCAATGTAATGTGACTTTTTGTCTCAAAATTCCAGTAGACTCAACAAGAATGAGACATGATAATATCACATCAGATTAAACGTCTGCTCGATAAACTGTTATTATTACGCAACCATTAAAATGACTCACGTTTACGCGGAAAGTGTGAGCAACTGTAAAAACGCGTGTATTTTATTGCGGTTTCTCTGCGGCTCAGAATGCATAATGCAAGATTTCAAGTCAAGCGTTGTGAAAAGAGCTTTTGTGACTCATTCAGTATCCACTGGGGCTGCGGGAAGCACTCTCCCATTCTCCTCCAACACCTCCTCCCAGCATGCGCGGAGCAAGTTTCGCGTGTGGTGCGCAGCTCCGCGTCCCGCAGAGAAGACACTAGATTCAAATTAAACGGGACCACCTCAGAGTCAGAGGGATTTTCGGGGTCTACCGAAGTGAGTCGGAGGTGCGTTCCGAGCGCAGGAGTGCCCCTCCGAGCGCGTCCCCCCGAACATGTCTTGGACTTGGTTCTTGTACACCGGCATGGAGGTGCTCATCGCCGTCTCGTCGGTCGTCGGCAACGTGATGGTGGTGTGGGCCGTGCGCATCAACCGCTCGCTTCGGGACACCACGTTTTGTTTCATCGTCTCGCTGGCCTTGGCTGACATTGCGGTCGGGGCTCTCGTCATCCCCCTCGCCATCACCATCAGCATCGGACTCGAGACTCACTTCTACAGTTGTCTGTCGATCGCTTGCACCGTGCTCGTCCTCACGCAAAGTTCCATCCTGGCCCTTTTGGCCATCGCCATCGACCGCTATCTGAGGGTCAAAATACCCATGAGGTAGGTAAGACTGCACTTTTGAGTGAGCACATCCTTTTCACTGGGCGGCAGACTCCTTTGTGTCTGAAGCCCCAATCACCATGTTAGCCTACTTCATTTCCATTTCACCGTATACAGCAAGAGAACATGGGAGGTTACTTGCATTTAGTTGACAAGGATCACGTGGCTTGTCATTTCTACGCCATCTGAACGACATTGTCATTGAACTAGTATACAAAATGCCTACTACAACTCTTCAAACAACTTAAACAAAATGTAACTGAAATAATATATCACATGAGTGTAAAATAAAGATCGCAGAGTACAAGACATCCTTTTGTTGATGCCTTTCTTCAATGGAGGCCATTATTGTATACATATTAGCAATATGAACTAATATTTTCACGTCACTGAGAGTGTACACTGAAAAAAACTGCATGGGCTTAAAAACAAGAATGAAATAAGGAATACAGCATATCGTCACTTAATTTAACAAAATGATCATATAGCACAGGTATATTCCTGGCTAGATTTCTTAAATGTAAACATACAGTATAGCTATATCCCCAATACTGCCCTCTCCATGTGGAACTGAACCAAAAATGTCCTAATCGGCCTGTTTTATTCTAGTATTCTTTAATCATTTCTTAAATCTACAAACTATTATATATATATATATATATATATATATATATATATATATATATATATATATATATATATATATATATATATATATATATATTAGGGGTGTAAAAAAATCGATTCGGCGATATATCGCGATACTACATCGCGCGATTCTCGAATCGATTCAATAAAAAAAAATCGTTTTTTTTTTTTTTTTTTTTAAGAGCTCAGAATTGTTCATTCGGTAGTCTTACCGATTCAACGTCTTATCATCATTGCCTTTTTTTTTGTGTGTGTGTGTGTGTGTGTGAATCGATTTTTAAACTTCCATTTTTAATGGAAAAATATTCAACAAAACGTCTGACTTTGGGTTAGGATTCACACCTTGAGCATGGAAGAATGTTATATGAACGGAACATTAAGCCTTAATATTTTATTTTAATGCTGTTCAAACATGAAACAGATTACAACCTCTATAAGACTGAAATTTCAGATAAATAAATAATACATTTTCATATAAATCTTACACTCTACAAGTTTACTGATTAGTATTTTCTAAATTTGAATGAAAAAAAATCGCAACAATCGACTTATAAATTCGTATCGGGATTAATCGGTATCGAATCGAATCGTGACCTGTGAATCGTGATACGAATCGAATCGTCAGGTACTAGGCAATTCACACCCCTAATATATATATATATATATATATATATATATATATATATATATATATATATATATATATATATATATATATATATATATATATATATATATATATATATATATATATATATATATATAAGTAAAATGTAAGAACAAAAAAAATAATATTTTTGGCAGATATGAACAAGCATATTTTGCCCTGATTTGAGATATTCAAAAGTAGGTAGAGTTTAGTTTTTGCAAAGTAGTGTTTCTCTCATCTGACAGACAGTGTGAGTGAAGGTGTGAATCATAATGTGAGTGTAAATGATTGTTTGTCTCTACATGTGCCTCTCTGACTGACTGGAGACTATTCCAAGATTTCGCTGCCTTAAATCCACTGGTCACCGTGATCCTGATCCTGATCCTACAATATACAAAATGGATGGATGGATGTACATATTTCTTTAAAAAAATAAATAAATAAAGTCCCTAATAGATGATGATCGACAGTGTACTATAGCAGCATGGTGGGGCAGGTGGTAGCATGCCTTCCTCACTGTCAGGCGTTCTAGGTTTCAATCTCAATTGTAACATCTCTGTGTGGAGATGAGCCACGTTCCAACATGCAACCCAATCATTTGGCATCACTCTTCTAAAATAGTGTCTTTCCAATTGAAATCTTTCCAATTGTAATATTTATTGTATTGCAATGTGGCTTTCTTGTAAAATGATGCCATCCAGTCAAAAAAAAAAAAAAAAAAAAAAAAAAAAAAGAATCCACATGCAACAATAGGGCTGGAATACTCTGACAAAGGATGCATGATTGGTCAATAGACTCATGCTGGCTGCTTGCATAATTTTTCAAACTGGCAACCAGCGCACACAAATACAACAGTGGACATTATTCTCACGACTTCAACGGAATCTGGGTTTAAAATGTGGTTTTATCTGAATATTTTTTATTGTCGGGGTTATTGCTGCAAGATTTGTTTGCCTTTTTCATGAAGCATTTCCAGTGGGGGAAAAAAAAAAAAAAAGTCTACACACCACAGTTCAAATGTCAGTGTTTGTGATCTAAAAAAAAAGATAAATCATTTCAAAACTATTTTCCACTATTAATGGGAGCTATAACCCTTATATAACTCAACTGAAAATTATTTTAACAATGGCAAATATAAATAAACCGCTGAGATGATATGATTGCACAAGAGTGCTCGACTCTAATAACTGTGAATGTGGCTGATTCAGACTTCACCAATCACATTCAAACTCATGTTAGATGGGACTCAGCACACCCCTGCCACCATTTTAAGTTCTTCTGAGTAACCTCAACATTACCAAGAACTAGAGTTCCCTCCAAAATGGATAAAAGAGAAGAAGAAGTCTGGTCAGAGTAGTTGCCGAAAGGCAGAAAGTGATATTGAAGAGATGCAGGATATTTCTGGAAAGTGTTAGCTTTGTGGAAAGACACCTAAAGAGAAACAACTATTGTGGGGAACGTTCTTTCTGATTTCTGATGATATGTCTATTTATTATTACATTTTTGACAGTTATAAATGCACAAAATTAAAGCATTGTGACCTGATGTATCAAATATGACACAAATCAAAAGTCATATGTGGAAGTTGATTTTCAATTTTTTTTTGATTGTTTGTTTGTTTAGAAGGACCAGTAAATACTCTATTTACAAAGAATCTAAATTTTCTCTCATGTTTAAGGACAACAATAAAAATACTGCAACTTACTTACAGTAGAGCGACAATTCTAAACATTTTGCCCATCTCTCTTGTAACCATAGCTACAAACGAGTGGTGACCCCTCAGCGAGCCGGCTCGGCCGTGTTGCTGTGTTGGCTGGTGTCCCTCTTGGTGGGCCTCACACCTATATTTGGATGGAATAACTTGCAAAGTCTCCGTGACAACGGCTCCCTTGTCAGCGACGACCTGGTGGTGAATTGCCGGTTTGAGACGGTCATCAGCATGGATTACATGGTCTACTTCAACTTCTTCGGCTGGGTGCTGCCGCCTCTACTCCTCATGCTCGTCATCTACGTGGAGATTTTCTACATGATTCATAAGCAGCTCAATAAGAAGGTAAGAACATCTTCTCCATCGAACAGCAGCTGAATCTCATCTCCACATTCAGAACCAAAACAAGAGCAGTTACTTGAGGATCAAATAATGTCATAAATGGGACCTTGACACAAAGCATAAAGTGGAAGAAACTATTTTTGCTTCTAAAGTTGCATGATCTTTATTCACCACAGTGTTTTGAAAATAAATTATTTTAGTCCTAAATAATTTTACAAATAATTTATATATTTGCAGTTCAGCCAAACTCATTTTGAACTACATAGGCCGTGATTCTTTCCACTGCTGAGCCAATAGGAGCACATGACAAAGCATTAATGCTATTATTAGCTACAATAACAATAATTTTAATAACAATATTGTGTGCTTTTATACAGTATTGTGAGCTTTTATTTATCACCAACCTCCCCACAATATTCTGATATTTAGCGTATCGTGATATTTGGATATCGTTACATCTGTACAGGGGTACAGAGAAAAAAAAAAAAACTTTTAAAGGTTGGTTTTGGGATGACGCATTATACACAGGATTTTACGGTAATTTATTAGTGGCACCTATTTTTCAATATCCTCCTGACCATCTGCAGATATGTCAAATTTCATTTTTAGTAGGGATGGGAGAGTACCGATACCGGGTATTGGTATCGGGCCGATACCAGCCTTTTTTCAAGTAGGCTACTCGAGTACTCGTGACGCTGACGAGTACAAGCAACCGATGTCGGAGGGTGGTTAAAAAACAAAACAAAACAAATAACAAAAAACATTGAGTCCTCCTTGCCTGTAGCTGGCGCTACCCTGCAGCAGTTTAACACCATGACAAATCATGAGGATCACTTCCTGTTTTGATAACAATGAACCCACAAGTATGTCTGCGTTTTTCACCAACGCTTCACCGGTTTGGAAATATTTCAAAATTGACGAGGACGAACCACACATTGCAGAATGTGAACTTTGTGGCACAAGACTCGCAAAAGGCGGAATGAAGAGTGCATCGTTCAATGTTAGCAACTTGCTAAAACACCTCAAGGCTAAACATTTATTACAAGTGAATCCTAAACTAAAAGAGCATTTTTGTGTTTTATTTTGAGCGTTAACACTATTGAAGCTTGTGACTGTGCTGTTTTTTTGGTCAAAATTAAAGGAAATATTTATGTTTAAAAATATCTTTTAGTGATTTTTTTTATTTATTTATTTATCAAAATGTACTACTGGTATCGGCACTTGGTATCGGTATCGGTGAGTACTGAGAGTCTGAGTATCGGTATCCGTATCGGTCCGAAAAAAAAACTGGTATCGAACATCCCAAATTTTTAGTATACATATGCCTCAGGCTGCTGAAAAATGGATGGTGGGTCGCAAATGGCCCCCGGGTTGTAGTTTTAACACCCCTGTGTTAAACAGTGTAATGTATAGTGTCTCACAAAAGTGAGTACTGTGCACCCTCACATTTCTGCAGGTATTTAATTGTATCTTTTTATGGGACAATACTGAAGAAATGACAGACACTTTGACACAATAAAAGGTAGTCAGTGCATGCAACGATGTAAATGTCAAATGAAAATAACTCAAAATACACCCCAACCCTTGGTAACAAAAGCGAGTAGTGAAAATATTTAAAGTGTCGGATCTGCTCCCTATTCACACCGGAGACTTTCTAATGACTCACATGATATATTGGGAGGGAAAATGACTAACTGTTCAATTAGGACATTTTCACTTAGGGGTGTTCTCACTTTTGTTGCCAGGGATTCAAGTCTTAATGGCTGTATTTGAAGTTATTTTGTGTCAAAGTGTCATGTGTTGTTACTCACTTTTTTGAGCTACTGTATACAGAGTCTCTATATGCTGACCTTGCGGTCCTTTGTGTGCAGGTAACAGTGAGCCATGCAGACCCGAGTCATTACTTGGGCAAAGAGCTGAAGCTTGCCAAGTCCTTGGCTCTCGTTCTTTTACTGTTCGCCGTGAGCTGGCTTCCCCTTCACATCCACAACTGCATCACGCTCTTTTGTCCCAAATGCGACAAACCGCCGAGCCTCATTTTAATTGCCATCCTCCTGACGCACGGCAACTCTGCTGTCAATCCCATCGTGTACGCTTTCCGTATTAAGAAATTCCGCTCAGCTTTCTGGAGAATTTGGAATCAGTACGTCCTTTGTCGAGATCCAGTTGGTCCGCTCCCTCAAAGAGGAAGTCAGAGATTACAAAACACTTCGAGGAGGCTGAGGCACAACGATGATGATGATGATGATGATGACGATGTGTGAACTTTTTACACTGTATTTTTTTTTTTTTTAACTTCACAAGGATTACAATGACCTTATTTAAAGGATGTCAGACGGATGAAAGCTACTGAGGATCTATTCCATCCAGGACGCTCCATATGAGGATAAACTGACAAGTCAGACTTGACTCAGATGGGAATGTTTTTGTTTATGTCTCAACCGGCACCACAATTTGGTGATGATGTCATATGGGATAAGGGGCTTACTATCAATGTGAATGACTCTGTAAAGATTTTGTGACAAACATGATTTTACGCGCCTTTTAGTTATTGAGATATGTTGATGTTTTTTCTCCCCAACTGTTGAGCCACGATTGTGTGGTTAAACTGGCAAAATTCTGACGAGAAGGACAATGATGAAGGAAAGATGTAAACATAAATATAAATGATGCACTTATAGTTTGTCAAGCTTTGTTAAGGTATATCTATTGCTGTGAGAAATATCATGTCACTGTCTTCCCAAAAAGAACTTTGGGGATTTTCGGAGACTACTATGAATCTGCACTTATCTTTTGTCACTGAGCAGATTGGACTCATCTTGACAAGTGTGAGGTTGTGAGAGAATGTGCGATGGAGCACTCACAGTTGAAGCCAAAATGATTCGAATCCTGGCTTAATTTGGAGATAGAGTCAATTTGTGAGTTTTGATTGGGTATCTTCTGACCGGAAATGACACAAGAAATGGACAGAACGTGATTCATATGGGAATTGTGGGAAAATGCAATCTTTTGGACCAATCGGCAAGAGATGAGAATATTGGATTCCTTTATTGAGGATGAATACAAACAATTTTGTATTATCCCCTAATTCTAAGCCATGTCTGACAGTTGTGTGCCACTTGTATTAATTCCAGCTAAAAGATGCCCATTCACTGAATACACAGCAAATTCACTTTAAATCAAAACTTGGCCAAACTGCAAATCCATTTTGGTGTAACTGTTTATTATTGTATTTGAATGTTATTTATTTGTGGAAACAGTGGTACATATAATGACATCACTATATCGAGTAATAATGGATTTGTACAAATACCCATCCCCTCGCACCCCTAAATAACACTTTAGCCCTATATTACAGTAGTTGCACATGAGTAAATAAAAACCTTGAACACTGTATGAGCAAACATATTTTTTTCTAATAATTATCATATAGCCTACCTCAGAAAACAGTTTGTCCTCTCTGCAGTGTTTAATCATTCAGTGCAGCAAAGCATTTTGTTAAAGTGTAAAATGTAAAGTCGTGTAAAGTTACATTTATAGATAGTGACAAAACAATTAGCGCGTACAGTATTCAACAAAGGTTCGAAGCATACAACAATGTTACACATGGGAGACCGGGCGTAGTTGTATCACGGGTAAGTTGTCACGTTGAAATTTTCTTCTCCACCAGAGGGCGCAACGAAAAAGTGGAACACTAGTTTTCTTCATATAAATGGTCAGGTGTTGTGTACTGTCCGAGAAGAGAATAGCACATTGTGAGCTGACATGAATGCCAGCTATCTGCTTTGCACAACCCAAAGTAAAAATTTTCAACTTCACATTTTTTTTTAAAACAGGCGTCGTACACAGACAAATTCTAGCAGCAAATCATGTGGACTGGTTAGAGGAGAGATTCAGGCATCTTGTCATGCCTCAGTCGCTGCTCTGTTTTAAGCTATCTTTGAACTAGAGCAAGTATTAGCCAACATGGTAGTTAGCGGCAACTTGTCTCAGTCATTTTGGGGTTTGTTGTCACATGCCAATGAAAAATGTACTTCGGCCAACTCTGTTTATGTATGCCGGAATTGTTCTTCAGATGATGAGTCTGAAGAGTGAGGAAATTAGTTTGCCAGGTTAGCTGCAAAATACAATGTGACAACTTACCCATTGGAGGGGCAACATGTCACGTGTTCACTCCCTCTATTTGATGGCTAATAACTCTGCACTGACACAAAGTACGAAAATGACATGAATACAAAAAATATACCCAAGACTTTGGTCTTTCCTCTGGTATACGTTTTGTTTAGATATGATGTATTGATTCCAAGAAATATATAAAAGTATAAAAAGTGATACAACTCGCCCCGGTCTATACGCAGCCTTAAGGGATATTGGATTGAATTTGAAAGGATTTCTTCAGATTTGTATTAACAGTCCTTTGTTACGAATTAATCGAGTTATTCCCCCAAAGTGGAATGATCATATTACAGTATTTATCTACATCTTCTGGTTTTGGTATCACCAGGAAGGGGTGCACTGTTAAGACATACAGATGTTCTTTTACAGTTAATAGTGTGTGAAACTGAAGTTGTGCTTTTTCTTGGTGACAAAGCTATTTTTGGCATGTACCTTTTAAAGTGTGTCTTTTTTAAATGGATCCAGCTGGTTTCTTGCCTAATGTGCCAGCCATCCCTAATGTGTTTGTGTAAATTGCCAGACAAGAGCAGTAAGTGCAGCTTGACTACATACAGTACATTACGTTTCTTGTTAACACCAAAACAATCATATTTATCGGATTTCACGTGAAGAAGGAAATTTGACGTTTCTACTGTATGTGTGTGAGGCTTCACAGCAGAATGTTCAATAAAACAAAAACAAAAGTTATTTACTTTCTGGGAAGAAAACGTTGCCACATATAATTTTGTAATTCCTTTTCACTGGCAGACAACATCAGCAAAGTTACTTCTGCTTTCACAATTAGATGACTTGACGTTTATACGGTAGGTTGATAAAAATTTTTAATTTGTGGGCCCGTGGGGATTGAAGAACAATTCTACTATCTTGTGCTGCCCTCTGCTGGCTGTAGATTATCTTGTAAATCGGTGGTTCTTAAACGTTTTCACCCAATCACCATTATCAATAAAGTCTGCACAACGTGTTATTAATATGTTTTAATGTTGTAAAATTTGATCTTTTATTTAATCCAGTGATTCTTATAGTAGGAAGTGGTATACGTACAATAGAACACTTTTGAGTCACTGGTACTAGTAAATAAAACTAAAACATGCAAACATTCTTGCTTCTGTGTAAAACACATGGAATTTTTTAATGACAAGTATTAGTACAGTACAGCAGCTTTTCACATACTGTACACATGGATATCATCTATTTGAATAATTTGCCCTTTGACTGGAGCAAAGTATACATTGTTTTGTATCCTGGTTCTCATAATCATGTCATGTTACATCCTTTGATTATGTTTATTTTCCCCCAGTTTAGTTGCTCCCTACGCGAAAAATAATTGAGTTTCATAAAACGATATGGGCTGGGAATAATTCTATGAAGTTTGAACCCACACACATGGGATTGAATGATGAATAGGAGTAAAGCTTGAGGCAAAACTAAAGAATGTTGAAGAGGTGTTAATGGCAGTTCAGCAGTGAGAGTTTGAGGAAGTACTAAACCATTTCCTCTGGCACGATGGGAACATTGAGCCCACAAAGAGCTTTCGAGAAAAAAAAAATAAATAAAAAAAAAATGCATTACCTCAAGGGACACTTCAAATGTTAAAAAAAAATGCTACCATACAGTACATACAGAAGGGCCTACAATACACAATTACTGCACACAACACACTATGAACGGTAGATGATGTACATTTATTGTAAATGTACAATGCAGTGATCAAAACTATAGAATGAAATGTAGACGTTTATTTGGATCACAAATGGGCCTAACCGTGCACATACATAAATAAATACGTCCCCTTGATGAAATACATCCACTGGCGATTATCAAAGTGGCAAGAGCACATTCCCTGGTGTGTGCTGCCAGATCACTTCAGGGACAGGCAGAGGTTAAAAATAAAATGTTTTAAAGCTCACACCAGCAAATGCTAAAAGCAAAATTACCGATCTTGGTGCGCCATGTCAAATTAAGTCAAATAATATTAACTTGAAATTTCACTATTGTCTTACATTCGGGGTTAAATGGTTGCTAAATTTTGACTTATAGGACTAATCTAAACATTTGTGTGAATGTTGTACTATTGTGTTGTGTGTAGATATACAGTACATATGTATATGGATGGTGCTTGATGTCATTTGAACCATGTGTGAATAACTCCAAATAATTACAGGAATGTAACAAGTTTTCTATGATGTATAACTACAGTAAAAGATCATTTTTCTACCTTATGAATAATAGGTATAAGAGCATCATAAAAATTGCATTTCATATCCGGTACATATTACAGAGCATATTGAAAACATTTGATTTGAAAAGACCAATGTACAAATTTCAAGTATTTCCTTTTTTTTTTTTTTTTTAAGATAAAAAAAAAAAAAAAAAAAATTCAAGTATTTCCATTCACAGTTTAGATAAAGTCACTCAACCTGATTTAATGCTAATTGGCAAGGGGGTATGAGGCTTTGTGGCAAAGTGCAATATAATGAAAAAAAAATGGATAAGAACTACTTTGCAACTTTAGAGGAACATTAAAGCAAACACAGTGAATCATTAAAAAACATTATAAGGAACCAATGGACTTAACAGAGGTTATGTAAGGCAGCAGTTGTCAAATTTGTGTCTAAAATGGTGATTCCTTAAACATTGTCAATCATAATCAAATAAGTGTTAAGAGTCTTATTATTGTTGATAATGAGGCTCCAGAAATGCTGTTGGTGCTGCATTGTTGTTCAAGTAGGCTTCCTCCTCCATCAAACACGATTCAAATGTCTTCTATATCCTGTCTCACTTTTTCCTGCAAGAAATTAAACAAGAAGCACACTCAAACACGAAAGTGACTTTTCCATGTAAGAGCAGTTTAAAAGTTAGGCAACATTTCATCTTTCACAGATCTATGTAATATTGATAACTTGAAATTGGCAAAAGCTGCTACTGCCACTCCTCCATTTGTTATTTGTTCGTTGTGTACATCACAAATGATGTATTCAAGGAATTTTTGCAGTCTTGCGGGGGACTATTTTGAGGTGAAAAACCGACTGCTCTAAACTGAGGTGAGTAGAGTTGCAGAGTGGGGGAAAAAAAAAAAAAAACAGAACTGTGGTGGTAAAGTGACGAGTAGATTTGCGTCACACATTAGTAGTTATTCATTTAAAAGCAAAGTAAGTATTTAATAGACACAAAAATTGGGATAACTTGATAAACAGCTGACAAAACTATAACCCTACGACTGAGCTGTGGTCAACTGACTTTCTTCAGCATCAAAAAGAAAGAGAAAAAAATAAATAAAAAATCTACTCACCCAACCACCTTGCTGAGTAACCCATGTGACAACACGGCTGTTGTTGAGCAATGTGGACACCGCACTCTGGGCTTTGTTTTTCAGCTCGGGGTACGATTTCTTCACGAAAAGCCCGAAGGCAAAACAAATTTTGATGAGTTGCATTTCTGGAGCCACATCAAAAGCTTGCTGAGAGATTTGAGTCTGCACCAAGGCGTTCACTTTACAGGTAAAGGCTTCAACCGCGACCTGCAGAGAATTAAAGTATTTCTCAGAAAGCAGAAATGAAAGTGGATGTTGCAAGCTTTTTTTTGGGGGGGGGGAATATCCACACAGGTCATTTTGACTTTATATAGTCTATTTAGGAAGCTAAATTACAGTACAAAAAGAAAATATGAAGTGTGTCAGAAAGGTTCTAGGACTGGTGTCACAAAAGACGCATGACAAACTATTAACTGTGAGTTTCTCCCTTTCATTGGGCCAGAGGATCAACCTGATCAATACAAAGATTCTGAAGCATTAACTTGAGAAGTGAAAGCCAAAATTGTGGCTGTACTAGTGTTGTTCCGATACCGATACTGGTATCGGCAGAGGTGTATACAGTTAAAAAAAATTGAACAAATGACAAACAACACCTTTGTGGATAAAACTCCACTTTCACCATAGACTGACAAAAGTTTGCTTTCATGACTGCTGCTCTTCTACTGCATTGAAAGTGGTATCGGTATCGGTGAGTACTCACAAGTAACATGCCGATACTATTAATTCCAACGCTAATATAGGATTTTGGATGCAGCATCTTGTGTCTTGCTCGTGCACGACATTCACTAGTGCACGACATATTCACTGCATTCCGATCTAAGATATCCTATTGGCCCTTGAATGCTCTGAACCAATAGCAGGACAGATTTTTCATGTTGAGGAAAAAAAAAAAAATCGTAAGTATCGGTATAGTATCGGCAGATACTGCAAAGCTGGGCATCGGTATCGGGGACCAAAAAACGGTATCAGAACAACACTAATGACAGCGCACCTCTTCCCTACGTACTGACCGGACAGTTCCCGCCAAATAGAACATTGCCGTGCTGGAGCAACTTCCTTACTCACTCCATTTCTGCGTGAAGCTAAAGCAGCCATCAAGGTGACCCATTCTCAAACTAACTGATATGCACTGCAAAAAGAATAGAAGTTATTAGTGTTCTTGTTTGTCAAAGTTATAAAATGTGGAAGTGTAGCAACTGGCATTCGCAAGAAGCAGTTTGTCATGTCCTTAGTGTTGACCTCAGCAAGTTGTCATTGAAAGACAATACAATTCCCATCATCTGAGTAAAAGTGCACATAATCCCTGTAATTAATTTTTAGGGTTTAGTGAGTGGCAACAAATGTTTATTTGTGTGTGTGCCTACCTCTTTTCCTAATGCAAGCTTAAGGTCGTCCAGGGCAGCCTTAAATTTTGCATCTTGATTCAGAGACTCTGCCACTTCTTTCAGTTTATCAGCTATTGGGACTGGATCAAATGTTTCTTCTGGATAACAAAAAAGTTAATTAGATAAGATTACACAAGGACATCGAATGAGTGACAAATGAAATAATTTAAGTCTATTGCGTGTTTTAAATTAGACAAACAATAGATCACAGAATATCCTATCTTATCCGAGATTAAATTGTCAACTTTCCTGGTCGTAATTATTCGGAAATCAGTATTGCAACATTGAAAAAAAAAAAAAAAAAAAAAAATGCTATGTGTATGTTAAGAACATTCTAATACCACAATATGGGGGCCCTTGTTTTCATACAGCGTAACCTGAAATTGTACACAAGTCGGAATGCGTGTTAGCATAGTTTAACACAGTAAAGTCATTTGTATAAAGAGTATTACAGTAACTGATTGTAATTTTAATTAAAAACATGGTAAATCCCCTTACAGTTGCGCAGGTGTACCTAATCAAGTGGCCGGTGCGTGTAAACAATTTGGCATTGAGTGGTGCGTGTCGAAACGCTATCCTTTTATGTACCAATAAAGGTAAGTTTTTCTTTTTTTTTTAACGCATTTATACTGTATTTCTTTTTCTATCAGTTGTTTGTCGAAGGTGAATTGTTTCCAGGAAGGACACGCCCTTTATATTATTGACTATCCTTTACCTTTCGGTTTCCCGTAATGTAAGTGGTGGAAAACATTTCAATACTGTACTGTCGTAGTTCCCCTTTATTCACATCGTTTTGTTCATTGTGTCGACTCGACTTTCATAACTATTTGGAACCAAACACTTGACGCACAGGTGGGCGCTGTGGAAAATAAACGGACTCTGCATAACGTGTAATTAATATTTGAAAAACAACAAGAATGATTGGTATATACAGTAGATATATTTGACAAATCGTTTCCAATTAAAACATAATGATTATCTTCATGGGAAATTTACCTTCGCCCATTGGGCCGTCTGTCTCCACATCTGCAGTATAAAATTGATGAAAGCAAACTCTGTCGTCGTCGTCATCGTCCGCAAACAGACATTTGATGATCTGAGTCGTTTGACGCTGGATTTGATAGGACTGTGCTCGTCCAGTCATTGTTGATCCTTGTCACAGACTTCACGTACAGCAATCAACCTCGCAGTAGGAAATGTAAAAGACGGCAAAAGAGGCTCTCGTGTTTCGTTTCTTTATTGGCGACCGGAACTCCACACGCATGCGCACAAACCCTCTCGCGAGACTCCGCAAGGCATTGACACTGAATTACCATGTAGCTATAATATATGCACAAACATACATTTTGTATCATTATATGACAGGAAAGAGGAACTTCTTCTTCGTTACTTCCGTACACCTGGTTCTGCTAGCCTCTATCGATTGGCGTCAGTACTTCTATCCATACATTTTCTGTGCTACCGGTACTTCACCTCATCAAGTGCATTTTTATTTATGTCGCGCTTTTAATTCATAAAATGCTTCACATAGTAAGAGAACACAGTCGCAAATGCGTATCGAGCCCGTTTATAGGGGTGCCAAAGCATCCCTTAAGAAAATAAAAGCGCCCAGCAAATTTTAGGGAACTTTATATAATAATAATAATGATGATGATAATAATAATAATAATAATAATAATAATAATCATCATCATCATCATCATTTATGGGGTAGCTCTTGCCTGATCATTGATGGTTCTAATTTACACTGAATCTTTATGAAGAGAGGGTGGGAGAGTGATGATGAGACAGTGAAGTGAGAATTGCAAAAGTGAAGATGTGAGAAGACAAAGGCACAAACTTATCATTTTCTAGTTAAAAAGGCAATTTCAGCCAATAATTGCATTCATATAGTGCACATACGTAGGCTATAAAGAAAAATACTATAAACCTCTACATTTTAAATCTGCTAGTTGTGGTGGTGTAAATGAATAAATAAATAAATAAATAAATAAATAAATAAATAAATCCTATACATAATTGGTGCTAAGTGATAAACCATAATTGTAACACTTTGAGATGAGTCATCTATTTCCAATCTAGCCAACACCTTTTTTTTTTTTTTTTTTCCAGTAGATGGCGTCATCTACCTGATATGATGTTATTTCGGCTACCTTCCCACTGTATTGAACACACCCTGTGCATGTATGCATGGAAGCAAATGGTGCAGAATGATGCACACGCTCAACACAGGTATGAGGTATCACTTTTTGACAGCCACCACAGCACTATATTAGCACTTTTTTTTATTTATTTTATTTTATTATTATTTCTTCATAATGAAGGAAAGAAACATTGTCGAAATATGCGCTCATGGCGGCGCAAGTAAGTGAACAATTTAGACAAAACACATTTGACAAAAATAACATTGTAATTTAATATTTTAACTTCAATCAATATTTACTCAAGACTGGTGCAATTTAATTACTTTGCACAGCGGTGTGCTCCTCATAAATCAATATAAAGTATAAGTATAGTATAAGTAGTATAGGCTGACTTGTATTTTATGCTTAGTTATTTCAGACATATTTTATTGAAATCAAACAAACCTTTGACAATCATGCTTTTGATATTACACAAGTTGCAATCCAGAATAATTTAATGAAATGAGGCAATTTTCAAAGTGTCCAATTGAAATGAATATTAGTGACTGGTAGGCTATAAATACAATCACTATAATGTTAATAAATGACACAATAGCCATCTTTCATAAGTAAAAACTATGTATGTACGCCTGCTGTCCTGCAGTAGTGATAACTTGGATAAAATGGCGACAGAATGTGGAATTTCTAATGCTGTTTTTTTTTTTTTTTTCTTACACCAAAACGGTATGTTTACTTAATTAATCTTGCTGTTCAAGATGAATTTTCGCGGTATTTGTGAGTGAATCACAATATCAATGTGGCTATTGTCAGGTTAATATTTACTCTCCTTCAGCATCATCCCCATTTTTGGTCTCAACACTCCCCTTGTCCTCCTCTGTTATAAACCTGTGAGTCAGGCTCGACTCACACCTCTGGTTCGATACCCACATCCCTCACCTCTGTAAGGTTTCCTTCCATCACCTCAAAAACATTGCCAAAATTTGTCCCTCTCCCAACCAGAGAAGTTGGTCCATGCCTTTATATCCTCCAGGTTGGACGATTGTAATGCGCTCCACATCGGGACTCCAGACACATCACCCCGGTCCTAAAATCCCCTCCACTGGTTGCCAATTCAATATAGAATGCATTATAAAATCTGCCTTCTCACCCACAAATGCATTCATCAAACTGCCCATGCCTACCTCAGTGGATTACTCACCGTCCACAAGGCCACGCACCACCTTCGCTCCTCCTCCTCCTCCTCCACCTACTGCCTTCACCAGCATCGGTCCAGACTCTCCACCATGGGTGACAGGGCCTTCCAGATAGTGGCCCCGCGGCTCTGGAAGGCCCTTCCAGAGACTGAGGGCTCCACAAAATGTAGAAGTTTTTAAAAACAGGCCTCAACACCTTTTTTTTTTTTTTTTTTTTTTTTTTTAAAGGCCTTCTAGTGTTTTTTTTGTGTGTGCTAGATTTGATGTTTTTTTAACTGTTTTATTCACTGTAATTTCTTTTAACTCTCATCTGTAGCACTTCGAGATTTCTTTGAAACACAAAGTGCATTAAACATAAAATTTATTATTATTATTATTATTATTATTATTACTCCTCCCACATTCCAAAGACATGCATGGCAGGTTAATTGGGCGCTCTGAATTGTCCCTAGGTGTGCGTGTGAGTGTGGATGGTTGTTCGTCTCTGTGTGCCCTGCGATTGGTTGGCAACCAGTCCAGGGTGTCCCCCGCCTACTGCCCAGAGCCAGCTGAGATAGGCGCCAGCAGCCCCCGCGACCCTTGTGAGGAATAAGCGGTCAAGAAAATGGATGGATTATTATTATTATTATTATTATTATGTTAACGTTTAATTAGTAGTGGGGAGAAAGCAGATGGCAGAGAGGCTTTTAATATGTTTTTTTTTTTGCTCGATGCAATAAAAGCAGTTTCAAAAGGCAGACAGACAGATTTTTTTCTCCCCTGCTGCTACATTTTTTTATTATTATTATTATATATTTTTTTTTACCTCTGGCGTTAAAAGACATGAGATTGCATTCATGGTACTGCATCTGATATATGGGTTGTTGTACACTTGATTAAGTCTAGATAGATGAGTTGGATCGCATCAATAATTAAACCTGAGTTATTCATTTGGATGCAAATCCACTGATGAAGATGCAGTTCATAAATCATTAAAGCTGAACTAATTGACAGCGAGATTACATCACTCAGCAACCTACTTTGGATTTCAAAGTTTGTGGATCACATTATGAATGTGAACTTCGTTGATCCATTGGGAGAGCAGGCGGAATTCCAAGTTCATTGATTAATTATTACGTAGGCGACTTTTCACCTATAACATTGTTGGTCATTCCACTTCTATATATGACCACACAATGATAAACTGGATCATGAAGATGAGGTTATTTTGACTTTTGCTTCCTACTTCCAACGGCACTTCTAGACCAATTTTACAGAAGGACCTGACTTGGTCCAAGCGTTGTGTCAGAGGGGCACATTCAACCCTAACCTTACCACTAGCTGCAACATAGCTAATGTTAGCTAACCTTATTATAACAACCAAACAAAGCAGGGCTGCAACATTAATGATTTTTTTTTTTGTGTCTATAGTGAACAATGAAGCAGAAGAAGAAGACGAAGAAGACAAGGACATTATTGTATAATCTATTTCTATCCCTTAAAGAGGAATAGCAATGACAGAACCGGGTGATGGTGCTGGGAGAGCTGGCGAGAAGCAAGTTAAGAGTGTCACAGAGTGAGAGCCAAATGACTTGGAAGTTTTCAGAGACAGGATACAGAGCAGGAAAGCAAGACAGATAGATGAACGTCCTGAGTGTGAGAGACAGACACAAGATGTATAGCAGCATCCACCCGCACTGGACAGTCAGGTATGTTGAAATAAAAATAAATACTACATGGGTACTATTGGCCTCTGTTGGTGTGTGTTATAATATGAATAACGATTTCATTATCACACAGCTGTTGCCTGCGCAGTATTTTGGCAGAGAAGATGGAGCTTCACTTGACGCTGATGCCCTCATTCCTTGCCGCCAGTCACATGTTCCTCCCGATATGAATATTTTATGATTATTGGCGATCAGAATACGGTAGCCGAACTAGCAATTCTATATCCTCATCCACAGCTGCAGCAGATGGTGAGTCAAAAGTCAAGATGCCAAATTTGCGTGAGAATGAATAAGCAGGGAAAATTAAAAAAAAATGTACGCACTAGCTTTTCATATAACCAGCAAGAGAAAGTCAGATGGAAGAATAGCGGGTTAAGCAAGGTCATTTATTTTTCTGTTTCAGTGAACAGAGCAGAAACGCAATTGGTGTAGGAATATGAGTCAATATATCCATCAAACAAACACAGTGTCCTCAAATACCACCCAGTGTCTCCTGCCCTTCAACATGCAAAGTTGTTGGTCCAATGACGGATTATACGGATGATCAAATGGAAGAATTCCAAAAGAAACAGCAACATGACATCGGCCAGGTTAAGAAATAATCAAATGTATTATGATCCTATAAGGGTGAATGACATGCCAAGGTGGGGGATGACAAGGAGGACATGGGGACGTCAACAACATGGTGCTGTCCAACACACTTGAAGATGAAATTGGCATGTCCATTATAGACAATATCACCTTATTAATTTCACCCTTGCACAAAGGCAGCACAAGATCTCTTATGAATAGACATAGAGCCAGATATTTCCCATGAGCAGAACGCAGGCAGTGATCAAGCAACAACAAACATACAAACAAACAAAACGTGGGGAGGAGAGGTGGGGGATGATGTTATTGGACATAGATGCCTGTCATTTCTGCAGAATGTCAGCATAAATAGTAAAATGACCTCACCTGTGTGGCATTTTCCCAGGTAATAAATGGATAGGACTGACACGGAGCGAGAAGGTAGGACTCAGACGCAGAGTGTAAGTTGGCCAACAAGGCTGCAACTTTAATCCAATTGAACAAAAAACACCTCTCAAGGAGGGAAAAAAGGCAGAACAGAAAAAGCTCCAAACTGGAGATAAAACAAGGGCACTCAAAAACAGGGACAACTAAAGGCGCTCCGCTAGGGAGGAAAACAAGGGGCAAACTAAGGGCGCAAGACAAAGCAAGGCTAGACATCGAACGAGGACTGTGGAACAAGGACTGTGAGGACGCTTCCATGCACTGAGATGTGACACTTCGGCAACGGAGGGGAGAATGCAGGTGGCTTTATGTCCGGGTTGATTGGGAACAGGTGGTGGTGATCATGGGCGTGGACCGGTAATCAGTGAGCTGCAGGAAGGGTAAGTGACCTGGGGTGAGAGGAGAGTTAATACTTTCAAAATAAAACGGGAACCTGACTTTGAAAACAAAAGCATGAACCGCCACTCTGGTGGCGGCGTGACAGTACCCCCCCCTCAACGGCCGGCTCTCGACGGCCCAGGAATGTCAGGGTGCTCTTCATAGAAATCGTCGATGAGGGAGGGGTCCACGATGAACCGGGCGGGCACCCACTGCCTCTCTTCTGGCCCGTAACCCTCCCAATCCACCAGGTATTGGTGTCCCCGGCCCCGCTTTCTGACGTCCAACAACTTTCTTACTTTATAGACCGGGCCCCCCTCCACCATCTCCGGAGGGGGCGGCGCGGGCTCGGGCGGGACCAGGGAACTGTCCTGGACTGGCTTGACCTGGCTCACGTGGAAGGTAGGGTGGGTGCGGAGGGAACGAGGCAGGCGAAGGCGCACGGCGGCAGGGCCTATAGTCTTTGCAACTGGGAATGGCCCCACGAATCTCGGGGCCAACTTTGGACAGGGAACTTTGAGATGAAGATTTTTTGTTGAAAGCCATACCTTCTGCCCTGGCTGGTACTGTGGCGCGACCCTCCTCCTCCGGTCAGCAGCTCTTTTCACCCTGTCGCCTTGACGTTGAAGTGCCAGTCGAGCTGCTGACCAGATTCGGCGACATCGGCGGATCATGGCGAGGACCGAGGGGACTGAGGCTTCCTCCTCCAGGTCCGCGAAGTACTGTGGATCGTATCCGTGAACACATTTGAACGGCGTGATTCCTGTGGCAGAGGTGGGTAAGGAGTTATGCGCCAGTTCAACCCAGACCAAGTTCTTGCTCCAGGAGGACGGATTTTGGGAGACCAAGCATCGTAGTCCGGTCTCCAGCTGTTGGTTGAGCCTCTCGGCCTGTCCATTGGCCTCTGGGTGGTAGCCTGAGGTCAAGTTCGCCTTAGCCCCTATGGCTCTGCAGAACTCCCTCCAAAAACGAGAAACAAACTGGGGACCGCGGTCCGACACTATGTGCCGCGGGAATCCATGGATCCTGAACACCTGGTCGATCATGACTTCGGCGGTTCTTTTGGCTGAGGGAAGCTTAGGTAATGGGATAAAGCGGGCCATCTTAGAAAAGCGGTCGACGACAGTGAGTATTGTGGTTTTACCATGCGAAGTGGGAAGTCCAGTCACAAAGTCCATAGAAATCTCCGCCCAGGGCCTTGAGGGGATCGGCAGTGGTTGGAGGAGACCCATCCGGGGTTGATTTGATGATTTATTCCGGGCGCAGACTGGGCAGGCCTTGACATAATCACGTACCGAGGTCTCCATTGAAGGCCACCAAAATCTCCGGGCGACGACGTATAGGGTCCTGCGAGTACCTGGGTGGCAAGAAAGACGAGAGGTGTGTGCCCAATTGATCACCTGCGCTCGTAGACCCTCCGGGACGTAGAGCCGTCGTGGTGGACACTCCTTTGGAGCGATCGTGTCTTGGAGAGCCTCCTTGACATCCTCTTCAACCTGCCAGGACATGGTTCCGACAATGCAATCCCTAGGCAGGATGGGTTCAGGTTCGGCTGTTGTGGTTTCCGGGTCATGGATTCGGGACAGAGCATCTGCTTTGACGTTCTTGCTTCCGGGTCTGTAAGTTAGAGAAAACGAAAACCTGTTAAAAAACAATGACCATCTGGCCTGTCGTGGGTTCAGTCTTTTGGCGTGACGTAGGTATTCCAGGTTGCGGTGGTCTGTCCAGATGATGAAGGGGTGTTCCGCGCCCTCCAGCCAGTGCCTCCATTCTTCCAAGGCGACCTTGACAGCCAGCAATTCTCGGTCTCCCACGCTGTAATTGCGCTCAGCCTTGGAGAGCTTTCTGGACAAAAATGCACAGGGGTGCACCTTCCCATCTTCCTGGCTCCTTTGGGATAGGACGGCCCCGATACCCAGATTGGAGGCATCCACCTCGACCACGAACTGGCGGGTAGGATCAGGAACTCTGAGTATCGGGGCCTCTGTGAATCTTTTCTTGAGTTCCTTGAAGGCAGTGTTGGCTTCCGGGGTCCAGGTGAAGCGTTGCTGTGGCGAGGTCAAGGCATGGAGTGGAGCAGCGATGGAGCTGAAGTTGCGGATGAAGCGACGGTAAAAGTTGGCGAAGCCTAGGAATTGTTGCACCTTTTTTCTGGATTCCGGTGTGGGCCAGTCCCGGACCGCGCTGACCTTCTCCAGCTCCATCTCGACTCTGCCCGGAGATACGATGAATCCCAGAAACGAGACGGTGTCCGCATGAAAAAGGCTCTTTTCAGCCTTTACAAAGAGCTTGTTTTCTAGCAAGCGTTTCAGGACCTGGGTGACATGGTGCTGGTGGGTTTTCAAATCCGGTGAGTAGATCAATATGTCGTCCAGATACACATACACGAACTGGTCGAGGAAGTCCTTGAGTACATCATTAATCATGGCCTGGAAAACCGCTGGTGCATTAGTGAGTCCAAAAGGCATTACTAAGTATTCGTAGTGGCCTCGGGGAGTATTGAAGCCAGTCTTCCACTCATCCCCTGCACGAATACGGACAAGGTGATAAGCGTTGCGGAGATCCAGTTTGGTGAATATCTTGGCTTGCTGGAGCTGGTCGAATACTGAAGACATCAAAGGCAGGGGATAACGATTCTTGACTGTGATTTCATTCAGAGAACTGTAGTCAATGCAAGGGCGTAATGAGCCATCCTTCTTGCCCACAAAGAAAAATCCGGCTCCAGCTGGCGATGACGATGGCCGGATAAGTCCTGCTTTCAAGGAAATGTCTATGTACTCGTTTAGGGCCTTGCGTTCGGGACCCGACACCGAGTACAATCTCCCCTTGGGGATGGTAGATCCAGGAATCAACTCGATCGCACAGTCATAGGATCGATGTGGGGGAAGTGACATGGCCTTGGTCTTGCTGAACACCTCCCTGAGCGGATGATAGCAGGAGGGAACGGTGTTCAGGTCCGGGTAATCCTGGTCATTCTCGAGAGACACCTGTCGGATGGCAGCGGGAGGTGTCTCTGCCGCTGGCCGCTCCACCCCATGGTGGTCACAATCATCTCCCCAGTCCAGGACTCGCCCCGATCGCCAGTCGATGCGGGGGTTGTGCAACTGCAACCAGGGATGACCCAGGACCAGTGTGTGTGATGGGGACCGGAAGACATGGAAGCGAAGGAGTTCTCTGTGCTGCCCAATGTGGATCTCGAGTGGTTCTGTGACGTGCGTGATGAGGAATAGATCTTTGCCATTGAGCGCCCTGGCCCTCATGTGGGTAGTAAGTGGTTCCGTGCCGGCCTGCAATTTCTTCACCAGCCCCCAATCCATGAGGCTCTCGTCCGCTCCAGAGTCAATGAGAGCTAGTAGGTCTGTGGGAGTGGTATTGCAGGAAATCGTGACTTGCGTGAGTTTTCGGTTTTTGCCTTGCTGGTGAGTCGCGGTACTCACCGGAGAGCCTCTCTTGGTGGGACAAGCTACCACCAGATGGCCTTGTTCTCCACAGTAGTAGCATCGCCCCTCTTGACGACGTCGCTGGCGTTCGTGGTGAGACAATCGGGCGCGGTCCAGCTGCATCGGCTCCTCGTCACTCTCGCTGGGCCTTCCCGCGGTGGGTGACTGGGGAAGGACACCTCGCGGAGGGCCTCTTGCTTCCGGATGCCGGAAGAATCCGGAACCGTGTCCTCGTTGATGTCTGCTGGTCTGCAAAAGATCTCGCCGTCGATGATCGGTGCGAATGGCCAATGAGATCAATGAGTCCAGATCGCCAGGCAAGTCTACGGGCAATAGGAGCTCTTGCATAGTTGTGGAAAGCCCCTTTAAAAAGTGGTCAAAAAGAGCTGTGTCATTCCAGCCACTCCTGGCCGCTAGAGATCGGAATCGGATTGCGTAGTCATTCACCGATTCTCTGCCCTGTCTGAGGTTACTAAGTTCTCGAGTCTTTTCCCGATCCATGTTAGTTGGATCGAACACGAGACGAAGTGCCCTGCTAAACCCGGCTGCGGTTGAGCAAGTCGGGGAGTGCCTTGCCCATTCCGTGGTGGCCCAGTCTCTGGCTCTTCCGGTCAGATGTGAAATCATGAAGGCCACACGGGAACGGTCAGTGGGGAAAGCCTGTGGCGAAAGTTCAAAATGTAAGTCGCATTCGGTTAGGAATGCCTGACATTGTCCCTGGTCTCCCGAGTATCGCTCCGGGGGAGCCAGTCTCAAACCAGCCCCGGTCAAGGCTGGAGTCGGGATCGGTGGTTCTGCTGTCTCTGGATTCGTGATGGCCGGCGTGGAGGGTCGCAGGTGGCTCATTAGCTCCTGCACCTGTCCAACGAGCTCTCCCATGCGGGTGGCCATCGCCTGCTGGACCTCCTCCGTCTGCGACAGGCGGACGGCCTGTCGTCGAAGTGCAGCCTCCAACTTCTCCGCTGGGTCCATGCTGGCCGAAGTGTACTGACACGGAGCGAGAAGGTAGGACTCAGACGCAGAGTGTAAGTTGGCCAACAAGGCTGCAACTTTAATCCAATTGAACAAAAAACACCTCTCAAGGAGGGAAAAAAGGCAGAACAGAAAAAGCTCCAAACTGGAGATAAAACAAGGGCACTCAAAAACAGGGACAACTAAAGGCGCTCCGCTAGGGAGGAAAACAAGGGGCAAACTAAGGGCGCAAGACAAAGCAAGGCTAGACATCGAACGAGGACTGTGGAACAAGGACTGTGAGGACGCTTCCATGCACTGAGATGTGACACTTCGGCAACGGAGGGGAGAATGCAGGTGGCTTTATGTCCGGGTTGATTGGGAACAGGTGGTGGTGATCATGGGCGTGGACCGGTAATCAGTGAGCTGCAGGAAGGGTAAGTGACCTGGGGTGAGAGGAGAGTTAATACTTTCAAAATAAAACGGGAACCTGACTTTGAAAACAAAAGCATGAACCGCCACTCTGGTGGCGGCGTGACAAGGACAGGTTGGCCTGGAATTGGAGTTGGAATTTTTTTGTTTACTTCTTTCTCCTCAGTCAATTTGGATTGCTTTCACACACTTCAGAAAATCAAAATCATGAACTTCCACTGATGTGCAAGTATCACAACAATATCAGTCAGATTGCTCATGTCGCTGGTCAGCCAACAAATCAGACAAATACAAGTTTATTGGATACCCGGAAATCACAGATGCCATAAAATGACATTGCAAGTGTTGATTAGTTTTTTTGTTTAAATTGAACTTTAATTTAAGGCAATCCATTGCAAAGCATTTCACAACCAACCATTTGACAATAATCATGTACAACAAAGGAAAGCAGAGTGTCATGCAAATAAAAAAAAGAGACAAATAAATGCTTTATAAAGAATAAAAAATAAACAAACCGTAACATGCTAATTGCATGCTACAATTGAGTTTTTGACAATTGGTGAGAGAAGAAATGCTAGGAGAAGCAGGTACAACAGAGGAGAAACTGACATGCTTGTTGTCTTGTTGGGCTGGTTTCTATTCCATAACATGGCAGTAACAGTACAAAAACACGTAAGGACACATGCAGTCCATCCATATCGAAAATCCGACCCTAAAGGGAAATTATGTGGACTTGATGGCAGGAGCAACGGCCTTTCATCCAAAAAAACAAAAACAAAAAAACAAAACAGTATTCCTAAAAAAAAAAAATATCAAACTTATTCAATAAGCACTCTAATATTAAAGTGCTGTTTGGATCAATATGCAAATAAGCATTTATGTATGCTTTACATTCTCATGCATATTAATGCCCATTTTCACTGTATGTAAATGGTTTCCTTCTAACACCAAATTATTTACCTGTTGCAACCAATAGTGAAAGAATGCCAATGAAATGTAACATATGTAAGTATCTTTCTATGCTACATTCGGAAACTAAATGAATGAATCAGTGATTTGTTTCAAAGGACACCTCAAAAGCAATCATCACAGAGTATTAGGTTGGAAAGAAAAGACCCCACATGAAAAAGAGATGATAATGATGACATTGAGAGGAATGCTGACAAAATTAGCAAAAATTGTATTCAGTTACAAACAAATATATTGTTATATTTATAACAATGATTTATCACTACTTATTCTTATGCTTATAACACATGTGGTACGACATGGTTCCTTTTCATATAAAGGGCTACTTTTTCCTCTACTGACTTTTAAATTTAAACACTAAGGGCTCTATTTCTGTGACTGGCGTAAATCTGTGCAGAGGCAAGTTAGACCGAGTTTTGGTAATTTTGATGGACGCAAGCTGGCGTAATCAAAAGAGGGATGCCGCTGATGCGCAACTGTGGCCATGAAGCGACTCCTCTCATTCCTTTTAATTATAGCACAAGAACAATCTTGCATCCAAACATCTTTGTGCGAATTAGGACGATGCAAAATGGTATTGATAATGAAAGATCCAAAGAATTTATTTCTACAGTGATTTCGAAGGTTTGAGGCCTGCTGTTTACATATTTCTATGACATCTACCACACAAGTCCGCAGAACTCGCATAACTGTCTGCCTGTGCCTCCATCAAAAATCACCAAAATCTTGTTACACCGAGACTTGATCTCAGCAGGCGGAAGTTTCGACTGACTTCTTGCCACCGGCAAATTGTCACATGTCAAAGCTCTGCCGAAATGACCATCTTGTCGCAGACTGGTCTGCCAAATTGGCCAACACATACAGCGAGCTTTGCGCTTGCATGGAAATCAGGATACGTCCATATTTGTGCTCCGCCGCAAGTGCGCCGCCTACGAGAATAGAGCTCAAAGCTTGAAATAAAAGAGCTCATATACATGAAGTAATGAACCCAAAAAGAAAGAATGGAACGCAGAGCCGTTTCTGGCAATGGTGCCATGCGCTAGAACTCCTCTCTGGACTTGTATTGATCTTTGTATTCAAAAAGCAAAACATCATAAGACTGTCCCACTTTTCTCTTTGTTGTTGGAGAATGGGTCACAAGTTTGATGCCATAAAGAGGATATGTGATGTTGGCGCCAGCCGTTTTATGCTTCCCAATAGCAAAGAATGCAGTTGGCTACAGAAGAGTAATCCATATAGAAACATTGTATATTGCACGTATGATCAGAATAAAAAAAGCGGAGGACAAATATGTGAAATATTGAAAATTCACAGCGAAGAACACTGGCGGCAAGAACTCTGACTTGTGATGTGATGCCTGTGCGAATGAAGGTTACCTGACAGTTGATGCCTCACAGCTGGGGGGAAATGGATTTGCACTGATAGGGTCTCACCACTTTATGTTTAGAACTGTGACAGGTTCACATTTACTGACCGTTAAGCCTCACGGCAAAAACAAGATGTGTTTTCACACTAATCTCCATCCTCCATCAATTCCTCTTCGAGTGGGTATACGTATGGTTTGTCAGGTAGCTTTCTTGGATAAGTGTAGGCGCAACTTTAACTCCAAATTTTAAGCATCTAAACAAGCTCAAACCCAATTTGCCACACCTTGCATTAAAACTTTTTACCCCAGCAGCAACACTGTAAGTGGGTGGTCATTAGATAATATAATTAGGGTTGCAAAAGGTGGAACATTTCAATACTGTATGTATGATCTAACTGGAATTTAAAGGAATTGTTTTGAAAAACACTTACTATGACTAGGAGACCTTAATAGTCCCCCCACATATTCAATCATAAACCTTGTTAAAGCCACCACATTATTCTTTTTCAGTTGATAGGCTCAGTCAATTGCACATAGCACAAATTCTTTCATTCATTAAAAGAACTTGATTAAATTACGACTCATCTAAATAAATTCCATTTAATTTAATTAACAGTTAATCTAAAAAACATAGTTTAATGTATTTTTATTTATTTTTTATTTTTTTAAAAGCCTTGAAATATTCCGACTTTCAAAATTCCCCCAGCCAAACTTCACACGGAGTTTCCAGAATACAACATAGTGGAACCTCGAAAACGGAATGGCTCTAAAGTCAAACAACACCGAGTTCAACACAGGAAAATAATCACCTTCACATGGGACTTCAGCAAATCACATGACTTGAGCTTATATTTTTAGACTTGCATCTAAAAGTTCTACAAAAATGTGTTTTGCTTTTTCTTTGGCTTTTTTTTTTTTTTTTTTTTTTTTTTAAATGAGACCATCACAGATTAGCGATAATGTCAATGAGTAATTAGAAATGGAATGTATAATATAGAAGAACAATATAGAAGTAGCCTAGCAATGATAGCGCTACATACGTCTCTGTCGTGGCTCTTTGTTCAATATGGCTCAAGTTTCAAAAGGCCGACAATAAGAAAACAACGAACAGAATTACACCAGACGACGAGCTGCTTAACAGCCAGTGGTGTCATTTTGACCCTGTGACCGTTTTATTCAATTTTCATAATTTCCCTTTGGGAAAATGGTTTCAAGATATGAACAAACCAGTTGAATGGTCTGAGGCTGACTTTAGAGGTTCCAAAGTGGACCAGAAAATTTCGACCCTTGCAACTTTACTTCCAGTAGATACAGACATCACAAAAAGAGGTGGTACCAACCACATACGATCAACGAAGAATGTTTTCAACCAAATAATAAAAACAAATAGTTACCTTTATTGATTGTGGCATGCTAACAAATGCTAGCAAGCTAATATGACGTTAGCAAGACAACAAAAAATGGTGCGGAAAGAGACTGTTGAACATGCTTGTAAAAATAATATATCAATAAATATGCTTTATATTTCTTTGAATAAATTATTTTTAATTAAATATATTCATGTGTAACGATTAACCTGCAACCATTCATAGAATTCATTTTCTATTTATATGGGAAGCAAGTAAAAATAGGTTTAGCCTTAATTCAGTTTGATCAACTATCCATGCCACTCTGAATATTTGACAGTATAATGTAAATAAGGGGACTCTTGTACAACATGCGCTTATAAACTTTCCTCAACTTGTAATCGAAGGGCAAGGTCTGAAATACCTGATTGATGTTTGAAGAAATCAAATTGTAAACGACACGCAGGTACTTTTCATTAATCATTCCTGATGTATCATTACGTAAATATAAAAACTAATTCCAGACAAGAAAAAGGTGCCTGAAAATATTAGCGGATTAGGCAACACCAAAAACTGACAAGTCGTGCTTCACATGTCCTGAAACACTGTCAGAAACAAGCACAGACAGGCACAAGTTTTAACCACAACATGACCTTTTTGTTCAACCGACCTGCAGTCCATTTAGACGTCAAACAGTCGACGCCGCAGTTCTGATTTAAAAAAGGCTTCTGGCCGTCGAGTCCTGGAAAGTTTGCATCCTCTCAAAAGCAATCTGATGAAGATTGCTGCTTCACGCTGTCAGTCATAAATCAGACGCCGTCCGCTCAGATGTGTGCGTGGTGGGGTGTGGATCCGTGCGACGTGTACGGCGGCGGGGCCGGGTTGGGTTTAATGCCTCGACTCTTCATGTAGGAAATGAACTGGTCGGGGATCTCCGCTAGCACGTCTTTAGCTAGCCGGGCCATGCTTAGCACATGGTTACCGGTCCGGTCCATGTAGTCTCGGAAGGGAACAAACTGAGGAGGAACAAGGCAAGATGTTATTTCAAACACATTTAATATTTAATTCAACATTGTGAAAAAAAAATGGCACTTTTCCACAATGAAAAGTAGTCAGTGTACAGCTTATATAACTAAATTTATTGTTTCCTCAAAATAAATCAAAATACAGTCCTTAAAAGCACCTCAGCAACTAATGTGAGTACAAAATAGTTGTTGATTGGTCAACAAGTTGTGTTTTCATATTCAAAGACAACACATAAAAATGCTTGCCAGGCTGCCCCCACGGACCAAATGAGTAGTAACCTGCGGTTGAATTTTCAAGAATTATGAATGGAAATGCTAGAAATTTGAAAAAAGGCCTACAATTTGCAAAAAATGTTGAGCAAAAAAAAGGGGATTTTTCAGTGCATTGATAAAAGGAAAATGTGAATTTTGGCTCTGGAAACAGGTTTTGTGAATAAACGATGACAGGACTGGATACCAAATGTTGCGTCACATGTACAATGTAGTCACAAAAAATGGCGACGGATGATAAAATAAGGTGAATATTTTTGTACTTTTGTTATATTGTGTTATATTTAATAATAATTGCCTAATTCGTTTTGAACCAACAATTTGCGGGTTAATTTTTGACAGAAGTGGTGAATGCTTTTATGTTCATTATTGAATGTGTAAAAAGGGGTGGGATTAAACAAGTTTTCTTCTTCCCACTCCTTTTCAGGCAGCTTGTTTCTACATTTAACATTTACTTTTCTTTACGTCTTTGTTACCGATGTCAATTGGGATATGTTGCCTGAAATACACAAACACAAATAAATGAAAAAGGTATATTTGGGAAGATGAAGAAATTGAAATATTTCTGGAATTAATAGAAGAAGCAAACAATCTTTTGTTGACAGCCGAGTGTCTTGTCTTAGAGAGACGCTCTCCTATGACATCATCTTATGACGCGGTCTCCTCGCTTCTCAATATTCAAAAAATAGTAACACATGGAAACAGGCAAGTCACATATTCATTTTGCAATTTCACTAAATACGATTAAATTTGTTTGTAAACATTTGGATAAAAAAAAAAAACAATGTCAGTGGTGACCCCTGGGTTAGACATAGCTTTATTATTTATAGCAATGTTCTAGTACTATGACAAGTTGTGAATAGGTATACTATTCGAAGCAAACCGTTACATTAATTTCAAAACTTCCTCAAAGTAGTATAATTTCCCAAGAAACTGGATTCCAAAGCAAACAAGCCTGGATTGCCGTCATACCTGACATGTCATTTCATGAGCTCAGTTTATCAAGCATAGAGATAAACTTTGAGGGGGCGTCGTGCTTTTTCTTTGACTTTATGTGGCTCCTTGGTCAAGGGGTGTTAAAAGAATCACATTAAGCACAGTAATGTGTTGGAAATTCAACAATACTGTGTGAGTCACTGGAAGCAAAAAGCCAAACACACATGCGACTTTAAAATGAATTCATTTTGCTAAATTATTTATTTAACACCTATTCAACACATTGCATCCGTATTTGTATTCGAATGAATGGTGCGGCATGGAACTTTCCCCCCGCTTTCCCTTTTCTGACCTAGATAGTGTATCTAAAACGACAGTGAATAGACGATAAGAGCTGTTACCTGGACAATGTCTCTCTCAGCAAGTTTCCCTCGGGAAGAGACCCGAATGTCATCACCATCCAACTCCACCATAGCTGCAAGAACATAAAGGAACGAGTGGAAAGCAAAGAAAGTAAATGATTGAAATCACACCTCACAAAAAGGCGGGAATAGCTTTAAGTGCTCTGTAGCCGCATATATTTAATCAACTGAAAAGTTCTGTATTACGGCCTCTGACATTCACAATCATCTTTCCTTCTTAACGCTGCAAAGTCAGTCATTACCAGCAGCCATTATATTTCAGAATTAAGCAAATGATTCTGGACTGCAATTTCCTCACAATATTGAACTGCAATTTAAAACACCTCTACCAAATACTTGTTCACAGGTTTGTTGAAAAAGGAGTAATTCTACAGTATGAGCCCCGCAATATCTGCATAATACCGTGGCTGTGTTTTTCCTGCCTACAATTAAAGGGACGATTAATATTTATCAGCAGGCTTAAGCATGAAAGTTGCCATACCGTCAAATTCCGCCTGACCCACTCCGACGATGATGATGGACATTGGAAGCTTTGCACCCTACAGAATAATCAAAGTAGAGCAATTAAAAAATAAGCATATCCACCTTTTTTTTTTTTTTTTTTTCAGGGAGGAGGGAAGCTTGTATAATGTAACCGACATTGTGACATCAGAGCAGTTACACGCTCAACTATGCACGGTACAGCCACATTAATGTTCTGCATCGCTCTTTAACTAGCTGAATGACCTTTAAGTCCCACAAGGCTTGCATGGAATGACAAAAACTAAGTGAGAAAGTAATGTGCTACAGTAGAACATCCTCATCCCAAATCCACATTTCTTTTAGTCGAACGTTCCCTACTATCTGCTTTTGCTCACAAAATGTTTCTCTGCAATGCGGGAGGAGGTGAGATCAAGTCACAATATGAACTGCTACACTGATAAACAGCTGCTTACATATTGCTGTGGCAGAGCAAGTTCAACAGAGTCCACAGGGGAAGTTTTGGCAAAGGCCCGCGATGAGCGATAAAATATGTTGCGTGAGCTTTTGAAAAGATGGAAGCTGTTGTGAGCTGGGAGAGGGAGGGAAAGGGAGGAGATGGCAACTTCAGTTAGTACAACATCCGTCCTCGGTCACTCGCCCAGCCACTCCCAAGCCACACGTCCACGCCGATTAAAATTGTACATCAAATATTCTCATATTAAGTACCAGAAACAGAACAAAACAACACGTTACAAATTAGAATAATCTTAAAAGGCCTACTTTGCATTGACTAAAGCAAACTATTACTGTCTCTTGTCAGTCACAGATCAAAACAAAACTGTCAATATATATATATATATATATATATATATATATATATATATATATATATATATATATATATATATATATATATATCATATAGCATAGCATATCGTGTTATGAAAGTAATTATATGTATGTGATAGTGATTGCATGAACAGCGCCTAAGAAGTGAATCATTTCAAAATTCTGGTTAGATGCTATTTCCGGGGTCTTAAAAAGTGAATATGTCTGCTAAGGCAGTGATAATGGGAGACAATGAGTCAGCTTGTTTTATTAAAATCAATCACTTTAATGCGCTGTGTTCATTTGCCTATACACAGGGCTAGTCAGCTCCTTGTTTATTGAGTGAATCACTAAAATAGCTGTAAGACCTTTGAAAAAGAGTTTGGGAAGATGACATAACACAAACGTTTGAAATGACAAACTGCATATTTAACAAACCACTACTTGTGGTATGGATGAAAATGGCAGTCAAAATCAAAAATGGTAGACCACATCTGTCTGATGAGTAATGGGTGAATGGTTAACGGGTTAATACATGCTTTATTGGCGAGCAATATTATCCAAAGGCAGGCCAGCCTGACTTTTGTAACAACTGCAGCTATTTACTTTAATGACATTTGTCTGGACAATTAGAGAGCCTCATTTACAATTGCTTCCCCAACCGCACATCAACGTAATAATCAGTATTCAACACTTCTGTCAGTGGCTGTCCTCCCACACACACTCACGCAGCCCATGACATTAAAACCCAAAATAACCTGGCAGTATACCATGCCCTATTTTTTTTTCTCATGCTGCTGGAGACAGCCTGGAGTCAGTATAATGAAACAACAAAGAAACCATTCATTTCCTCAGCAACTCACTGCGGATGTGCTGCTTAAATGCAAATGTCATGCACACATTTCCTTTATTGGGTGTTTATCAAGATGTAGGTGCAAGCCGGCACACACTTTTTCAGCTAAGATGTCTATTAGGTAACTTAGAAACCACAACGCTGCTGTAATGATCTTATAATCATTTTTTTTATTTTTTTTATTTTTTATATATATTTTAAAGTGCAAGTCGACACACCATTTATTTATTTTTGACAATAATGTGTTCTATGCAGGCCCACTAAATATGTTATTCTGTTTAATTAAAAGTTATGCAGCAAAACCCAGCTGTTTTTCTTCCATCTAAGGGGGGGGGCCATTTGGCCACTTGCTGTCGACTGAAGATGACATCACAGTTGCTCAGACTCAGGTAACAACCAATCACACCGCTAGGGCTAATTTTAGCCGCCATTTTTAAATTTAGTCTCAGTTTTAGTCCAATTGCAATCACACTTGTTAGGTTTTATCCTAGTTATTCAATCTCATCCTGTTTTTATTTATTCCATTTTTTAGTCAACTATAAATCTAGCATTTTAGTCTTTATTTTAGTCCCAGAAAATTTTATTCGTCTAGATTTAGTCACCAAAAACTGTCAACATTTTAGTCTCGTTTTAGTCAGGGCAATCTTTTTTTTTTTTTTTTTTTTTTTGTCAACAGATTATGTTGAAAATTTCGGATCTAAAATTATTTCACATAATTTCTCCCTTTTTGATGAAAAACAACTCGGCACACAATTACAGTACATTATATCAACAGGTGGCACCATGCTATGAGCTAGTAAATTAGCCAGCAGTAGCTTGTGGTCGGATTAACACTATTGTTGGAACATTATAGCAGTTACGGGTAGATTAATGTTGCATTATAATTATAATTAACTTTTTTTTTTTTTTTACCGCTCACCGTGAATCCACCTCCTGTCTGTCCCATGGGTTTTTGCATGTTGCACTCGCTAGCTGCAGATTTGAAATGGGGTGTGTCACTGTGTGTCACTTAACAGTGTCACAGTGACAGATTAGCAGAGACAAGATTTTACAAAATCATATTTTTCATCTCGTTTTAGTACCTGAATTAAAATGTCCATAAATTTTAGTCCAGTTTTTATTAAGTGAAGTACATTTTCGTCTCGTCTTCATTAGTCGACGAAAATGCATACTGATTTAGTCACAGTTATTGTTTATTAATGGTTTTAGTCTGGTGAAAAATGTGTGCTGACGAAATTATTTTTATATAGTTTTTGTTGACAAAATTAACACTACATAGTGCACTTTCAGAAAACAGTTGAGCTGTGATTGGTCGTTGCCTAATCCCTGAGCAACTGTGATGTCATCTTCAGTCGACAGCGAGTGGCAAAATGGCCGCCCCCTGAGATGGCTAAAATGGCTGGATTTTGCTTCATAACTCATATTCCACAAATGTAATATTAATCAGGTGTCATGTTTAGACTAGTGAGGTCATATATTATTATTGAAGGTTGACTTGAACTTTAAGTTAGCAGTGACAGACTCCAAATAAGATTAGCAGTATTGAATATAGATGGATCATGATAGGACTTGCATTTCCCTTAGGTCTCACTTTGTTGATGCCCCCCGTGCTTTTCTTTTTTTTTTTTCTTTTTTTTTTCTGAGCAGCACCAGTTGCGCATCATCAGTCAGCCCTTGAAGTTTCATTCAAGAAAATCCTGGTTCCGATCTAAAGCGCAGCGGAGTGCTTTTGGCATATGTGGTGAGATGAAGGATAAAGACAGGCAGTTAATAAGAAGATGAGAGAGCGAAAGAAATCAAAGGCTGTGAAGGATTTGGTTCTATAGGGAAAGGGGTGACACGTCTGGCGAGAGCGGGATTTGATCCTCGAGAGGGGATGAGAACGAAAGAGACAGCACAAGTCTTTGTACGTGTGGGCGAGACAGTCCCACTTTTCCAAGGGAGGCGGCAAAGGGGCCAGAGGGAAGGTGACACTTTTTTTTTTTTTGTAGACTAGCAAAAACTGCTACAATTTGTCAACTCACACACAGAGGTTAGTGACAAATTCCAACAAAGTCATGCAACTTTTTCGCAATATGTATCAAAACGCGTCGTAAAGATGTGAAAGCGGAAGAAGTGGAAGCGGCAAGCATCAGTCAGCAGTCAGAGAAGAAACTGTGAGATAGAGCAGCAGGCAAGATCTTAAAAGGAAGGTGTGGCTGTTCTAATGTGTTGACTAACAGTCGCAAATTCCCTTTAAATCCAGTCTGCTGGGTGTTCTGAGCCCGCGGCTGGCTGCGGAGGAGGTGAGAGGTGCTTAGAAGAAGAGAACAAGGGAAAAAAAAAAGGTTCTATTCAGAGATAGAAAACATTTGGAAGGGAGAAAGCAGAATGTTGTCTGTGGAAAGAGCAAATATCCTGTTTGTACATATTTAACACACTTGTTGAATACATTCACTGTGTGGCAAATGAATTTTAGTCAATGACCATTACAAGCACACACATTTCGGAATGATAACAATAATAACCCTTCGCTTGTTCATTTAATTGGACACCTGGGGGGAATTGTGTCAAAATTAATGAATGGCCTCCATCCCCTCCTTCACGAGCAACATCGAAATGAAAGTGTGCCTTCAGCAAATGAGTCCTGGCCTTCCCCACACTTACATTCACAATGGCCTCTTTGGTTTGAGCCATGTCAGATATGACTCCGTCTGTAATGATGAGGAGCACAAAGTACTGGGAGCCGTCTTGCACTGACGCCGCGTACCTGCGTGTGCACACACCTTCGGTTAGACATGGCAGGGTTTTCAAATAGCCAAACAACGATCATAAAGTGCTTTGTCATGCGAAATGTTCATCAGATAACACTCGTCAGAGAACGTGGCTATTCCGGAGTACGGAACAAGCTGTTCCATTCACAGATTGTCATTTTGTCCCACCCATTTATAGCCGAGTACACCAGGAAAGGATGATGTTTTTAGCCAGTATTTGCATATCACATCAGGCGATGGAGATTAAAATTAGCTTCGAAGTGTATTTTGATCATGTCAAATTTTATACAGCAGCAAACTTGTTCATGATAGCATATGCCAGTGCATATTAATATTGATACAGCCTTTCTCATTTGTTCTGTATACTAAATCAAACCTCTGCTGACAGCTGTCATGTGATCTAAATTCATGTTCAAGTATGTCAAGTCCTATTTACTGAGTCTCCGCTGTTATTGGTCTAAAAAAAAAAAAAACAGATGGGAGAGCACTTGCGGACACTATTATTGGCAGTTTGGCACACTTGATTTTTTATTTTTACTTCCCATTTAGTGCTGTTACTATCACATTTTTATTTTTAGAATCGATAAATAATCTATCCATTAGTCAATTGATTAATCGACTAGTTGGATTCATTTAAATTTTGCATCGTAGTGTATTACAAAAGCATTTTCCCCCTGATTACTGTTTATTAGCCCAGTGATTAGTGTTTATTTTGTACTTCGTATAGTAATTAAAAAAAAAAAAAAAAGAAATTGATGATGTAATATGTTACCGGTTTGGTCATATTTTTCCAGAGTAAAAAAACAAAACAAAAATCAGAAGATTATTCAATTATTAAAATAGTAATAGTAAATAATTTTGACAGCACTACTTTACATATAAATTAAATGGGGTGTTTAAAGATTCTTCAGATTATATGATATAATCTGAATATATCTGAATAATCTTTAGATATGCCATCAGAATATTATAAATGAGTTTTCCAAATTAATATAAGAAAGCGAAATGAATGAACGCAGTAGAAGATCATATACAGTAACCACTTACTTTCTGCAATCTTTTGAAACCGTCAAAATAATTTTTTTTTCTCTTTGTCATCAATTAAAGTTCTTGAATGTTTGCCTGCTTTCTCACATTAATTGCAGAAGTAGGGGCCTATTTTTTGCTTTTTGCTTATGTTAAAGCATGAATAGGACACTATTTTATTATTTATTGTGAAACAATTAGGGATGAACATTTTATGTATTAGGCATTTTTCCCACATATTACCAAAAATATTCCTTAGTGTTTGTTCACCTTGCAACATGGTTCACCACGGGTGCAAAATTGGTTGGTCCATATAGTTGTACCGTCTTCAGACTCTGGTGATAGGCTTCTAAAATGCCCTCAATGCCGTTGCAGTAAGGATTCTCCGTGTTTCCGTTCTAAGGATGAGCACCAAATGACACTTGAGTATCGTAAAGCATTGAATGAAAAAAAAAAAAAGGTGTCCGAATGGAAAGCGACTTTACCAGTGGAAACTCGTGGGACACTCGTCCATCGGGAGGAAGTTTGGCTCCAAAGCCAAGAGCGGGAAACATCTTATCACTGTCATAATCCTGAATGATCTCCCCCACAGCCTTCAGTGCCATGGCGTAGGCGTTCATCTGGTACGGGTTCATGTAGTGGAGTGAGGTGGACTGAGAGGGGTTACCTGTTGGCCACACAACCGACATGCAATTTTAAGCTAACTTCTGTGCACAATCACAGTCTTTAATTAATTTTCTCATAGCTAGGGATTTTCTGTACCACTTTTTTTCCAGACTGATATCAGAATGAGTACTCAAGTCTTGAGTAGTGAGAGACCAATATGGCTTTTTTTCAGGGCTGATACAAATACCGATTATTAGTAACCAAGGAGGCACATAATCAATATTTCAAGACGATAATCATTTGCAGTAAAACACAAAATATTCGCATAAAAAAACACTTAATTAAAAGGTCTGCAGCTGCCTTTTGCCAGATGTCTTCTTACGCCACCTATTGAATCCCTCTGCCAATAATAAACATATAAAGAATAGACAATGTTGTTTACAAATTATAACAAAAATTGCAGGGAGCTTCATCATCAGCATGTGCTAAGAAAATTGAAATATAAACTGTCTGAACATGTTAAAAATGTCTTTGTGACAAGTAAAACGTGCCTGTGAACATCTTACAAATCCTGATGAAAACCCAAAATACGCAGTGAGATACCAGCTTTATCAGCCTTCAGATTCATAAAAAGACAGATGCCGATATTTGTCAAAATTACAAATATCGGCACCGATAATCGGCCCGGCCGGTAATTGGTCTATTCCCAGTTAATGATACCGTCAATTGTACCCAAAATCAAAGTAAAACAAAAATCTTATAAATAAGTTGAACAAATGGAATGAACAACTCATTAATATTGTTTAGGATTACAGTACTGTACTACTACGACATCTAAAGTTCAAACTTCATTCATTCATTACTGTGCTGTGGTTTGTTGGACAGCTTGTCAGTAACTGACCTTTCTGAATAATCCCACCAATGACATACTATTTGGTCATTCACAATTAACCCTTATTGGAAAATCAGTATATTGAATACACAAATATAAATAAGAGAGATGCTATTTTCCTTACAGGACAATGTACTCTATCATCCAAATGATATGAAATAATATGACTTTATATGGTTGTATATCAAGGTGAGCTACACCAAGGGCTCCCTGTCAGCAGAATAAAAGCATAAATGTGACAACATAGACACATTGTTGAGAGTAGCAACATCTTTTCATATAGCCTTCAGTGATTTTGTCCTCTATGTTCCCAGCCATTACCTTTATTTACCGTATATTGATAGAGCAAAGGTCATCACTTGCGGGTGACAATGTCTGTACAGTTTCCGACCGAGCCACCCGCTTGCGTGTCTGTTTGTGATTGATTCCGAAATTGGACATGCCACCGCCAAAGAGCACTTCTATCTGTTCTCGCTTTACACAACCGCACACATACACTTTGTATCACTCACCGTTAGATGCTGTGAAATCGATGGCCACGGTGAAATTGATCTGCGTCCTAGAAGGGGGTTGGAAAAGAAAACATGGGAGATAAATGTAGAGTTCGAACATGCAGCAATATGAAACGTTCCTCATAACGTTTCATAAATGATTTCCTATGGTGCCAAAGGTCCAAAAGCCATCAGTACTTCAATTTGTCAGTGCCATTTGTCATATGTAGTCAAGCATAAAGTGGTCCCTCAGTTCGCTAAGAAAGATTGAAGTGATTATACCCGTGTACTTATCCCACTTTCACATCCACTAGGAGCAGTGGAAGGCAGAAGCAACGAGTAATTAAAGTGATGGAGCACTTAAGAAGAAATCATAATCTAATTCTCCCTCGCTGATGAAGCTCTGCCTTCTTCTTGTTAATTTACGGCACAGTGACGAGATCTCGGGGGGCCCAAATGACAGCCCCTCATTACATGTGAACGGCAGCCCAGAGGAAGGCAGGAGAATGATAACCAAATGAATGACTTAAAGATTCACATTAACCTTTCAGTTTTAGGCGGAGACTGTGAATATGCCAATGCCCGACCCTGCCAACCTTAGCATTAATTACACGTGATTGTAATATTCATGAGGCCTCTTTCGACGCCGTTCGCTGCCGTGTCTGCGTGGCATGCTAGCTTTGCAAACTGTGCTGCGGGAAATGCCGTGACAGTCATGTCATTCTTTAAACTCTCCTTAGAAACGACTATTCAGTGTGTATATCTGCCTGTTTGTGCAATGTGTGTGTGTTGATTTAAAGGTCAGTGTTAGAAAAGAAGCTGTGACATCTTTTGGAGACTCTTGTCACTTTGGTGAATGCCTGTTAAATGACTGCTTTTGACACTTGTTCACGCTGCAGTCCCCGGAACACAAACACAGCAGTGGCTGCTGCACTCCTCTTTTCAGGCAACATATTTTTCCTAACTCTATATTCACCACAGCGTTCCCCTTTTACAAGAAACAGCTTCATCCTAATTCAGTTTGTTTTAAACCTTATTCAGCACAGAGCAATTGTTGGCTTCATTATATTTAGGGAGTTCATCACTCTCCATCTTGTATTCCCTGCTGAAAAAATTATCAACAGACAGACGATATTTGATTTTCTCATGGCTTGCTACGTGTTATTAATATAAACAATCTGAGTAGTTTGTATATTCATGATTACAACGGTTGCCAAATCCTGCAGTAAATTGAGCCACTTCATCACAATTAGACCGCTAACAAGTGCTTGAGCTGTTTTGTGAATATTTGGCACGTAATCCTCCACCAGTTACAAGCTGGTGAACATACAGCAGCAAACGGCGTACACATTATTGATATAATGCAGTGGTCCTCAAACTTTTACGCCAAGAACCTCTTTGGAAAGTATTGCACTTTGCTCTCAAGTACCCCCACAATGACCAACATTAAAATAGGATTCCTAATTGGCAGGGCTGGATTGATACAAAAAGTTTAGTGCTATCTAGTGGTGAACCAATAGAATGCAACGGCTATTGTGACCAATTATTATTTGGAGTTAGCAAACGAACGAGCAGCCTGGCTAGCAAGAACTAGCCTTAGCAGCTAACGAGCGGCTAGCGGGAGAAGCTAGCAAAAGCTAGCAAAAGCAAAGTAGAGGGAGACACATGGCATGAGCCTGAATCATGAGCCTCAGTGACGACCACCTACAGGCCCCAGCTGCGGAATGTAAGCAGCGGTCGACCCATTGGGTCCGACCCGACCACCAGAGATTAACTACGTTCACAATGTTCATCTCCTTCAGGTATACATAGCAAAAATATGGCGGCGAAACATGACAGCCTCCCTGTAAGGTGCGGTACAAAACCTATGTAATATATTGCGATGAATAGACTTACGATCTAATAGTGGGTTTTTAATTAATTGAATTATTAATTCACCACTAGATGGCACTAACTCCTACACAATGTTTTTTTAAAAAAAAAATTATGTGCACTTACCCTCCTTTGATGTAATCTAAGAATGTGAACTCTGACTCCACAGAGAATGACAGCAGGGTCACCTCAAAGAAAGAACAGAAAATGCTAATCAGATTGAAGAGAATCCACATTTGGTATGATGGCCAAACAACTGAAACCTTGCTTTCTATCAATGACTTTCAATGTTGAGTGAGCACTTGCCACACATGCCAGAAGATAAGCGATGGCTGCTTTTAGATGATTCATTTACGTTCCCCGAGACAAGTGTGAAGATGATTTGTATCACTTGTATTTGTATGCATTACTTGCACACGGTCACATTCGCAGGAAGGTTTTGGGGAAAATTGCTTGTTGATATCTAACGTTGTGATCTAACTTTTCGAATGTCATTCGATTTTTGTTTTTGTGACACAATTCTTGAATGCAATAATAAACAAGTAAACTACAAGGGACGAATGCACAGAATTAATGTGCACAAACTGGCGTACTGCTCATGCTGTGGCGCCATCCGTATTGTAAAAATACTCCATTTTCACAACACCCTCCATCAAATGTGATAATTGGACTGAATCAGTGAACAAGAGAAGTAACAGTGAAGCACAAAAGAGGCAAACTTCCAGCCTCGATTAGCTGCAGGCACTCACAGTTCCAGAGTTGACATATTTCTTTTTCTTCATTTTCTTCTTGGTATTTATAACCTAGAAATATAAAAGAACCAATGAAAGGAACTTCTTTGCCTCGGACTCCTATAAAAAATTCCATACATATCATTAAACTGTGGGGAAATACTTTATTCGCATGACCTTAAAGTGGCATTCAAAGAATATACAGTAATTATAAAACCCCTCCTTGATTTATTGTTTGTTCCATTACAATGGAAGACATTTAATTTCCTTATTTGCGTACTTTGCTGTTCAAAGTGGGATGTTCTCCACTTTTAATGCACTTCCAGCCAGGCGTCTGTGAAAAGTGCACATGATCACCCATGCCTTAATTCCGGTGTTAAACATGGTAGCCGTGCCAATCTAGGGCTAGCTTAGCAATTTTTCCATCTTTTCTCCTTCTTTAGAATGAAACTTTTCCAAAATGTAGCTTATTCGGCGCCATGGACGTGGTGATTACAGACTAAGGAGTGACACTGCAACGTGTTTCGGCACACTAGTGGCCAGCCTAAACTCGTTTCTGGCTAGCTGTTGTGGGGTAAGTAGCACATAGCTTCCCTCAACATCTGATTATACACGTAAGGTAGCCTTTTTGGATTGTCTCGATGGTTGATTCTGAAATTTGCTATTCAATGTGTTTAGATGAGGCACAAAATTAAAAATTTGCCTCAGTGAAAACTGATGCGAAACGCAAGCCTTGGTTTGTGAGTGAGTGTTGGTGAGCCATGAGGTATAATAATTTGAACTTATAAATGCCCAATTTAACACTTTACCCTTGGTACCCTGTGCATTCCAATCCGAGTCCAAATACAATGTGTCTTGATGGATGTAGTGGACAGCAGGCTCAAAGTGCATGACTCACGTTCGACTAGCTCAAGAACAAGAGAGAAATGTCAATTTTGAGACCAAAGACGTCTCAGCTCATTACTCTGATTCTCTAAGGATGTGAGGCATGAAAGTGACAACCCCTAATTTAACATGGAGGGATAGCAATTTGTCTGACACACTGAACAATCTGCTGATGCAAAAAGTAAAAAGGCCTTTCAGACTCCCTAGGAGGTAGAGAACAATCACGAGTAACACATAATGGAGATGACATCCAAAAGACAGGTATTTATCCTTGGGGGTGAGGCTAGTGAACCATAGCAGCAAGAAGATCTTGACATGTCTACTTGGTTGCTTTTCACCCGTTCAAATATTTGCTATTGCTATATTAAAAGAAAGAAAAAAAAACTCTCTTTGTGCATAATCTCTTTGAGCATAAATACAATTGGTAACAATATCCTGTACTCTTAAAACCGTGTGTTGTTTCCGGAAGTAGAAAGCGAGAAGAAATCTTACATTCAGAGGCACTATAAAAAAGTGGGAGTTTGGATTTAGTTAACCTTTTTCATGCAGCAGTGTCAGCAACCAGATGGTTATAGTGCCAGATTTTGCCATAAATTAATTTAAGGAAGATGGAATCAATGGAAGATTTGATATAATGTACTGTTACAGTATATGTACGGAAAGAATGTACTTCTGCCAGCTGGTCGGGCTGGACGATTATGAAAAATAAAAATCACAATTATTTTAATTGAGATTAAAATCACAATTAATAAAATCAATATTCAATTCACTGCTAAGAGTGGCGTTTTGTTGAGAGAAATAAACGGGTGGCATCCCAATCAACATTTGCTGGTGGCGTTTTTACAAAGCGTTACAATACACTACGGGGGCGGCGTGACTCAGTGGTATGGTGGTCGTCTCCCAACCCAGAGGTTGTAGGTTCGATCCCATGCCATTGTGACCACTTGAGCAAGATACTGAACCCCCAATTGGATGTTAAAATGTAAAGAGCTTTGAGGGCCTTGTAAGGTGGAAAAGCGCTATATAAATGAAGTGCCATTTATAGTTCAGTCCACGTTCGTCCAAAATATGAACGCGTTCATGGTCAGGTACAACAATGACTACAGATATAAAAATACCAATGAATTACCTCATACACATTGAACTGACTCTGCCCTCGAGCTAACTCTCGATAGCTTGTGGTGAAGTCCCCAATGAAGTCATGACTGGGGACAGGAAACAAGTGCAAGTCAGTTGGACAACCTGTGAGTTTAAAAAAAAAAATCTTACAGAAGGAAAGAATCAATTCCACTCACCCGCCGTCTCTATCCCAATCGTACACCTCCACTTTGATTGTTCTGGAGAGAGAATCAGACAGAGATAAGCTATGTAAAACAGACAGTTGTTTGGAAAGTAAGTTAAGCTTACTCACGTTATGGTCCAAAGCAGCTAAAACGTCTTGCTACTGTTTTGTTTGTCTATGAAATCCCCTTTGTGCTTAAATTCATTCCCATGTGCATCTATCTAACTTTAGTTGGATTCCTCCAGGTCCATATGTTCTCACAATAATTCATACCAACATGTTGAATGTATACAATACTGCATTTGAACAAGACTCATGCTGCCAGATTATTAAATGCAACAAGCTTGCACATGCTCAATTTGGGCATGCAAAACTCTACAGGTTGAGTAGAAGGAGGAACGTATTCAACCTCGCTGGTGAGAAGTTGGAGAGAGGGTGGTTGTTTCTCTTTGGTATTTCAGCAATGTATGCAAAACCTGTCAGCGTAGGAATCATCAGCTTAGTGCCCATTGCATGGCGGTGGGCGTGTTTGTGCAACCAACATAAGCTTTTTATGGTTGTCTGTGGGCAGATGTTGTACTCGTACTGTACTACAATACACAGTATGAAACAGATTCTTTTCATCCCTAGAGGATTGGCAGAGTGGATTTGCCTGCAGATCTCCAATTCCCAATGATGTCTGCTGTGTTTATCATGAATTTTTTAGTGCAGTTCGTGTTTGACTGTATATCATTTTCCTTTTACTCACCAATCGGAGCTCCTTTTCTCCCACTACTTCAGTCAATTAACTAAGACTTTCCTTGTGTAAATGTGGAGTGGTGTTTAGTTTACTGGTATAGCGTGTCAAGTGGAAACTGTTAAAAACAAAAATGTGATACTGTCAAAACAGGATGATGTATTTGACAAAAGGTAATTATGTCATCACATGGAAGGTGTCCATAAATTATCGTTATCATTATAAACACTCTCCGCGACCCTTGTGAGGAAAAGCAGCTAAGAAATTGGATGGATGGATTACAAACACTTTTCCTGAAATACAAGCCCCAGATGTATAATTTGACGGGCTGTGTAATGTGGTATGATGACTTATAATTTAACATAGTTAGTGGATTTTAATAAAAGAAAAACAAAAAATGTGGTGTACATTTAACACTTTTATTAGGTTCAATGAAAAATCAAAATTGTGTTAATGTGAAAGGTTGTTTGTCTACGTGCCCTGCCATTGGCTGGCAACCATTACCCAGCCTCTTGCCCAAAGTTAGTCACCTTGCAGCACCGAACTGTGATCTGCCTAGTCAACTTTGTCATCCGACCGTGTAGGACTTGCAGTTTCAAGGACTATCAGTGCATCCCTTGACTTATACAAGAAAAACAAAACAATATAATATAAATGCAAATGTTCTCCAATCTAGAATAAAATGGAGCAGAAAGAAGACAAGCCTTATTTATCTACCCCCTTTTCTCTTCCACACTTTATTCTAAAAAAAAAAAAAATGTGTCTACGTGTCTGCAAAAATACCAACATTCTGTCTAACCTGCCTCCAAGCAAATCGACAGCGTACCGCACTAGACTTGTGTTGGGCGTGAAAATATAGCTGCAAGTGTAATTAATTTTATGTAATGCACACTTAATAGGTGTTAACAGTTTGATGGAGGAGAGTAATTTTATTTCTAACACTTTCTATTGGACTTCGCCTTTGCTAAAAAACTATAGCACAAAACCATGCATCTTGTGAGTAAAAACTTTGACTTGTGGAAAATTGCCGAAAATATGTAACTTGCAAACTGTAGCAAATGTAAAAATCCATCATTCAGTAAAACATCAGAAAAGAAGTTGGTACATTGCAGTAGTGTCACAGAAGAGAAATGTTCCTGCAGAGCAAAGAGGCAGAAAAAACAACAACTTTTTGGGCACCTTCATAGCTGAGTTCCATTGATCTCATCCCAACGCTTCTCGTTCTTGCTAACTTTGCCTTACATAAGAAGTTCCAGCAGCTCAGATTCAAAGAAAGCTGTCACAGAGGACTGAGGCCTGGAATAAGCCAAACTAGTTCCCCGCCATCTGGCCTCTGTTGCTGTGTGGTGACAGGTTGTTCTTTTGAGGTTATCTTCATAAGCATGTGAGGAAGAGAATATGTGCTTGTCACATTGGTGGTGGAAACACGATGCTTCTCTCTCAGTTGCAGTGGATTAAATTAGATGGCGTTAAAAACTGAGAGAAAGTTAGAACAAGTGGCAATAACCTTTCATTAGACCACTTTGTGGACAAGAATTAAATTAAAGCTTGTGTTACACAGATTAAGGACCATTACAAAGACATTATTCTGACACGTTTTCATCGTGATTTAAAATAAAATTTGCTTAGCATGGATCATAAAACTTTCAGATCCTTTAGTGGCCGCCTTGAACTCACAGAACAATATACACTCCAGAACTAATCTGCCACTGTTCTCCTATTATTCTCAGGCTTCTTTAATGAAATGACTTATCTTCAGTAATGGAGCGACATGTGATTGTGAGAGAGTGGAAAAAAAGTGGAGTACATTTAACATTGAACTATTCTCCTGCTGTAATTACAAAAATCGCCTTGTAATATTTGCCACAGATGAAAATCGAAAACTCCTGAGTCACTGTGGATGAAATTAGCTTTGGGAGGTTTTAATTAAATCAGTAAACTACATTAATTTATTAACTGTCGCTCAAATCTCTGGGGGAAACAATCATGCATGTTTTGGGGACGTGGGAGAAACCAGAATGGAGAAAATCCACGCAGACATGAGAAGAACAGGTTTGAACTTTGAACCTCAGAACTGTGATGCAGACGGACCAACCAGTCAGCTGGTGCAGTCCATAATTGTATTAAAAGCAAATTTTCATCTCACATAACAATTCAGTATTAAGACATTTTTTATTGCAACACAGAGTAGTAAGCTAAATATCAAAATGTAAATCAAATTGATTAATCATATTCAACAGCTGGTTTTAAAAGGCATGGATTAAATGTGCAGTGGAAGTGCGAAGACAGGATTGGACTGGACTTTCAGCATCTAAGGACTCAATGTTCTCAAAATGAACAGAAATGCCACTGTCGTTACGAGTTGTTATGAGAAACGAACGCTACATTATTCAGGGCCTAGCCAAGAAGCATAATACGCCATGTCCACATTTTCATTTAGCTCATCCTGATTTCTCAGACTTTTGCCTACTATAGTCTGGAATACATTCTTTGGACTTCTGTTGTCTCTTTTGTAACACTGCACGACAGTGCCTCCTCTCTAAGACACTTTTCTCTCTCCAAATGAAGTCTATTGTCATTCTTGGATCACGTACAATGCCTACTTGAGGAACAAGGCGTTATCGATGGGCATCTTGCTGTGGAAATATCATGTTGTGAGAAGCTACAATCAATATGAATACAATACGATAAAATGTAAAAATATGAAAATATGTACCCAACCAGGTGGCATAGTTGTTGTCGTTTTTTTTGTTCGTACCATCTCCTCACAGTTCAGAGGTGTTTGGTTCAAATCCGGGCTCCGGCTTTCCAGTGTAGAGTTTGTATGTTGTTATTGTACTGGGCTTTCTCAGAGTACTTTGGTTCACTCCCACGTTCCCAAAACATGCAAAGTAGGTTAATTGAAGACTCTAAGTGGCCCTATGTTAGTTTCCTTATCTCTTTGTGCAACGATAGTCCTGTTTCCAAATTTAGGTTCATCGGGAATGTCCTTTGAACACATGCTCCATTTAAAAATCCTAGGTGTCCTGTGTGTTGACATGCCACAACTTTTTCTGTTGCCCTCTGGTGCATGAAGTCAAGCCAGGAGCAGGAACATGCCCAACTAATGCACTAATCCAATTAGAGAAAAGCACATCAGCAGAAGGCCAAGCACTGACTTCTGTGGTCTTATACTCACTCCGGTGCCTTTTCCCACTTGAGGTGAGGAAGAAGAGTGTGCTTTAAACCATAGAGACTGCAAGAGTTCAGAAATTCAAGTGGAAGGGTTCTATTTTTGTGCCAATAACAAGCATTGCACAAAACATCGTCTAATTATGCGCATGGGTGTTTTCTCTCCTTTTGCAGATGAGTGCAGTCAGAAAGGGGCGTTAGCGCCGTTATGGGCATGAACATAGCCGAGACTTATTGTACTCTATGCAAAAGAGCGAATCACGCAACGTATGTTTAGAAGGAACTGGAAGCAGTGGATGAGGTAAAGTTGGCCCGGGCGATCAAGGATCGCCGCTGTGAAGTGGACACTTGTTGTTGTCAAGTTTTTGAGACTGTGGGCCCTTGAGAGTGACATTTCGATCCATTGTTTCACACATTTTATGTATTGACAATAAAAGCATACCATTCCATGCATACTGTCGCCCAACTGCATCACCGGGCAGCTGACCTTCTTATATAATGGTGGACGGGCGACTCATGCTGGACGCCATTTTAGGCATGCTAAAAAAAATCAGGGAAAAAAAGGTGGGAAAAAAGTGTAATGCTATATCGCTATGATTGGGTACTACGTAGTAGTAGCAATTGCCTGTTGTATATTTAGAAACAAATATGTATGTATGACAAACAGCCAATGGAAATATGGATAGAAAAAACGCAAGCAAAGCAAGTGTATAACCTGTTTCTGAGCTGCCTTGGTCATATTTTAAAGACCTGCAGCATTTCAAACTGTTTCAGCTTGTGACTTGTCACATTCCATTACTCACACCATGTTTGTGAATATCTGCGTGTGTAGGTGTGCGCGCATGCATGCGGGTGTGTGTGTGCGCCTTTGATGCCCACCTCACTCCCGAGTCGATGATCGACTCTGACAGGTTAGTGACCCCTTTTGGAGCCCATGTGTGATACGCTGGCTGACACAATTTCCCCCAATGTTTTGTTACACATTACAAGCACATCTCATCCATTCTGTCTTCTTGGGTTTGATCTCACACACATCCTTTATTTTCACAGAATCCCCCTTAATTAGAGTTCAACTGGAGGCACACACACATTATGACAAAAAATAGTATCGCAGAAAAACTTTCTTACCCTCCAGAAGAAAAAATGTGCATGTCACTTCTATTTCATCACTGCTTATAGCGCCTTCCTGTTTTAGCCTGTTTTCTTTCTATCAGACTTCTAAATGAAAGTAAGACAGATAAGATAGGGGAGAAATGAGTTCTGATCCCCTATAACACAATGTGTCTTGATTCATAATGTGCCAAGTAAGACAAGCGAAATCCATCATCTGTCGCAGTGCAGTCCAACAGATGCTAAAGGTCAATGAAATGAGGAAACTATTAATTCAGTGTTACATCTCATTTGTATTCTCTAATGCCAAGCCTATCTAATTACTATGTTTTGCATAAAATAACTGACCCTGTTAAACCCTTTCACTCTTGAACTTTAACTGAAAACATGAAACTGAATAGCCTCATTTAAAAAAATGATGTATGTGTTTATATTATGGAACAAACTAAAGCAGAAGGATTCCAGGCATAAAAAACAGTGTTTAGTAGAGCTGTGCGTCAATGATTGGTAATTTGGTTATTCGTTCAAGTGGGCGTGGCAAATTATCAATTGAATCATAAGTTGACCAGAACCAGTGTTTTGGATAACTGTTGAGCACGAGTGCACTTTTGACAGTGTGACAGTTACACACTTAACCTATGTGCCTATTTTGCGCCGATTTTCATGCGAATGAGAGCAGCCGCTTCGATTGGTGGCAAATCAAGTCAGCTGTGTTCACACCCACAACTGCACAAAAAGGAAATTTTTAACCACGCCAAGCTGCCTGCATCTGCGATAATACCAATACCCAGTCTAGCCCACCCCTGCACAGATTTAGACCACACCTGCTGCTAGGCCACTTTGAATTAAGTAAAATGCCATTCGAAGCAGTAAGATGGCAGTGTGTCCCAATGGCGTTATTAAATATTTGTGCCATTCCAACCGGGGATGATACAACATAACTTAAAGACTGCTTGCAGGTCAACCAACAGAGTGGAGTATGTTCTTTTAACCTTAAAGGTTCCACTTTATGAAGAAAATTGCAAGAACTCCATATTACATAATAGTAAGTCACAGTTCCTTTAATATAACTGGGCAGTCAATTAATTTAAAGAGGAAGTCAACCCATTTTTTTTCACAATAATATGTTCTAGTCTAGTATGTAGTAGTAGTTTTAGTCTAAATTTTGGTTAATATTGCATTGGTGAAATATGTGTTATGCAGCAAAATCCAACAGTTTATATCAATGTCAGGAGGCGGCCATTTTGCAACTTGCTGTTGAGTGAAAATGACATCACAGTTGCTCAGGTCTCAGGTAACAACCAAGCAAAGCTTAGCTTCAGAAAACAGGTGAGCTGTGATTGGTCATTTTCATGATGTCATTTTCAGTCGACAGCATGTGTCAAAATAGCCGCACCTTGAGATGGATAAAAAAGGGCTGGATTTTGCTGCATAACTCATATTCCACAAATCTAATATTAATCTGAATGTCATGTTTAGACTAGTGAGTTCACATAAAACACATTATTCCCCTTTAAACACATTTGAATATGGCCCATTTATACGTGTTGTCATTTCTACATTTATCGTGCTTTAATTTTGGCAAAAGGATAGTGTTGCAAAGCACAACGAGGTATCCAGTGGCGATATAAAGGCACTCACTGAATGCTTTTCAGTAAGAATCAATATTGAGTAGTAATCTACGGATGTAAAAGTGTGACTGGGGGAAAAAAATAGTGGAACATGTTGAGACGATATTGATTCTTGCTGGTTAAACTCAAGGATGCTTGTGGTCCAGTAATGGCTGCCATCAGTACACTGGACATTGTTGGATGGATACCAATCGAGGCCGTGAAGGTCATCGATAGATTGCAGCAGTAATCAATGAGGTCAGACGATGTGGATGGGGTTATCGGGCTGCGTGTGTGTGTGTGTGCAGGTAGGTCATCCGACATGCCTATGTCGAAATCGAGAGTGGTAGCGAGAGATGTTTTGTGGGCCAGTTTTACCTGTGGTAGTCGCCATTGCAGAGCGCTCGGACAGGAATGGTAAATGGCTGCCACTCTGGGTTTAATGTGTACTTCACCACCTCTGTTTTATGGCAGATCGTAAACCTAGACAAGAAGAGTGTCGATGAGGGGACAAGAGTTAAAGTGGCAGTGAAAAGAATTTGCTCATTAATTCTCTTTATGCAGACATGAGAGATAAGTATGCAAATTAAGGGGAGGAGGAGTGTGCAATGGAAAGGACAGAGACTTCGTTGCGGAAGCCAAGTATGACACTTCAAATAGGGGCTGTGTCCAGCTTTGTTTATTTCCTGGCTACTCTCCCAGTTATATTGTTTTATAGACCCTGGAGTATTATTTCATATGTGAGTCTGACTCTCTAAACCAGGCCCTTCTGTACCAATGGATTTCTGCTATCTGGAGTGCTTCACAGAGCATAAATCCCTATTAAATACCAAACCATCCTCTCACCAAGCAACAAGGCGTGTCACTTTTATTTGGATTACTTGTGCTCCACTAAGTGCCCCGAGCATTTGAAACCCCTTTAAGTCTCGGCCCTCGAATATGGTCTTCCTTATGGCCCAAAGAAAGCTGCAAAAGTGTTAATGAGGCGTTTGCTATAGCACCTCCAGTTCGATACAAGGCTGAAGCTGAAATTCAGAAAAGGATGGTGCTATATGGTGATATACTGTACTGTTTGACGGTTAGTGTTTTGTTTTTATGTGGGCTTTTTATATTAATGACCTCTCCTGTATACAGTATGCTCTCTTGGAGACATTGCTGTTTGCAATAGTGATGTGACTATTGCCTCTGTATGCATCATGAGTTGTGTGTGACTTATTAGACACTGCAGCATGCCAATATCGTGCAGTACATGCTCATTTGGGCTCTGTTATGAATCTACTGCATCTTCTCGCTCCTCCTTTCAAGATGGTTTACATGCATATGGTTACATACTGTATAGATTTAACTTGCAGGGTAACTAACTGCTGTCATAGGGTTCGATTTTGAAGAGCACTTTTTTTTAGACCAATACAGATAAGTGTAAATAACACTTTAGTACTGTACTCACTCAAGCCGATACCATTAGTACTTTTGATACATACAATTTAAAAAAAAAAATGACAGATAATTTTAAAGAATGATCTATATCTCCCAATGTAGCAAATTTCCTTAAAATTGCATGAAATTAATTGCAATTTTCTATCATACTTTGTTTTCAATTTGTTCATAAAAGACATTTTGTATAGAACATACTGTTACGTTCTGAGGTTGGATCCCAAAAGCGCAGACAAAAATAAGATTTTAACTCTTTATTCGCATAACATCAAGAGGCGTAGAACAAACTTGACTAGACGAGAAACAACAAGAATGCATCGAGAATCACGAGACGCCAAGCCCCCTTGGGCTGTGTAGATGCACAGGGGAACAGAAGTAATAATCCAACAAACACACACTTCTCGGTTTGGCTTAAATAGACAGTGAATTGATCGGATTGGCTGTGGCTAGACATGTGGGTAGCAGGACTGACATTGAATTATCTGATTGGCTGTTGACCAAGTAAAGAAATTAAAGATTCTTGACATCACATAGCTCCTGACATCACATAGCGTTTTCCAGTTGAAAGCAGATGATGGTTACATTAGTTCAAAACAGACACTTGACCTCATGGTCATGACCCAAACATAACCCTTGCATGACCCAAACTTAACCCTGGCATGACCCAGTCATGACATATACAATATAATGAATTAAAAAATATATATATATACTAGGGGTGTGAATTGCCTCGTACCTGACGATTCGATTCGTATCACGATTCACAGGTCACGATTCGATTCGATACCGATTAATCCCGATACGAATTTATAAGTCGATTGTTGCGATTTTTTTTCATTCAAATTTAGAAAATACTAATCAGTAAGCTTGTAGAGTGTAAGATTTATATGAAAATGTATTATTTATTTATCTGAAATTTCAGTCTTATAGAGGTTGTAATCTGTTTCATGTTTAAACAGCATTAAAATAAAATATTAAGGCTTAATGTTCCGTTCATATAACATTCTTCCATGCTTAAGGTGTGAATCCTAAAAAAAAAAAAAAAAAAAAAAAAAAATCGATTTTGCCTATTTTGAATCGATTCGAGAATCGCGCGATGTAGTATCGCGATATATCGCCGAATCGATTTTTTTTTAACACCCCTAATATATACAATTAAATGAAATTAATCCAGTCCCAATCAAAATATGTGGTTGTACAATTTCTTTTGAAGGAATACGGTGAAGTGCAAAGAATAAAATTCAATACGATCGTAATTCAGTTTACAAATATCTATCATTTAAATAAAGCTGTGGCAACACACGTTTGTCACTAACTGTGGCGTCTCAGTCTGACCACTAAGTGGCACTCATGTAAAGAAGAACTAATCTGACATCATTTCAGAGTGCTCTACTTCTAAGATACAAATGAGAGGTTGGAAAGCTGCAATCTTGTTGGTGTGGAACAAAATATGGAATTTATGATTAGCTGCTGGAGACATGCGTCTCAAGTCCCAGAGTGCTGCAGGCTTGCCCTTCAGCTTTTAGTGTACTTCTGACTGACATTACTTGATCAACTTTTGGACTGTCATCGAACCAGCTCACCCTGTCCTTTTTTTAGAGTGTGGGCCAGCAAGGACATTTGCCCCAAGTTATCAACTAAAACACCATTCTGTCAACATGACTTATTTTTCTTTTCCCTCGGCTAAGAAAAATTCAACTGTAGCAACAAGTGGTTGCAATGTGACAAACACTGTACAGATTCTGTTGAACTACGTATATAGTGGTGCCTGTTAGCTAGACAGAATTAGTACATAGGGTTTTCTTGTACATAGCATACAGCTTTTGTCATCATACCATAAATACCATTGAAATCAATATAGAATGATTAAAAACAGTGATCTATTGTATGATGACAAAATGCAAAATGTATGAAAACCTACAGTCAAGAGGTTCTGGCTTCAAATTTGAGCCCAGGCCCTCCTGTGTGGAGTTCACGTTTGCCTTTTCCTTATATCCTTATATAGATTATTTTTGTGGGTACTTGTGGGTAGCATCCTCTAACCACCCCAAAATACCCACCTTCACTTATCTTTGAAGACATTGTGAATGGTTGTTTGTCTATATGCCTGATCAATTGGCTGGCCACCAATCCAGGATATACCGTTGTCCAGAGATGGATGGATGGATGGATGGATGGATGGATGGATGGATGGATGGATGGATGGATGGATGGATGGATGGATGGACATCCAGAATTTGGACATTTTCATTTAGGGCTGTCCTCACTTTTAATGCCAGGGTTTTAGCTAACTATTTTGAATCGTTTTATGGGAATAATAAATGTACACAGTACACTATTATAAAAGTTGTCCACTGGTTTCTTTTCATTGTGTCAAAATGTAAATGTCATTTCAGTGTTGTCCCATGAAAAGACATAATTTAATATCTGCAGAAATGTAAGGGGTCTACTCACTTTTATGAGCTATGGTGTAGCTAGGTAGATAGTAGCTAGTTAGCTAGCTAAGTAGCTACAGTAGACTAGACACCGTCCTAACTAGCTAGACAGACAGACAATTACTTACGTTCCATCTTCATTGCTTCTGTAGAAAACCATAAACGGGTCTGATTTCCCAAAAAAGTCCTTCTTGTCTAGCTTGTTGGCACAGAACTGCATAGTGGCGCTGTCCTAGTGAGCAGATGGGGGAATAATAATGAGAGTAAAGCAGAAAACGATAAGTACCATTAAAAACTGTGTTACAGTTTATGTCGATTATGCTGTGCAGATTTTGCATGCTGCATGCAATCGTAAGACATTCTAATAGAGTGACAATTTACAACAACAACTGCGAAGCCATTACACAGTAAAAATCACTGAGTTGAGAAATGAAAATGTCACAATAATGATAGTTTTGTATTGTTAGAAGTAATTCCATGTGAAAATTGCCCTTGCAACTGTTTTTGGTTAGCAAATTACACATGACCTCTTTTTTTATTTTTTTTTTATTTTTTTTTAAACTTGGTTCTCCTTCCTAAAGCAATCTTTATTTTATTTATGTATTCTTTTTTATTATTAGTATTATTTCTGCTCCAAAAACCACAATCAACACCACCTTACAAAGATTAAAAAAGAAAATAACATTTAAAAATCAGGCATTTTTTGGAGGAGGGAAAAAATCACTTGGTAAAATCGTGACAAAAACAGCCATACTGCTGAGAGATTAATTCATGCTGTAAGCTTTTTATCTCTCTAACAGGTAAGCCTTATTGTGCATTTTTCCACACATTATTTATCATGTAGGACTTACAGCATGTCCAAATATAAATCACTAGCAAGCCTTTAAGGCTTGAGGTACTTTCTTAATGCTCCCCTCCCAATGGCTGCCTCTTATAGTTTGCAGTCCGACTAACGCTTGGATGCACGCTGTGGCTAATCTATGCGATAGTGTTCATTACAATACTTTCACACACTTTAACAATAAATTGCTGTTGTTGTCATCATTGCCTGAGGTCGTACACCAGGCAGCCAACGCTCCACTAATGATAGCTTGATAGCTTTTTAATGTCACAGCTTGCACCTCGTGTCAGCCGGTGCGCCGGGTGGCAAATCAGTTAAGGGATGGATGTGAGGTTCCAAGTGTGACAGATTGTGTGAGTGTTTCTGTGCATGCATACCGTCGATGCCCGTTCACATTCCTGGTTCGGTTTTCTCCCACAGTGAGCCCCTGCCGGGGGGGATAAATCACTCCCAGCTAGGCACTTAGCAGCAAGCATGACCACTCCAACAGCGAAAGGAGCTTCATCTGCCTCCTTTCCCCTCACCCTGGGGGTATCTACAGTACCTACTGCACATCTGCCACATTTGACAATTGACACCGTCTTTTTGCAGAGCTCATTACATTTCATCTGAGTACCCATTCATCTCACATGCTGCTTGCTCACTGTATGACGCATTAACAGCTGTCTCATACAACATGCAAGATGATCTAAAAGTGAGGCGCATTATACTTGTAAGAGGTGTTTATATGTTTGAAAATTATTCATACTCAAGCACTCAATGTCTTTTTGTCTTTCCTTGTGGATAGCAACTGCACGTATGTCTGCAGTTGCCTGCTGTGTTTGTCATGGGCATGGAACTTCACAGGCTGAGACCCTCAAAGGCTGTCAGAGGTGACAGTTACCGGTGACTCAGAAGCATTTTGATGTATGGTATACACATATTCCAGGAATTTACAGTAAGATTAGAAATGGCACAACGATATTTGCGGTTTCACTGACATCCATCCATCCATCTACCTATCTATCTATCTACATACTTATATTTCAAACAAATATACTGTTTTATAATTATTTCATTATTTCCAAATAGGGTTCGACTGATTGAACTTTTACTAATTTTACACGTTTCCATCGGGCGACTCTGCTCGACGCACAAGGCAATTACTTCACACTTGCCCCAAATTCGTCACGGATTATGGGGTCCACGGAGGCTACATGAGGAGCGGCCAAAAATAATTTTGCACTGGGGCCTCTCAGCATGATGTTACGCCACTGCTTAGAAGATAAGATATTGCTCTACTTATGCAGAAATTAAAAATACAGAGGGTGAGCAGATGTCCTGGTTTGGCCAGGACAATTTTTTTTTTCTCATTGCGATTCATACGAAAAAAAAAACCCATTAAAATTGAACTGAACTATTTACTTCCAAATTCACATTTACATCCGCATCTAATCGATAGCAGGATGGACTTATGCATTAGGCGGTCACTGGAACCATAGACATCTATAAAGACTAGATGTCTTACGGCGCAGAATCCAAGGTCCCCACACAGCGGCCATCTTGTCACAGGCAGGCAGCATGGTCAGTTGTATTAACTGTGAGCGAAGGTGAGTGATCTGAACAAACATAAACTCTGCTGTCTCGCTTCGAACTTGACAGATTTCCACACGGTTATTTATTAATTATGTGGATTATTAAAAGAACATGTACAATAAAACACATAGTAATGAATGAGAGAGGCGGAGCAAGATGACTGTGGCAAGATGGCTGCCCCGTGCGGACATTCCATTCCATTGGCCAGCAGCGTCTTTATTGAAATCTATGACTGGAACTAGAACTACTTCCTGCTTTTGCATCTAAGTATTTTGGGAAATGTAGTCCTACTATCTACTGCAGTCGGCAGTCGCTAGTCAGACAACGTAAGTTGAGCTTTCTAGCGGTATATTTCCAATCTTACAATGTGGGCCAAAAAGGTTGGATAATGGTGAGTGCAATTACATGCTTAGCACTGTTGAACAGTCAACAAAGATCACATTTAGCATTAGCAACCCCAACAACGCTGCCCCACCCATCTAGTTTGCTAGCAACTGGGCTAATTTACATAATATGGCCCACAAACCACTGTAATTGGCCTCCATCAGTGCGAAGAGTCATCATTTTCCAGTGATGGCTGGGTAATGTCAAAGGCAGAAGTTTAGCAGCGCTGCAGTGTTTTTGGATGCGCAAATTAGTGTAAGCTAACAAGTTTATCAACGTTAGTGTCTGATTACTGACTGGCATGTGTAGTATGTTTTTGTGATTTGTCAACACTGAAATTATGATTCAGGGGTCAAAACAGTGCTGCCCCTGGTTGTCATGGTAACTCAAATCATATGCATGTGATTAACCCCCCCCCCCCCCCCCCCACTTCTTCCACGCATTGAAAGGTTTGTGTGTGTTGTTCAAGTTTGATTTTATCAGCCATTTTAAAAACACTTTTGTCTTTTTACTGTATAACACAATAGCCATGGCTTTTTCAATGAATAAAGGAACGCAAACCCTCTTATCAATTAATGCATTAAGGAGTATGTAGTCACAGAATACTTTATTCGTTCTTTTATCTTGGGGCAACTTGCAAACCCGTGTCATATTCACATGAATTAATATGGAAGCAAGTGGCATAACAAAAGCAAGACCTGCTTCTTCTTCCTCTCATCACATTATACACTTTGTTCCAGGGTTCCCATTAGTCTTCCCAAGTATTTGAACAGTTTTGTGCATTGGTGCTGCTATTACCCTGATTCAGCCAGAGTGAAAAGACGCACAAAGGAAGTACTGCTGCGATAATAGGCACATAAAAATATTTATGGCGATGAACAGTGTTGGGGATATTAAATATGCATCTGCCCCTGCCTCATTAACGTTCTGTTGCACAAACTCATATTCTTGCTAAGATTGAGGATCAACAGCATTTGTTAAAATGGAGGTAAAAACTATCAATATTTAAACCATACATGTGTGAATGTTTGTGTCCTGTACGTCAATATCTTTGAATGGAACCGACGAAACGACAATTACTAAACCCTCCTCCCCTTCAAAGTACCACATCATTATTTTTCTTTCTGTCTGAATGTTTCTTCTTATTTGGCATTTTGGCATCTTACTGCACAGAAATGTGCAAACTGTTTCCAGACAGCACTTCTTCATCTATAGAATAGTAGGTAGATGAGATCATTTTTTCTTAACACAGTAGGAACTGAAGACTTTTGTAGTGAATTTAAATTAAATTGGGTCATGATCACATTGCTTTCTTGCCAACTGAATCTCAACAAAGTTAATTTAGGACTGAATAGTCTCGGGCTTGTTGATATCACATTACCAAACGTATACTGAACTGTGGGGGGGAAATGAAGGAGATGATCCAAATGTGCTAAAGGATGAAAATAGCTTCAGATTCCAAATAGGGATTCAATTAAAGGATAATGTCTGCAAACAGTGAGGGTTTGCGTTTGTGTGTCCTATATGGCGACAAGGTCAGGCTGGGCTGAGTTTTAATTAAGCAAATCTCGGCCTCACAATGTCATTATCCAAGCTGATTCTGGAGGTACGAGCTGGTACCTGCCGGGTGTGAAATAATCCTCTATCGATTCACTTCACTGTGTTTGTTTCATTCTCTCTGACACTCACACACATGTGCACACCCCAACCTCCTTAATTCTTCATCTTTTAATTGCACATTTGCTTTTGTTTTCAATATTTCACATCTGCTCCCGCTTTCATTGCCTGTCTGCCTCTGTCTTTGCACAATTTGTTCGGTTTCACTCTCTTGCTTTCCAATATCCTGCTCTAATGTGTGCGCGGTGAGCTCAGTGGAGCATCCACAGCTTCAGACCGCAGGCTTAGTCGAAAGAATGATCAGCATTCACCTCATCATGTTGCGGGGCCATTTCATTCAACAGTGTGCCACTCCGCTGAGTGACAACAGATGTCCTGTCTGCTGTGTTGTGAGAGGGGTGAACGGGTCAGATATAGCCGCCAGCATAAACACACGACCATATACAGGTTGGGGGATAAAATAAGTAGATATCAATGAGCGGGTATTTGGGTCTGGTGATCTGTCAGCCTGCACAGATCCTCACACTAATTGGCGAGTACAATGACGACTCCACCAGTGAAAATACAGTCATTGCTTGTCTTTATTTTATTTTATTTTATTTTATTTTATTTTATTTTATTTTACCCCTTCAGACTCAGTGCTTCCGCAAATGTACACAAATAGCCACCAGCCATCTTCTCGCTCATTATTCTGTGTGTGTGAATTGGCACACTCCACATTAAAGGAGGACCGGGAGAGTTGTGGAGTTTGAGACAGGAGAGCCCCTCAAAACAGGCTGGTTTAAAAAGGTATATAAAAAGTGAGATAAGAGTGCTGTAATTATTGAACCTTCAGGAATTTTGACTAACGCATCTCATAGATATTTGATGACAACACCTGGGAGTGGTTTTACTTGGTGGAAACATTGCATAATATGCCTTCTTAGAAACTGTAGCCAAAGCATCCTCCCCCCAAGGAAAAAATAAATAAATGAATAAATTGTCAAACTACAGCTGGTCGAAGTTGATATATTTTTGTCTCTTTTTAACCTGTTTTAAGATTTTATGACAAAGATATATATATTTTTTGTCTTAGGAGCAGTCTTAATCATCCTATACTGAGCTAAGGGATATATTTTACATTCGTAAACGAGCACCAAAAAAAAATGTCACACAAAGTATATATACAGCAATAATGATGCTGTCTTCTCATTGCCGTTGTCACATTTATGAATCAAATTCACGAAGCTCAGAATCTGTCTGCCTGCGTCTCAATCAAATCCACCAAATTTGCGTCACATCATCTGCACCACAATTTAGACCGGCTTTTCGCTAGTCTAAATCTAGTCTACTTTTGGTCACTAATAGCGTTTTTCCACTGCAGCCAGCACGGTGTTAGCGAGCATTTCCATTACAGCTACCCATGTCGGAAGTGGACCGTGCCAAGCTGCTCGCGGCCCTCTCGCCTACCGGGGCCAGAGCGAGCCCAGGACATGACGTAAAATGTGGGTGGTCGATACTGTGATGTCATCAGTGGGCTTACCAGCCTCGTCTTTTTCGACAAGTGTTCGTTGTCTTCTTTGCCCTCACTGCTATCAGTGTGTATAGCCTCGAGGGCTTTCAGACGATAAAATAATAAAATAAAATATCATCCTTTTCTTCGCAGCGATCCTCCTTCCGTTGCGAGCTCTGAAGAAGCGCCACAAATAACAGAACGAGCAACCGATACCGGGCAGCGTCGTCCTCCATGGCTTCTGCGTTTTGGTTGTTTTTTTTCCCCCCGCGCTTGACTATTGTGTCGCAGCCGGTTATGCGTCACTTCCGCCCAGCGTCCCAGACGCACATTGAGGGTGGAAACGCAGTGCGTGCGTGGGTTGAGATGGGCTGGCCCGCCAGCGAGCCGACAAGCGCGGTGCTGGCCTGCAGTGGAAAAACGCTATTTATTGCCAAACTCCTCAAGGGCATGCAATAGAATACACTGGAATACCTATCAAGGCATAGAGCTGCAACCAAGCTCCAAAACAAGCTAAACTAGACTGGCGCCAGCAGGAAAATGCAGATGTGCCATTTTTATGCCGAGCGCACGGGCGTCTGCAAAAATGGTGTCACTGATGAAGTACAGTTACATTTGCCTGCCTTTAGTCCAGTTCCCACTCTGTGACTGTATGAATGTGACAGTCAATGGTTGTCTGTCTTTGTATGTGGCTGTGACTGACTAGTGACCAGTCCAGTCAAGTATTCTGGGATCGGCTCCAGCCTCCCTGTGAGCCTTAACAGGATGAGCAATAGGAAATGGACGTATGATCATAAAATATCAAAAAAAAAATGTGTACTTTCCATAATCAATCAAGCAGCTTTTCCAAACTGTCATTTGTGATAATAATGATGGTGTACTTACTCTGCAGTTGCTCAGCTCCTCTGCAGACAAGATGATGGTGCCGCATTTCTTCCCCGGGATCCCTCTGTGGTAGATTTTATGATCAGTTACAATAATTAAATAGACAATAATTCATGCTCAGCAACATTAAGGTCATATTTTGTGGCTTTGACAGTTGTGCTGTGTCAAGGTCAAAACTGTATCTATCATCTCTAGTAATATATGTTACATTCTGTCTCAACGTAAATATATCTTAGTTGCTACTATGCATTTGGAGTATGCACTTATCGGCCACAACAGTTGCGACTGGGGATGTTCGATATCACTTTATTATTATTATTTTATTTTTATTTCAGACCGATACCAGTTGAGTACTCAATTCTTAAGAAGTCACCAATACCGATATCACATATTGATACAAGTACTTTCGATACATGAAAAAAAAGACAATTTTAAAGAAAGACCTGTTTGTGCCATTATAGCATTTTTTTTTTGTTAAAATTGCATGGAATTCATGGCAATTTTCTAGTCTTTTAGTGTGTTCCTTGAAATAGGGCTATGTATCAGTCTGATGCCAATACCTGGCATCGGTACTCGCCCATCCCTAGTTGATACACTACAATCAAATGGAAAGCATGCAACACAAGGTACACGAAAACAATGTACTTTAGAAATACAAATACAAAATACAACCACATTACCAAAAAAATTCTAAAATTGTAAATACCACTCTGATAGTGTAAATCAAAACTAAGCATTTTACATTTTCAAAGGCAGAATCTTTGATCGAGCTCTCATGTTGCATTACAATTCTGCAGTGTGCAGTGATACCTAATGAAGAGTATGCAATAGTTGGGGAAGCAGTCCTATTTATTTATTTATTTATTTTGTGGCTTTTTGCATTTTTTTATTGAAAGAAAAGGATTCAGGTTTAATTTTCCTCTCGCTCTCGTATATACCTTTGTCCCATTCATAAATGCAACATGAACAAACATGAGTCTGTTTGAAGACTCATGAGCCAAGACAGTGAGTGCCAGATTGCACGTTTAACATCAAACGAGGCTTGCACTGTTATCTCATGCAAATTGAGGCCATGAGCTGCATGTGTGAATTTGCATGTTTTTAAGTTGTCCAGATCAAATGATTCTCAAAGAAAAAGAAAGATGGAAGAGCCAGAAAGTATTTTTCACTCATTTGTAGTATACAACATATAATGATCTTATATACCATGGATATTGTATTTATACTTATGTATTTATTTACTACATTTAATTATATTGCCCATGACATGGAATTTACAATGTTAGAGATTGTGAGGAGAAATGATGTGAGGACAGTAAATGCTATATAAAAACACACAAGCAAAAAAACTGTGCAGTGCGCAATATCCTGTTTACCAAAGTTAAACGCCAAATGATTTCATTCAGTAATGTAACAGACCATAATAATAATAGTCTCCAGGCGGCAGAATTCAATCTGTTTATAAATCCGTCCTCGACATTTTAGCTCTTAAACTTCCTGTGGGCCTTGATGATCAGAGTTGTTGGCCCCCAACATTACAGAGCAGCTTTTGCTTTGGCTATAATAACGCCTCCCTGGGAGACTACATTTAAATTAATCTCCTTAATAATTCATAGGTGAGTTTATTGTAACAAATATTCCCAAAGAAAACAATGTGTACAAGACTCTCCATTGTGCAACTTGCTCAAAATGTACTCAAAAAACTTTTAACAGCCTTATTAAAACTTCCCAGTGGTTTTCTTCAGAAAACGAATTGGGCTGGAAGTCAATTTTGCTCCACAAAGAGGCTGTCTGTTTCGCTGGGTCCTCGTCGTCTTAAAAGTGTATTTCCTGGCGACAAACATTTGTTGGCTGTGCCAGTGTAGATATTCATGAAAATGGTTGTTCCACTCCCGTTTGTTCTCTACTAAAAAGTATTGTCATCTGTGTTGTGGAGATTACCCCAGCTGAGTTCGACATGAACACCACCACCCCCCTGCTCCCCTTTAAATCATAACAGCCCAATCATTTTGTTGTTTCCTTGGAAAATGTAGCACTTTTGTTTTAAACAGCAGGCCATAAAAATGATTTATGTGTCTCATCTGAGGATTATTACAGTTTCTGTTGATATTTTACAAGTTGATTAATGACCTTGTTAATCACTTGTGTGTCATATTAAGAAGCAAGTGTCATATTATCTTGGAAATATCGCAGAAGGCGGGATTGTAACAGCAGGGGGGCATCTCAAGGACATGGAGGATAAGAACATAATAATGAGTCAATCTGTGGGAGGTTTGCTAACATAATTGGGCTGCAGAGTCAACGTTTTACAACCATCACCCGCAACATTTGTAAAATCCAATTAGAGCTTAATCATCTGTTTTAGAAGATATCATTTGCAAATGTGCTCAATATATACAGTAGGCCGTAGTAGTTTTACAGTCATACGTTAAACAAATTTTAATATCTCTCAAGGGGAGGCAACATATATCAGCTTTCTATTGATTCTGATGTAATTAAAGTATAGCAAATGAAACCCACTATTATCATCAGGCAAGCCCAAATTAGCATTGCCCCCCTCAGCACCTTAGTTAGTGATTGGCTCTACTGGAAGACATTAATTAATGGCAAGACATGTAATAAAGTGTAATGTTTTGCCGTTTTAATATTCTTTCTTCCTACAGAGCGGAGGATGTCCATGAATATGTAATATGTTGTTTGCATGTGTTGCTACTCCTTAACATGTAAGCTAATTTCTGTTAGCTCAGCTACAGTGTTTTGCATTACGTTCACATTAAAATGGCAGACTTTCATTAGATGATAAGGTTTGGTTGGCTGACCATTTTGGTGTTTAAATTAGGGGTGTCAAAAAATCTGTGTGTTAATTTTGAGTTAATTTAAAGTTCCTTTAGTGTCACAAATTTTTTTTTAACGTGTGATTAATGACTGCCCCTTACTTGGAAAGCTTGTACTGCGGGGGCACAGTGACATATGTGACTACCCAGACAGGAATGCCAATTTTGAAGGCCCAGAATGCTTCACTTCAAGCTGTAAGCACTGTACTTCCTCTTTCTTATGTATTGTATAATGTACAGTTTATGATGTGTCTTTATATTGGACTGGCATCTCCTCATGCATTTTATTATTTGTCAATTATTCGTTTTGTTTCACCCACACATGTGAGAGAAGACCATCACTGAAAAATATGTGATCCCTATTCAAATGTCAAATGTTACTCACTGCTGTACTTAAGATGCAGTTAATGGCACTATCATTTTCCAGTGATTGGTACTTAAGTGTCAATGAGATCGCTACAAGTTGCTTGCCAACATTGCAGAAGAGAAGTCAGGTGTGAACTTAGTTGTAATTGTAGGAAGTGGGAATTTTTGAGCAACACGTTGCTAAATCGTTACGGGCATTTACTGTACTTTTTGCTATTCTTTTGCAATGAAGAAAAAGAAGATGCAGAACTTTTAAATGACTCTGTTTTCCCTACATCTACGTCTGTATATAAATATTAATACATTCAGTGCACAACATGCAATCACAGATGTGTTAAGGTCAGACTGGTTGCACAATGGCAATCTAAGAAATTGATTTGCCTACAAATTATCTGCATGTGTGACAATTTCACTCTTGAATGAGTTAAATTGTTACCGCTTACAATTCCTCGATTAAAAATGATGTTGAAATTTAAAGCTTTCTGTCACATCTCTGCTTCCTTCTGGTTAACAGGCGCCGAACAAAGTAGTCTTTCCAGCTGTGTGCAGAGGTGAGTAGGTAAAAGTCAACTAGGAGGAGACCTTTAAGCTGCACACTGAAAGGCCTCCATCAATGTTCAACATCCCTGTCATGTGTACAAGTGATGTGAGAAGCTGTGAGTGCTTTTTGGCACCAAGGATTCAATACGAACACCCACTCTAAAACATTTCAACAGCATGTTATCAGCCACTGGCCTTGAAATGAAAAACATACTCATGTTCGTGTACAGATTTTAACAGATCTATTTGAAGGTGGTGAAATCCAAAAATCAACAAGTACGACACACAATGGATGCACGCTGTTGACAAGTAACTTCAATATATATGCTCAACCATGGATTGATGTAGTGTTTGGCAATGAAATGTTCAGGTCTGGTTGATTCGATTTAGCATTTAAACTATAATATTTAATCAAAATATTTGTCAGTCGCATTTTGTGTTATTAACTGAATTTACAGCCACAAAATTCAGCCGTTTTTATCTATCTCAGGGGGCAGCCATTTTGCCACTAGCTATCCACTGAAGATGACATCAATGTTGTTCAGGGCTCAGGCAACGACCAATCACAGCTCACCTGTTTTCTGAAGCTGAGCTGTGATTGGTTGTTACCTGAACCCTGAGCAACATTGGTGTCATCTTCAGTGGACAGCAAGTGGCAAAATGGCTGCCTCCTGAGATAGATAAAAAACAACAACTGGATATTGCTTCATAACTCATATTCCACAAATGTAATATTAAATCAGAATGTCATGTTTCGACTAGTGAGGTCAGATATAACATATTATTGTCAAGAAATGTTTAAGGTTGACTTCCACTTTAAACAACTCTGTCCCAGTTCCCCTCAAAATTCTTGTTTCACTTTTAGACACCTTAATTCCAGCTAATCTAAGAACCACTGGAAAGAGGAGATGAAAATCAAATTTGAAACTCACTATTGATTTGCAACAGCAAAACGTAATATTCCAGTTATGGAGAAGAGACCTCATGAGGATGCCACGCAAGATGATAGCACTTCCTCAAATGACCCAAAACAATGAAACAGAACATTCATCGAATAAACGCATCTAGGAGGTGGTGATAGAGCCGCAACATTAAAGAGCTCATCTTGCAATAGCTGAAGATGATGAAGAAAAGAGCTCATGTATGAGGGTCACTGTGGAGTCAGAGAAATGCTGCATGTATAATATAACCTGCCCGTCCATCAGCGCAATGCTTCAAAGACTCAGCCTTCGTTTTTGAACCTCTGACATTAAAGCAGCAATGAGGAATAATTGGCTTGTTTTGTTTTGCTTTGCCTACACTACTTATGTTGACTACTATATAGTTTTTATTTAGGCCTGTGTACTTCAAGGTAAACGTGGAAAGGCCAGACGCTAAAGATGCCATGGCAATGAATAGAAACAGCATGATTTGATTCTTTCGAATATGTCCGTTTTTCATACAGAGCAATGATTCAAGTCCCAAAGTGATATTGAAACAGCTTTGTAGGCATTGCTGACATTTACATTTGAATGTATTTAATGTCTACAGGGCACAAATTGTTGATCCCCGTGAACCCTGCCTAGCAACAAGTGACATGCAAACCTGTGCCATGACAAAAAAGTTAACTTGAGCATAGGTGTGCCAAGCCTATTTTTAGGGGTGCCGAAGGTCATTTATCTAAAAACAACACATCAAAAAAGACATTCATTCAATTGTATCAGAGCACTAGTGCAACAGTTTTGTAATGACGGCTTTTCTCAGTCAGATGTTCAAAGTCAAGTTTCGTTCACAGATAAGAAGCACTAGAGATAATCCGACCTGTTGAAAGTGAGATTGTGCTGGATGTCGTCCAGAAGTGCACATTGGCAAAAAGATCCACGGTTAGAAAAGAACCCAAAGTATCTCATTGATTCAACAGTGCGCCAGAGAACATCAAACCTGCCCAGAGAAATGAGAGGTCTGACCTAACTAAAAAGAAGTAGAGGATGAACAATGAAGTCTTTAAATATTAGAAAATTGAATTTCTTGAAGGACCTCTCAGTTACAGAAAATCTACAAATTATCTAAGACTCCAAATTTTGCTAATGAAAAGTCTTTATTTGTATATGATAGATTTGTTTTTGTTGAAAAAGGTCATCACATTTTCAGAAAAACATCCTGGATCAGAATATTACGTTCAAAGAAAGAAGCAAGTATCACACACACCTAATCCCATACCAAAGGTCAATTAGGTCAATCCATAATTGACACCAGTCATATCACACAACAGCCCCTTTTACAATTCGATATCTTTGTTTTTCCAGATCATTGTTGTGTATTAACAGCACTAACACAAAAAAGGGAGACCGAGTTGCACGTGAAGCAATATCTTCCTTTTGTTGAGTACTTTGTGAAAGGGAAGCACATTCTCCAGACTGCTTGTTTCAGCACCACCAGATATTCAATAGGATTTAGATGAGGGCACATCCAAGGTCACTTTAGAATAGTGTAATGTTTTATTCCTCAGCATTTTTTTTGTGTGTGTGTTTTAGCTGTGTGCTTGTTTTTTTTTTTTTTTTGATTTTTTTTTTAATTACTATCCTGTGGACCCATGACCTGAAGCTGAGACCAAGCTGTCTGTATAGCTGAGTGGACAGAACATTTCGCTCCAGCCTTTATTGTCTTGAGATTTCATTGTACAATGCTCAAATTCAAGAGTGGCTAGCAAGAACTTGCTAGCGTTAACAAGAGTGGCTAGCAAGAACGAGCTTGAGTGGCTAACAAGAGCGGCTAGAGGGAGAAGCTAGCAAGAGCAAAGCAGAGGGTGAAAAGCGGCGGGATCTCAAATCACGGGAATCAGCGTTGACCACGTTCGCAAAGTTCTTCTACTTCCGGTATCCATAGCAGAAAGATGGCGGTAAAGCCTATCAGTATAATTAATAGTTAATATAATATAATATGATATAATATTAGTAATTACTAGACATGAAATTATAATGCAGAATTGTGATAGAACAGACTTTTTTTGCATCTTATTTTTTTAATTAATAGAGGGTTTTTGAAATAATGAATTATTACTTCACCACTAGATGGAACTAAATCCTACACACTGTCTCTTTAAAAAAAAATGTTGTATTGCGATGTATCGGTCTTTCTTTAAATTGATCTGTCATTGTATTTTTTGGGTGAAATTTTATGTATCGAAATTACTAGTGGTATCAGTAGGCCTACCTCGTATCTGCATCAGTGACTAGTCAAGAGTTGAGTACTTGTGATAATATCGGTCTGAAAATAACATAATATTGGACATCCCAAAACTTTAATTGTATTATTCTTAGAAGTGGTGGTGTTAGTAGTAGTAGTATAAAAAAGTACTAATGTGACATATTGTATAACAAATCTCTCACTTGATTTTGCATTCAAAATTGTACAGCATCTCAGCCAAATTACTGTATATGTATTTTTTAAAAAGTCAATAAAATCCCAGTTCCATATCCATCTCATACTAGATGTGTCATTGTTATTGATTTCACTAATTCTCTACCAATTTTAAAACCATTGCTAAATAGAGTCCAACAAAATTACTGCCCTCACGTTATGAGGGAAGGAATGGATGAGAGAATACATGCACGCGCGCACACACACACACACATAATAAACTTGGAGACTCCAACCTCCTCAATTACCCACTGCAGATTCTACAGTGCCTCGGCCATTCATGACCTCATTTAACTTTATTACAACTACCAGTGAAAGTGCACCATTAATCAAATTGTACTAGGAAAGTGTTAGCAGCCAGCCACCATGAAAGTAAAGAAATGGACTCAAATGAGTGCCTGTTCTTGTGTTCAGCCTCTGGCTGAGAGAAGAAAGTGACCCAGTATCCATCACGCTCTCAAATAAAGCACATGCTGCATCAAAAGACAACACTGACTGCCGTTTTTCCTCAGAGGTTTGGTCTCACCCAGCTGAGGAAGATAATCAGTTATTATAATTCAGATTGGGCTAAATATTTCATTTGGTGACCTTCCATTGGCTACTGCATGTCCTGTCAGAAGAAACACATTGATATGGAGGCTGAAACAAGACAGGAGCGTTGAAAGAAAAAAGTGAAACGCGCATTCAACAGACTCCTTTATCGCATCCAATAGCGCTAACACTCAGTGGGGAGCAAATGACACCTTAGGCAATCAGCATCGTAACAACAGCAGCCAATTGTACGCTTTGTTTGCAATCAATGATGCTGGGCCCTCTCATTTGTTTTGGAAGGAAAAACAATTTCATTTGCTAAAACAGCCACCTCGGAGTGTTTTAAGCCTTGCGTGAGGTGTGTAGGAGGAGAACGTATTCCCATCTGTCTGCTCATTCCCAAGCAGATGACTGCAAGGTGCAGAATAACCCAATACAAGAACTCATCCTTAATGACATCCGTGTATTTTTGTATACTTAGTGCAGTGATTGAGATTTCAAATTAGATCCACAAGGGCAGAAATTTTCTAAACTGATGGTCCGGCTCAGTGAGAGACGAGTGATCGATTGTTACCCGCAGGATGAGGAAATTGACTTTAACTCAGTTTTAGGACACGATCAATGCTGGAAGATCGCACGACTTTCTGTCATGTCGCTGAACATTCAAATGCAGGCAAGACAAATTATTTTGAAGTGCAAAGGCATTTAGAACTGTTGGGTTTCCCCTCTCATCCATCTATTCATTTTCTTTTCTGCGCACAGTATTCTGTTCAAGGACACGGTCGGGGCTTCAGATGGTCCCAGCTGATTTACAGCACAAGATGGATTTTGAGCTGGACCAGTCAACTGGAGCTTTGAGTGTAATTGATCCTACACGAACGAGTAACATGAAAGTCAGATATAGACCAAACCAAAATCAGATTTTGGCTAAATTCTAAATTGAAATGAATTTTTAATGAGTGGTGCTATCTGGAAATGGCACAATACTGTCATGTAATATTGTAAAACGTTATGTTCAGAGATTTTATTTCATGAAATTCTGACTGTGGATGGTATGGCAAACCATGACTTGTTGCGATTATCTGTATGTCAGGGATGATTTTTTTTTTTTTTTTTTTGTGCTAGTGCAGCCTTGGTACAGACCTTTTATTGATCATATTTAGAATAAGCCTGTGGCTGGGCAGACTTTTTTTTTCTTGAATGAAAAGGAATTTATAGCATTTTGGATAAGGTTTGTAGTCACTAGTCAGGGAATTACAGACGGTGACCAAAGAGGATATCAATGATATCACTTTTTTGTGGTTTGCTCCTATTTATTCGGACGTAATCATCACAACGTATTTAATAATAGGAGGAATCTCAGAGGTTTGTTTGCCTTTGGTTTCTTTTTAGCAGTTGTACAGCAAATGCATCCATCCATCCATACATACATTTTCTTGACCACTTATTCCTCACAAGGGTCGTGCTGGAGCCCATCTCAGCTGAGAGACCGGAGTACCCGGAGAAGACCCACACAGGCACGGGGAGAACATGCAAACTCCACCCAGGAAGGCCGGCGCCTGGACTCGAACCCGAGTCCTCAGTACTGGGAGGCAGACATGCAGACTTAATCACCATGCTGCCCACAGAAAATGTAGCTTGAGCTTAATTTTTTGGCTCAAATTCTGTTCCTGGAATTGTATGTGAACAACTAAGATACCAATGGCCCTGTCATCGGCTTACCCGAGGTATATTTGTTTTTGATATATATTTTTTGGGATAGTTTGTTTGATTTAGATGCTATATAGAGCAAAACATAACATTCTTCATTGGCTAATAGCTGGAAGAAATAAAGGCAGAAATGAACGAACAAAAATGAAAATCTGCATGACCAGCGTGACCAACAGGAACAAAAGAGAAAACCCACAAATCTTTCTTCACTACTGACTGACTAAAGTAACGCTCATTGCATTTCAGTGTTCTTGACCAAAAAGATGGTGGCTCTTCTTCTCACTCTCAACCAGGATAAAGATTGCAGTCGTCCAAATTTTTTTCTTAATGAGCAGCCACGCAGGCACTGTGGGGATGTCAGCTCCACAAAGCCTTGTTCAAACAGTTTCTTTTTGATTCTGATCAAGGAGTTGACATTCCTGTGGGGCAGTCAGACACATTTCTACAGAGCTCAGCAGCCTAGAACCATCCGTTTCCCATCACCTAGCCCCTTCAATCATGAACTGCCTGGGGGCAATTGCAGGCGCCACTTTTCATCGTGGCATCAAGGACTTCCCAGTACATTTTAAAGATGGAGTTGGAGTGGGAAGAAGTACAACGGTCCCCTCACTCTTTCACTCAACTTCTCGCCAAGTGAATGCCGACAAAGGAAAATAATTGCTTTACGCAATTGTGCTTTAAATATTGTCAGTTGTTCCAAATACTTTTTTTTTTATTCAATTACAATTGGGAGAACTTAACTCATTCACTCCCCAGCCATATTCACTGAAGCAACCCCGGCTGTTTTACGGGATTTTGACTGATTTTGCAAGGCCCACAGAATATTGTGTTCTATTGCTATAAAAACATGGAACCTACCAAAAGAAAGATTAGAGTCTCTTCCTTCATCAAGAAAAAAAAAAAAAAAGAGGATATTTCTATCTGTTTCCGTTTTGCAGCAATTAGCATTATAATATCGCTCAAAGTTTCATCATTATTCACAAATCTGTTTACAATTGTGGGGAAATCAGCTTGTTTTCAACATGGCCCTGGTTGATCTCTTATACTCTGCGGCCACCTGCTGGACGTTTTTGTAATAACTATCATTGCTTCACCCGTTCTCTGCATTTGAGAGGCTGCATCAAAGCCTGCTGTATGCTCTAGCATAAATAAAAAAATAAAATAAAATAAAAAACTTCCAAGTTGACTAAGACCTAGTCCTTCAAATGGTCTTGGTTGACTTGTTGGGTGCACTCCAAGGTTCATATTGTAGATTACACACTTTCTCAAACAAATTGTGCAACAGAAGTTTAACCAAACCTGTGAAGTGCTAGCAAAAAACTGACATAACTGAGCAACCAGCCAGTACATGTTCACTCACAACTCCTACACATTCTATTTGACGCAACCTGAAGATGAGGCGAACTGTTCAACTGTGCCTTGGTTTTGACTGTGTGACCTGTTTACAAAGATCTAGATGCAGCCTCAAAGGTCTGCTCTAGTTAAATATTCCATGAACTGTTCCCAGAAGACAGACAGACAGCTGGAGCCTGAAACAAAACACCAGCTTCCCATCTGCCAAGGCCCTAAAGACGGATAAATCGAGCTTCAGGTAGGAGAAGAAGGAAAAGAAGCCCTCAAGTAGTAATTACACTCGTGACCATTATTCTTGTCTGACCAGCAAACCTCTCCCCAAGGAAATAACTCTGGTACTTGTATTTACTGTATGTTGAAGGAAACCTGGCACTACACTGCAGTTACTCCAAGAATACATATTAGCCTTGTATCACAGACTCAGACAACCAATGGAGAGCTTGCAAAGTGCTGCATTGTGGATTCAGTGAAATGTAGTCCAATCAGAGAAAATGAATGATACATGGTGGAATAAAACAGGGAGACAATTGTGTTTAGAAGCTATAATTAGCCTCTTAAAACCTTCGCGCACGCAAAAGCATCTAATGCATCTTTCGGTGGTGCGTGTTTATGTGGAATGTTACTTTGTAAAAGGACACCATTAGAGCCACTTCATTTATCACTTTATGCTAGAGAGGAAGAAGCAGAGAGGTGTCATGACAGCTTTATCAGTCCACTATTCCAGACTTCCATTAGCACACCTCGCTAGAGGACGACAACAGATGTATGTGAGGGTGTTTTGTGGACACGAGTACTATACAAAAATACAATTAACAGCCACTTAATGTTCTTTCACCCACAAATGAAGTTGTTTCGCGTGCTAAACGATGACTCCAACTGCTATTATTTGCATTACAGTTGTGTCACATGCACTCAACTTGGCCACTTACTGAGGTGGACATAAAATAAATGCAGTTTTTCACTATGTTGAAGGACTGCCACAAAATGATTTATTGGCATGTTTTTACATAATGTGAACAAACAAATGAACCAAGAGAAGCAGGTGATTCATAACCTCTTTGGCAGAGGCACTAACAGATAAATTGATTCCCATTTTTCATAAAGTCACAGTACACATACCTTTAACTTCGATTGTAGCGGCAAACTTTATTGTGTTTGTTGTATATGCATACTTGTATCTTTTACTCTGCAGTCAGGTCAACAGAGTTTTACCCAACCTGTTTTTTGTTTTTGTTTTTTTACCCTGATGTGCCAATCACTCTGGAATGAGGTCACTCTCATCAAAACACACAACCCAATTCCACTGCTCCAGAGTCCATATCGAAGTCTTTTTTTCCCTCGAAAATTATCTTTAATGCTTCAATTCTCTGTGTTGTTTAGAAATACATTGAATTAATATATTGTCCCGATCGATAGATGTTTTGAGGATGATGCCGAGTTTTGACAGAAAAATACAGATTACAGATTAATAAAATAATTAATTTAAAAAAAAAAAACAATGCCTAAAAAAATATTTGCAACCTTATTGTGGTTGGAGTGTTTTGGGTGTACCAGTGATCCTTGTGCCTAAGTTGTTGAGGGCATTATGTCCCTGGCAGGGACCAAAGAAAGTATGATTAAATCCTAATCACACTTTATGGAGCTCAGTTTAAAATGGCATTGTTAAATCTTATTGATAAATGAACCAGTTTAATTGTAAAGGAGCTTCTAGAAATATTCAGAAAAAAATAGTGGCATTTTTATGTTTAGCTCCAATTATTTTCTGTATAATGACATTCAGGTTTTTAGTAGGGAATGGTTTAGTTTGCCTCTTAAATTGGTAATCTGTTTTATGGAAACATATTTTTGAGAAACGGCCAGTTGTTTTTAAATCAGTCCTGATGTTTGTAACTATATGGTCCACACACAAGTGTCAACATCTCAGATTGCATATAATTGGCTTGGCTGCTGAGTTTGTTTGTCCATCTTCTGGCCTGGCCCATGGGGCTGGCAATAGCCAATATCATTAATAAATGTGAGTAACAGAAAGCTGTTTGTCTTTGCAACCCATTTTAATGAGGGAATCTCTCGCAAAAATGTTTGCCAGGTTCCAGATTGGGAAAATAGCAACTCTTACACCTGATGCTTCACCCAGAGGACTTTTTGGCAAACATTTCTAGTTGGACACACACCGCAGGGAAATACATTTCGGAATGATTCTCTGTGATTATTTCTGGTACATTCGGCGATGTAACACACAGCACAATAATTCCTGCATGTAAAAACTATGCTTTCACCGACACACCAAAGCCGGCAACAACTTTAAATCTGTGGTTCACCAAACAACCAAATCCCCGTACCTAAAACAAAATGACACCGGTTTTGTTTTGTTTTATCCCTGAGCAGCCAAAAATACACAAGAGCAATATTGCTCCGAGAACATGCCAGCTGGACCACTTTCAGCAAGCGCTCTCTCTTCCACTCGTCTGTGCTGTGGCACGTCTGCATATCCTCGATAGGTAATGATGAGCCACAGGGAAATATACAGTACGTCACTGCAAGGCACCCTTGAAAATAGTTTGATGACAACATAAGCGAATCCACTTGTCCAATATCTCAAAGCTGCAGATTTGCACAGATAAGGTGAATGAGTTGCTACTGGGCAAAGTGTTCACTTCTGTCGCTACTCGCTACTTAACCACGAAGAGCAGCTTGGTAAATTGGGGCTTCAGATCCTGTTTCAGATGTCTGACTTCAAGCAGTTCATATACTGAATCATCTGTCGGAGCATATTGCCGACAACCGCAGCTCGCACTCCCACTCCCGCAAAAAAAGGAGGGAAAAAAGTGCTTACAACTTGCCCATTAGAATATATAATTCGGTGGCAGAGGGAATGCGTGTGCGTGTGTGTGTGTGGAGGAAATATTTCTCATTGTAATTGCAAATTTAGCATATGATATCATGGTCTCCTGGAGTGGCTGTCAATCAGTTCAGGGTGTCCCCCGCCTACTGCCCGAAGCCAGCTGGAATAGGCTCCAGCACCCCCCACGACCCTAGTGAGGAAAAGCGGTTAAGAAATTGGATGGATGGATGGATATCATGTTCTCTAATTGTGATGACTATATTTTGTAATCACCTTCAATATGTGCACCTTCACATATATTCCATTCAAATGATATCAAATAAAAGAAACTCATTTGACACTGTGAGAGAAATTTTTAATTTTTTATTAATGTAAATTTGCAGAGTGGTACAGAACACTCGGTACGAGTAGTGCATTCATCCATCCTTAACCGCTTACTCCTCACAAGGGTCGCGGGGGTGCTGGAGCCTATCCCAGCTGGCTTTGGGCAGTGGAGGGATACACCCTGAATTAACCTTTTTGCCAGTCAATCGCAGGACTTGTAGTACACTTAAAAAAAAAAAAGGTAATATTTACTTGAGGTTTTTCACTCCAAAATGCTAAATAAATTTGACAAGAGTTTTTATTACATTTTACCAGTTTATAAAAATAAAAAAAAACCTCCAAGGCCTGTTTTTGGTCTCATTTTGAACACACCAGCAATGCAGTATAGGGGCAAACAGCAAGAGTGGCATGGCTCAGGTGGTAGAGTGACTGACTACCAAGCTGAAGATCATGACTTCATTCATCAATTCTTGAGTATTATTTGTTTTTTTTAATACTAAAATATAAATAAAATGCTGGTAAAATGTACTAAAAACTCTGTAAAATAACTTTACTATATATATATTTTTTTTAATAGTGTAATATTTTGGTCAGCTGATTTAGTTACATAAGGGGGCAAGATGCAACCTTGTGAGTGTAAAGGACAAAGCAGTGGATGTGGCTATTAAAATTCAACATTATGAAGTTTTCTGAGTGTTTTAAAATAAAGTGTGTGTTCAATTAGATTAGAATGAGCAGATGCCAAATGAAAGGGCCAGTAAAGTCAGTAGGGATGGGTGAGTACAGATGTCGTTTAATGATTACAGACTAGAAAGTAGAAAAATAGAAAATTTCCATTTATTTAATGCAATTATAAGAAAAATGCTATATTGATATATAAAGGTCTTTTTTTAAAGATCTGTCATTGTTTTTTGGTGGAAATTTTATGTATCTAAAGTACTAGTGGTATCAGTACCTGGTATCGGTATTGTTGATTACTCAAGAGTTGAGTACTCGTACTGGTATCAGTCTGAAGAAAAAGTGTTTCTGAACATCACTATTTGTTAGTATCCAGTTGTTCAGTTTCATAAATATTAGTGACAAACTGAAAAGAAAAATATGACTATTATGATAATTAAGCCACAGAAATATGCGCCTGAAGTTGTACAGTAATAGTATGCTTTGCTAAAAAAAAAAGTTATATGTCACTTTCACTGTTTTGTGTTTTACTAAATCATCCACATAAAGAGTTTATGATTGTTCAATACTTTCCGTTTGTCTTTTGAGGAAAAAAACAAAAAAATAAAACAAAAAAACTATGTGGACTGAAATCACCTCTTTTTGTGTCTGATTGTCACAACTACAATGGCAACCTTCTCTCCCAAGGTGACTTCACAGTGACTCAGGATCTCAAACATGTCACCACCCATGAAACTACAGAAATGAATGTAAATAAGAATATTATTCAAATATCTTGCTATGAATAGCTTCTTTTCGCATGGCCTGTAAATGCTCGAAATGATGCAGCGCCGGTTCAGAAGTTCAAATTGCCAATTTACTAAACTAATGATTGCCTTCAAATGAAACATGTTGACTGTGGCTATTTGAAACATGAACATAAGCACTTTATTAATGCAGCATGTGTCCCCTCTTCCTCAGGCATTCACTGCACACGCATTTAATTGAGATTGGAGGCTCAATTTTACACCTGGTGAGCGCCTCGAAACAAACAGCCTGCATGCAAAATAAGTGCTCGCTGTTAAAATAAAGGCAATTCCTTTACGACCATATTGCTGCGTACCCGCTGTTATTTTCAATCCTACACTTTCCTCTGGCTGTGGCCTCTCATTCTCTCTTACCTCTATGTCTGTCAAAACAGAGAAAACATGAACATCTTCAATGATAAATAAAGTTTCCTCAGCTGTAAGTGTCAGTCGGCAATGAAAAACCCAATGGATCCAAAAGAAGTATTCCTATGAAGTCTCCATCCTTCCTTTCCTTTACCAACTCAAACTCAACAGCAAAGCTTGCATATTGCATGAGGTCACATAAAAATGTCAACAAGTACAAAGATAATGCTCAAAAAGTCTATATAGAACAAAACTGTAAAATTTGAGGACACTGAAACTTACGCAGCCAAATACAATCAGCTCTATGACACTAGAAATGTAAAAGAAATAAATAAAAATCCCAATAATATGGCAGTAATTTCTTTATAATATGGTTTACATGTTTTTTTCTTACCAGTGTAGAGCAGCACATTTAGTTTCTCATTTCCATATTCAAATTTGCATTTGTCTTAATATTCATGTTTATATGATGCTGTTGGGGAAAACAATGCAGTGCACAGCTTCACGAGGAGTATAGAAATTCATTTTTAAAAAGGCCAGAAATTGTCCTCACCGACAATGTTGAACTATATTGTAATGTGGCTTTGTTTTCGGTTTCTGTTTACTAGTCAGGCAGGCAGACGTGAGCGTGAATGCGGTTGAGATACAACACAAACAAACACGCTAATAGAATGTCGGCAATTTATCGAAAATGACTTTGTGTTTACTTTGTGCTTCAGTGGTCTCGGATGAAATCTGTAAGTGATACAGTTAACAAGCCAAAGACACACAACTCATCTACTGTATTCCTTATTAGTAATTCATCTTATTCACACTAGCTGGTAATTGTCATCAGCTTCACTCTTCTTTTCCAATTCTGTGTTTGTGTCACACTCACTCTCATTCCATCTACCCCACAGGACAATTTCACTGATGAAAAAGCACAATGGCCGCTGCCTAATTAAATAGACAGTGATTAACAGCGCAGCTAATCGCCATGAAAATAGTAGAATTGGAGCACAACGAAATCCACAGGTGTTTTAGTGACCAAGAAGTTCAAATCAATCAATGAAATCCGAAATTTCCTGTTTGGGTGTGTATGCTTGTTTCTCATACCAACTGAAAACAATCATTGGCGTGTATGCTCTTCCTCATACCGAATGAAAACATTCTTGGGTGTGTATGCTTGTCGTCATACCGACTGAAAACATTCATGGACGTGTGTTTTTGTGTGCCTGTTCTAAAAACATCTCATCAACCCAGCAAGGCTCAGAAAAATGTCGTGACATTTCGGAGTAATAAGAAATAATCCTTATTTGTTACCACAGGAACATGAAAACAAACTGCTGGGTTGGAGTGCCTCTCTTCTTCAATTTCACATCACGCTTCTGTGATCTAAAATACCAAAGGCTAATGTAAGATTTAAACTGTATTTACAGCAGAATCGCACACCAAAGGCGCCAGAAAAATTATAAATATAGGCTACCTCTAAAATCAGACAAAAAAGGAAAAAAAATTAAGATGCATGGCATCACTCGAAGAAAAAAAAAACTCCAATGAGCATACCGTGTAACACTTTAGCATCTAAAGGATTAATGCTAGATTCTAGACTGCTGGAAAGCAGGATTTTGGACCTACCAAGGTCTGACCTAAAAGAGTTCTAATATCATGCACACAGTGTTGATACGATCATCCTCTTCAGGGAAAAAAAAAAAAAAAAAAAAAAATCACTGCTCATTGACTCATTACAAACAAATGTGCATTTGAGGTGGCACAAAATTTCAAGCCAAAGACAAAAATATTCATTCTTGCTAAAAATGATTCAAGGCAGCCACAAAAATAACACTTGGCAAGCACTCATGTTATCGCTCAGCTGCAGATCGTCCCAAAATATATTATTTGGCACCAATAAAAACAAAATCCCTTTCGAGCCGAGCCAAGCCGTAAACGTTCACAAATCAGTGATTTTGATATGAAAGTTGCAAAAACATTATTCAGGGCGACGCTCCCAATTAAGCCTTCTTTGGCTGTCACCGTATGTGTTTCCGTTCAGCGCAGCTTAGTCGATACACACACGATGCCGTTTTCTTTGTAACATGCTTTATTTGGAGGGGTTCCAGTAAGATATCATGTTTAGTATTTGAAGGTTCCAATTAGCTCTTAGGTTTAACTTTATAATGAGTGTAAAGACAAAGATCAGGACATCCAATTAACACAGTCATTTGACAACCATTGTAAAAGCACTAGCTAAGGACTTTAACAGTTATTTAGGCAATTTATTTTCTCTAAGTTTGGCTCTTTAATAAACATATAAGTAGACAACATTGTCTGATTTGTGGTCACATCTCATCTGGCTGTTTACTCTGTACAGCCAAGTTTTTTCCTTTTTTTTTTTTTCTTAAACTTACTAACCTCTTTTGTTCAGGCGATATGAGGTAGCACACAATGCACTGTGGTTGCTATCGTTTGAATTCAATATAGTGTACTGTTCTGAATTTAGATGAGTCTGAGATGGACTCCAAATTACATCAGGTCGTATTGTCTTGAGTTTTGCTCATGGGTCAAATGTTCCTCCTTGTGTCCCTCCATAGGGAGGCAGACGTTCATCTAGGAGGTCTTAGGCTTTGGAATCAGAGGGTTATTGTTCAACTCCCACAGCGGCGAAATTAAAATGGAAACTAGTTGCTGGAGATATGCAAATTTGATTCCTGACTACTGCTGAGGTGCCCTTGAGCAAGTAAACAATCCCACTCGACTAGCTCAAAAGCATAACGTGAGGTTAATTTCTCCCTGAGGGATTGTAATTGTTAAAAAAATAAAATAACAGGATGCCTTGAATTATTCCTACAGGCATACATTGCGTTTAGTGCATCCATCTTATTAGACCCAGACTGAACCGCAAATATATTTGACAAAACTGCAATGTCATTCATTTCACTGTAAACAAGTCTAAATTTGTAATGAAGACCATCAAATTTAAGACCAATAACTGAGAACACCTCTTCTAAAGAGAGCACTTCAAACATGTTACTGTTGACAACATTCTCGACTGGGAGTGAAAATGATTTCATGGGCCCAAACTCTTTTTTTTTTTTTTTGTTTGATTGGCAGTGTTTCCATAAGCAAGGAGGAAAGGATGAGGAAAATGGCTGACTTGTCTCTCAAACTGGACAAGTGCAGGTGCAAGGTGGAGTTAATCTACTACTCTAGGGCGTTAATCTAACTCTAGGTGATCAACTCTGTGAAGTAACATCTATCCTGAACACCATTTGGCTCTGAAAATGTTAAAATTACAATTTGGGAGTTAAAACTCGCACAAATTTAACTCTGGAATTTTAACACTGCAATTTTGAAATTGAACTGAATTGAATTAGCTGAATAAATCCACTCACCCGAGAGATTTTTCCAGTCGACTGTCCGGTGATCCAACAATCTCCCCGAGAGTGCAGTACATCTGGCCCAAAAAGTCCTAAAAATGTGGGAAAGCAAAGAAGGGAGTGAACGAGGCAGGTTGGCATTTGTCGAAATTAAGAGAAAAAAAAAATGTTTTCAAGAGAGGTCAGATCAGCAGGAATATTCCTGCTGTCTTCTTTCTACTGTGGACACCCCTGCAAAGGTCAAATTCAAGACTAAACTTCAGATCAAAGTTATTTATTGTATCAAATTCAAGTCAGTGCATTTGGATTCTTAGCACTTTTGGAAGAAACTTGTTTTGAGTGTTATGATGATTTTAGCAGCAGATTTGCCGTCTTGGCATCTTTTGTTCGACACAAATTGGAGGTGTGTCACACAGTAAGCACACTGCAGTGAGCTGTGGACTACAACAGATGGATGAGATTGAAAGCATAGTGATAATGACAAGCAAGATGATTCATGACCATTTAGCTATACATTAAAACATACTCAACAGTACTGTGCACGCATTAGTGTTTTCTCAATGCTGTCATGACTACATAAACTCAAGACCCTTTCACATTACGTTTAAAAGACAGAAATGTCAGTCTTTTTTGTTTGTTTTTTCTTCCCCCCAATGTTGCTGTTCTGTTTAAACGGCAACTTCACAGAGTGTGGGGGCAAAATCTGGATTTTTTTGGATTATGGGGTAATAGATTTTTTTTTTTTTTTTTTTTTTCCAGGTCCATACTGTGCCCACCTTTAAAGGAGCACAGATTGGGCCTTGTGTTTTTTTCCCCTCTCCACTTCCTGAAGTTAGATCCTCTTTTCCATCTAAGAAACTCGGGTGCTATGGAGCAAACCTACCGGACTCCAATTTGTGTCTCCCACTGTTGGTTTGTTTTTATTGTTCATGCTTCTCCGAAAGGTTGTTAACCTCATAAGCCAGATTGATAATTGTTATTCACTGAAGGGAGTTCTTCACATTATCAATCTGGGACTTCACTCGGCAGATCCATTCGGGAAAGGAGGGACCTGCTGTACAATAGTTTGAGCTGATTGGACGATGCGGCATCTTTGCACGTTGTTTTGACCAATCAAGGCAACAGATGAAAATGTCGTCTTCAGTCTCATCTATGCGGGCATGAAAATGTTTATCAGATAAAAAAATAAAATAGAAAAAGTAGGAAGCGCCTCTCGCTGTTCAAATACAACAAGGAAACGGTGAGTAATTCTGCAAGTACAGAATTAATTACAGTGTCCATTTGTCTGTTAGCTTGGTTTTGTTTCAGCGAGAGCGGTACAAGATGTATTCTCTGGAGTTTGTGAACTCACAAATGCAAGGTTAAAAGGTTGTGACTGTGAAAACAAATTGTGTGTTTTTACATACTTGGAAAATAAATTGATTGTGATCAGGTGTGAAATTTAACACTTTTCTTGCCCTGGTGTTTTAAAAGATATATTTCGCATTTAATATGTTCCAGGCACAGGCAAATAGATGCTGGCTCTCGCGTCCTCTTATTTGACACCAATTTTAAATTGAAGTTGCCACTTGGCAGCCTCCAACAAGAACAAAAACTGTTCACAAAAGTCAGTGTTCTATTTGTGGGTTTATTGGCCATCTGGTGGTTAGTTAGCGGCTACTTCCAGCTTTATGGAGGATGATCAACCAACAGCCAGTGCCATATGTGATTCTGAGGTTGTGAACAGTTTCAATAATGACAGTGACTCAAACTAGAAATTTTTTTTTTTTTTATCCAGGTCCTCACGAACAATATAATTCTGTCAAAAAGAAAAATAAAATAGTGGTGCCTGCACGTTTTGCACAGTACTGTATATCTCATCGCAACTTTATTTTTTTATTTTATTTTTTTTTTATCTGGAAAAGTAGTAAATGTGTTGAGCAATCCATACCAAAGAGTTCCTTCTTTGGTGTGCTGTGATGTAGTGAACATTTCACCAACCCAAGTGTGATCAAACAAAAACTAAGTCATGACTGAAAATCTAGTCCCGTTATCATGCAGCCATCTTGGAACCCTTCAAGACCGCGAGCGTGTTGAACGTTTGCACGGACTGCTGCCATGCCCTTCAGACATCGCTCTTCCTCTTGAGCCAATGAGAGACAGCGGCCATGCAGTGTCAGAGGGTGAAAAGCGATGCTAGCACCTACGTTGAGTTCTGCAGGCTTCCAGAAAGGTTGGCCAGCAGCAGCAGCAACAACAACAACAACAATAACAACAATAGAGGCCCATCATATACCATATAACATGACACTTGACCTGAACAAAGTACTACTAAAGCTGACCAAGGTGATGAGGTAAGAATGGGAAGACAACATGCTTGTGCCACAACCAAAAAAAAAAAAAAAGATGATGATGGGAAAAATGCAAACCCTCATAATCCAAATATCATCATGTGATGATTATATAAAAAAAATCTCAATGCTTCCGTCACTATAATTTCCAGATGTATGAAGAAAGCAAATAGGGCTTAATAATGAAGTTGAGAGTGCGAAAAGCATTGCATAATTGACACTTTTCATTGTGATGTCACACCACTGCCGTATGGTCTCTTCCTGGAGTTACCTTCTCTTTTACTGCCTGTATTTGACGTAAACAAATTGTACGTGAAGAATAAATTTCTATCAGAGGTGTCAAAACGGATCAATTTCAATATCCTACAACCAAGAAAATGCGTGCATGCTTATTGTAAAGTAAATACAAGTGTGCATAGAGTTCGTTTATGAGTTCTCTCGGCTAAATATTTCAGATATAAAAGTATGCGCTAGATTTGTTTTTGTTGGAGTTGAACACAAAGGCATGCATCCTTTTTTTTTTTTTTTTAACCAATAATGAGGCAGGAAAAGCCCAAGGCCTGGTTGGCAAATCAGTCTGTTAGCACATCACTCAAACGGTGTTGTGCTACAGCACATATTGTTATTCATCATTAGCAAATGCACACATTGGAAGTAAACTAACTCCAGCAAGAAAAGCAGAAGTGGTTTAAAGTCATGGTGAAAAGTACTTCTACATGGTTGAACGAGAAAAAGCAATTTAACTCAAAATGGTCTATTCATGTAAAGCTGTTTACATGATGATCAAAAGAAGAAGAAAAAAAAGAACATTCTGTATTTGGATATTGGTAAAAAGCAATCATTAGAAAGGGTTTGCCTTATTCCATCAAGTAGCAACAGGCACTCAACAGCTTCTAATTGGAAACAACACCACAGATAAAGAGGCTGCTCAGCTCATTATCAGTCACACTTTGACTTAACATGCACTATTTTATTTTGTCTCATGCATCAAGTTATCAAATGAAAATTTTGTAATTCAGCCAAAACGGGTCTGCATTTATCTGTGGTGTCAAAGGGTACACACATACAACACAGTACAATGTGCACTCACATGTTTGGACAAGTCTGGACTTTTGGAGTCAACATCATACCTGAAATGAAACCCAAAGGCAAAATGGCCATTTCTACATTATACAATTGTAATAAACACAAATGGGGATATTTAGATTGATTATAGCGGAAATTCTCTGAAGTCGATTTGGAATTAGACCAACATTTTTGGGGAAAATCATAAACCTCTACAGTCACACAAAAATCAATTCACACGTGATGCAAATCTTCTATGACTTCACCTCAGTGAGGTTTAACTCCACAAGTCAGTTTTGCTTTTTCTTGTGCTTGATTGTGATCATTTTTGGTGATGCCATCACAGAAGGGGACCAGTGATGGTAAAGAGATGAGATCAGCGTTGCTTTATTGTGCGCTTGCCATGTTCATGTTGTCATGGATTATTCGCATGCAAGTAAAAATGTGAATTAATGACAATAAAGATATAAGCAATAATGTCCCCATGCATATCTGACACCACATCAAGCAACATAAGTCATCAATTTCGTTATGGTTGAGAACGCATTTTATTATTTATGTCAGTTGACTTTTGAATTTTTGACAGCTTGGAATGTTAGTACAATTAATAAAGATTGTATGAGGTTGATAGTTATGGAAGAGTATATTACTGTTACCAGTATTTTGTTTTGGGGGAGAATTGGGTTTAAATGCGAACAAATCAGTGGTTGACCTGATTGTGTTTGACCTCTGTGGTGTATTATCAACCAAAATACTACATTTATATTTAATGTACCTGGATAACACATTGAACATTTATTGTGTCAATCTACTATGATGGGCAACTTTGCCACTTTCCTGACGTTGCCATCGGTGGGCAATGTGATTGGGATTTAGTCAGACCCTTTTTTTCTTCATCCATAATCATGAGCAGTGCTCTGGTCTAATTTGCATATAATTAAAAAGCAATGAAAGCAAGTGAAATGGTGCATATGTGATTTACTAATTAAATGTTCACCTAAACATTGATTAAGCACAATTGGACAGCAAGCAGGATTTCATTATAGTTGCGCCTTTGGCCACCATTGATGAGTGTAGCAATTTTATTGGATGTTTAACACTATGGCCTCTCAAGAGGCCAAAAATACAAAGTGTGTCAAAAAGGAATTAACATGAAAAATGATCAGTGGCGCATAGAAAGATCAAGCCTGGATGCTTCATAAAGCTAGGCTCTCAAATTCTGGAATAAAAAAAAAAAAAATGGAGAAAACAACATGTCTGCTGGAGTCGAGACTTCAAATGAAAACAGACTCACAAGTCAAAGCGAAGGTTCTGCTTTTCTTCAAAAAAGTAGTCCAAGATGTACTTCCGAACAAAATCAGGGTTCAGGGTGTTGTCTATAACTTCAGTCCGGCCAAACTGCAAAATAAAGAAAGACAGACAGATGTCAGGACATGAGGGAAGAACTTCACATGTTTTCCCTCGTCCCACACGTGCGAACACCTTCATTGTCAGAGGCCTGATTAAAGGTGCTGCATTCAGACATTGAAAAGGAAACCATGGGTATGTTTCGGGCTTCTTGATCCTCAACCTCTCCCACATTAATTACAGCAGGATAAGTCTCCCTTGAAGCCCCCAGTGGGAAAGAATCAAGATAAAGGGGCAGAGAGACTGCCTGCAAAGAAAATTAGGGGGAAACTGAAGATGTATGACCAGTTGAAACGTAGGGAGGAGAAAAGTTGTCACTGAGACTTCCTCATTAGCAGGAATCTCACCGTCAATGTGTCTAACATGATGAAAAGGTGAGCGAAAACACACCACATATAGCATGATGTATAACAACATACTGTATGTACATCAGTCAACCAAATTCAATTATATGACCAGATAATCACAAGGACATATTTTATGCTGCATTTTAAAACTTTTCAAAGTCTAGCAGACTTTTCTTGCCATAGTTCAGAACATTTTTAAGAATTTAGAAATTATAATTCAATACCAAATTTAATAATTATCATATTGGCTTTTCTTGCGTGTTTCGTATGCTGTCTGATTTTGGGTCCAATTTCTCACATGAACGTAGTAACAGACACATTTACCCTCTCATTGCTATAGCTGATGTATATGCACACTTCTATTCAAACCACATACACAATGAATTGAAAAAAAACACCCTTGGTAAAAGCATACACCATTAAATATGTTGTAATTATAATATATTAAATATGCACACACCATTTTTTTCAAAACAATAGTGCCCAAGGAGTCATGCCAATGTTACATTCAAAACAAGTTGGGATAAGTTGAGGCCCATCAAACAGTATGTAAACTTTAGTTTGTTTATTAATTTTCCTTGTGGAATTATAAATAGTGATACCGGCCACCACTATGGGCCACTTGACAATAAAAAATCTAAATGGGCGCTTGGGCTGGAATTAAACTGCATGTCTAATACATACAGCAATTTAACGCAAGTGATTTAAAGCTGTCGGTCAGGAGAAATCAAGAATACAAAATTCAAGGTGGTGAGTTACAATGACTGCAAGCAACCTGAATTCTTGAGTTCTACGCAACACAGAAAACAAAATATCTGCAAGCTTACTACCTGAATTGAATCATAGATTGGTTTCTTCAGGACTAACTAGAGCGGGGGTCTCCAAGTTGGGTCCTCGAGAGCCCCTATCCAGCCTGTTTTCCATGTCTCCGTCCTTCAGCACAGCTGAATCTAATGATCAGCTAATCAGCAAGCTTTGCAGAAGTCTGATAACGATCCCGATCATGGATCAGGTGTGTTAGCGGAGAGAATCATGGATTGGGTTTAGCATGTTTCGAATCTCTGTTCGGAACTCCTCTGTGTGGGTTTTCTTCATGTGACTCATTTTTCTCGGTCACACCAAAAAGTGCTTCTTAAATGATTGCTCTAAATTGTCCATGAGTGTAAATACTTGTTTGTTTATGGGAGCAATGTGATTGAGTGGAAACCAGTCCAGGCTCCTCCCCTGAAAATGTCTTTGCAAATGCATGTTGAATTCATTGATCATTGCGGTTGGGTCGAATTGGTCTAAATTTTCACACTGCTTTAATTTAATATATTGTGAAAGTTACTGAATGAGCAAAATATCCCGAACATTGGTATCAGGAGGTTTTGCAAGAGTTTTTCGATTTGCCAAAAGGATGCAACTGTTGCCTTTTGTCATCCGAGACAAAGATTAATTCATGAGTCCGTTTAAATAATCCAAATGAACACTAATTTAATTAGAGGTTAACTTGAATTAACAAGGCCCAGCAAACAGCTGAATAAATAGATTTGCACTCAGAGTCCTCAAGATTCGTGGTGGTATCGACCTATTTGGTGGATCAATTTCTACTATTCCTAACCTAATTTGTGTGACAAATCAACAGACAATTAGTTTCCCTGGAGGACCTTACAGAGACATTTCTCCTGCCAGTGATACTGTTTACTAATTAACCTTAGACACATTACTTGAATTTGCGTGTGATATATATTTTTTTTGCTTAACATTTTACTGTATTTACTTTCACTCCTATCCAAATTAACCATTACTTGCCTTACATACAAACTCTGCTGAATCCCTCACATTGATCAATATCTCAGCAACGAACGCAGTCATGATTCCTTCCACACGCTAATCCATGTCTAATTGAATCATGTGCTCCGTCTTCTGTCCACGGTTACATTGTAAAATCTGAAATCCACATCTGCTTGAGGCAAGCATCACTTCTTTGCGTTGTCATAAGCTGACAAGTGTTTGAGCTCAAACGATAGGCACAAGGCCATTATTTGCAAGCTGAGCGTGAAGGAGTGGATGTGCACGGATGCATGGATCTTATTCCACAACGTGGAGTGCAGGTTGTGGAGGTGGATGTGTACATGCACTAACCTTGTCTTTTCAAGATAACTTTAGGATATCAAGAGCATAGACCTCCGCCAAGGCTTGGTCAATACAAGTATTGCCTGTCACATATCGGTAGGACGTTTCTTACAATTATCATCCTTGGTAGTCAGAAGAAATATTCAAACTGGCTTAAACTTGTTCTGCTTTTCAAAGTATAGATAATACACCATGCATGACCTAATGATATTTGACAGATTTATAAAGATGTCTACCTTTTATAATGAGGTTTTCCATGTTACTTTGACATTGCTACCAAATGCAAAATAATTGGTTCCTTAATTGCTTTGACAGTCAATTTGTATTCAACTCAAAAGATTAGATGGAGATATGACTTTTAAAAAGGTTTGCCATTATTAATGTCCGTGATTCATTTGAGGGTTTTTTTTTTAATTATTTTAAATTGGAACAACTAATTAAAATCTGAGGTGAACTGTCACAAGTTGGACCAAATGGAATCATAGTCTACATAATTATCAGAATAACAAACAAAATATTCTTTAATATCCATTTGAAAGCAATGTTTTTTCTAACAAACAAAATGAACTAATCTTCTTCAGTGAGTGAGAATAGCCGATTCACAATCTGTGGGCTGGCCAGAGACTGCAAAAGGCCCAGAGGTGTTGACGAGACACAGAGCACATGCTCGTGATGAGGCAGGTGATGGCAAAGATGAGCTCCATAATGTGATTTCCCTGCTGAGTGGCAGAGACAATGCCAAGCTCCAGAGTTCATTAGATACTACTGGGCTGCTGGGGCTGGCTAATGAGAATCTGGCGGGAAGTCTCTGACTGACACCTTGCACATGTCCACACACACATATCTGTTTTCCGCACCTAGAGTCTACATTTTACTGGTGAATGCTCTTAGCCTTAACTGTGACAAAGACTTGACCAAGTCTGTGCCATTAAATGCATTGATTTATATTCAATGTAAAGAAAACCGGAATGACCTGAACTCAGGATATAGTTCAGGGAGAGTTGCAGTGTATTTATTTCAGGGATTGATATTTAACTCTTAGCAACAGACCATCTTAGCTTAGCTAGCTTAGCATTAGCTAAAATGAGGCTACAACAAGCTAGAGCCACACGATGTCAATAGATTTGAAATAGGACCAAAGAGAAAACAAGCTCATGGGTTCTGCCGTTGGCCAGCTTAAAGTTAGTTATTTGATAACCTTTCCGTGGTTTTGTACGCTACATCACAGCCAGTGTAGGCACTCACTATGAGTGAATGAGATAAGTGGCTTTGTAAACACTCAATGTGAGTTTCCACATTGTCCCAGAGCAGTTCCATTCCAACGTAGAGATTTGATGGCAAGAGTCTTCTTGCAAAGGGAGTGTCAGGTTTAGCATTTTGTGTGTGCACTATTGTGAAAGCCGTTATTGTATTGAGAAACTGTGTTGACAATCATGAAGAACTGTAGTACAATTTCAAGCACATTTAGTTTCATTTACATTTGACAGGAAATGAAAGACTGCCACAGTAGATCATCTGAAAAGTATGCAGTGGCAGACGAGGAGTAAATGTCTTAGTAAAAGACATTATTAATAGTATTTGTACAGTTTTGTTTAGACTTTAAGCACTTTATAGCTTAATTTGTTGTTTAGGACTTTGGCAATAATAGCAGTTAAACTGTTGGCTGTTACTGTGAACGCACTGTTTTTATATGTTTACATTTTTTTTAGCCACATTTAAAAATGTATTAACGGCACTCCGCCTTGGTGTCCTCTTTTTTGATGACCACAATGTAGTCACCCTACATTTACCATTTAATATTTTGATCAAATTGGATTTTTCCTCTGTTAAACTATGAAGCATATTTCGAAAAAAGTACAATAAGTAACCGATTTGAGTGAGTGTATTGTGTGCACTGATGTGCTGATTCTGACCTAGAGTCCAGATGTTCAAGTACTGTCAGTGCTACAATTCATAGGGTGTGCATCTCTCCAATAAAATTCGAGATTCAAGGATGTTTCGATTTTACAGTGGGATGATTTGATTCAGTGGGATTCAATTTGATTCAATATGGTGCAGGTTACTTTGAGAGAATATGATGCAATGTGTTTCTTGTTTTCATTTTACATACATATAAATGACCATTTCAGTGCTGTAAATGTGGCATTTCCTCCAAAGATATAGTAAAAGATGATTTGATATATTTTAAAGTGGAATGATTAAATTCGGTTAGAACTGATGCACTTGTGTCTTTAAAATTAATACCAATTTTCTGGTAATTAGTCATTTTTGTGTTTGTACTTAAAACGTCTTTACTACAATTAAGTTTATCTACATGTAAAAACCTAATTGGTAAAATCGCATGAATTTCTAGTCAACTCAGTGTATATACAGACGTAAGAGTGTACAACGTAAACTGTTCTCAAAGACACCCAACAGTACCTTAGCAGCATCTGAAAGTCAACCCACACAGCAATCTGTTCTCAACAAGTAAACATACAAGCAGGCGGGTAAGAGGTCATCCGATGCTATAAAAAAACATATGATATGCATTTAGAATACATACTGTATGTATACAGCATATTATTCTTGTGCTTTTTGAAATACATTTTTCAGGACATCCGGCAACTGTTAACAGAACATAATTAAAAGCAAGTGCATTGCGACAGTCTGTTGTCAGCCCCTCACAGCGTCTGCGTCTTGTATGTGCGAGCTTCAGCAGGCAAGGCAGTAGCGGAGAAAGTCTCACTTTTGACTGTGTTCGCTCCTTCGTGTGTCATTTTTTGAACACTCGGTGTGACCTCATTATGTTTTTGAGAATTTGAGTGCTGCTCCTTTGAAGGAAGAACTTGCGCGAGTGTTACATTTGTGTATGAAATGTGCTCAAAAGATCAAAATGTTATTTTATTTTTATAGAGCTAATTCTATATTATTAGAATCTAAGGTCAAAGTTTTTTCCCAGAGGAAATGGCAACAGTCTGAGTGAAACTGGTGCCATCATAAAACCTTTATCAACTGTCCAGGCAACGTTTTAAGTAACATTTTACATTCTGAACTGCTGACTAAATTGAGCTCTTGTGAGTTAAGCTGACGTCTCGGGAGATTTCATGCATTATTTGTGGCTTAACAGGAAAATATTAACTCCAAATTACATTGCACGGCCTCCGAGACATTCAATTTAAGAGTTTTCAGTGTATTTCGCAGTTTAAAAAGTTATAGTGGAAAAATCCACTTACCTCTCTCCACTGTTTGGTTTCCACACCTTGTGTATAGAGGACACACACTGAGAAGCGGGACAAAATCAGCAGCGAGGGAGATAAAAGATTGTGAAGGATGAAAGACAGAGAGAGGAAAAAGTCAGTCATCAATCAGAAGAAACCTGCCTCCAAATGATAAATCAATTTGTGTGTGTGCATGCGTTTGGTTTTGGAGGTTAGCTCCAGTACGGTGAACTAACAGTTATGGGAGTCAGGGAGAAACAAACAAAGACTTCCCAAAACACAGTGTGAAAATGGATTTTGTAAAGAAAAAAATAGAATAAATACACAATAAGATGAAAGACTAAACACTCACAAGGATCTGACTTGGAAAATGTGTCTTTATCCAGAAGATTTCTGTAAATTAAAAAGAAAAATGACGGTTACTTACACAAAAGAACATTTCACAGGATGACATCATGGTCATCATTTTCTCTCAAACATAAAGATTTAGGTTCACTTTGCGGGAGACGTGCGGTATTATGTTGCCTCAAGATTGAAAGTCTGTGTGGTTTTTAGACAATTAATGGTGAAAAGAGTTGTGTTCGATGCATTTAAGTAAGCCTGTTTTGTTAAAAATAGAAAGCTATAATGCTTCAGTGAAACATGCTGAGCTGAAATGATCAAAGGACTGTTTTCTGAATGTACTTATTTCAATGTCCCATAAGCTTGACATTCTGATAAGCAACTCAACAACAAGTTCAACCACTAGACTCACCCTGAGCCTTTGTGTAGTTATTATCAAGCTACCAATTTCTTGTATCTGTATAAGATTGTATTCTGCACACGCTCATTCACATCTTGGAAATTCAGGATGGTAGCAATCTCTCTGAAAATTGTAGGGTTTGCTATCAAGAACAATAGCAGCTTGATTGTCAGCATCACGATCTCTGCCCACCAAACAATCAATGACGACAGTGCACCTGTGCAGTTAGGGATTCTACAAATACAAGATCATATTACCTCATAGTTTTATATTAATATTTTATGGCTTAAATGTATCATCCTGGATATTTTTTCATCATGGGAAGTCAGGCTGTGATTGGCTGGCAACGACTCCAGGGTGTGGCTTGCCTTTTGCCTGAAGTCAGCTGGAGACTTTATTGCAGATGAAAACTTGAACTTATGTGATACCGACCTTCATCAGGAATGGATCGTGATTAGCATCAGCGTTAGATCCAGCTGTATAATTTTGTTCCCTCCAATCCAGAACAAATTCTGGTGTGTGGCTGTAACTATCTCTGAGCTATGAAGATTGTAAATGGTCCGCAATCACTCAATGTTTACGCCTTGGCAAAGGGCTGCACTCTCTGAGTGCACTTGAGCATCTCAGAACGATTTGCTTCAGCCAGTGAGTCAGATCATCTTGATAAAAGATGATCATTTTATGAGGACCTACTGGCATTGTTATTGCTTCCACCTGATCTATATTCATGTCCATGTTTTTAGCACTTCTACATTCTTACACTTGTGTGACTAATTCACCAGTGGTTATTAATTTTGCCAGTCCATAATCGAGTATGTACCTCATTAGGTAGCCTTTGTGATCAAAAAGTGTTTGGAAAATTGCACCATTGTATAAGTTGAACTTATAATGAGTTTTAAATAATAGAATGGGAACTCTAGTTGTAACTTCAAGACAATTTGAAGTGAAGAATAATCTGTAATATTTATTATCTTTTGTGTCTTTGTCTCATGGTCCTGTTACATGGTTGAATCCATCATTATTCCTTTTTCATTATTTTCAGACATCACAAGCAGAGTAATAGGCTTGATTTGAAAAAATCAAAACAGTTGCGTATGTTTCCATTGATTCACTTTTTTACTTTAATGTTGTTTCAAAGAATTGTACCTAAAATCCTTGTTTTATGAATGTAGCAATCACCAGAGGCTGTATAATTAGTATTCTCATTGGGGGCTGTGCACCCTTGAAGCTCAAATCCTAAAAATTCCGCTGGTCTAACTGTACTCAAGCCAGTTTCTAGCAAGCGATGCATTTCAGCATGGTGCAGCTTGGAACAGCAAACCTTGATCAGCCATTGAAAGAAAAAATGAATCACCGGAAAGAAAACACTGGACAATGAAGTTCGCTTTTGTTCTTTCCGGCAAACTCTCTTTCAACCAATCTGACAAACTGCAGTTTGTCTACCCTCCTCCAAAGATGTACTGTATTGATATTTTAGTGCTCATTTGATCATCCATCCATCCATCCATTTTCTTGACTGCTTATTCCTCACAAGGGTCGCGGGGGCTGCTGGCGCCTATCTCAGCTGGCTCTGGGCAGTAGGCGGGGGACACCCTGGACTGGTTGCCAGCCAATCGCAGGGCACACAGAGACGAACAACCATCCACACTCACACGCACACCTAGGGACAATTCAGAGCATCCAATTAACCTGCCATGCATGTCTTTGGAATGTGGGAGGAGACCGGAGTACCCGGAGAAGACCCACGCGGGCACGGGGAGAACATGCAAACTCCACCCAGGAAGGTCCGAGCCTGGACTCGAACCGGAGACCTCAGAACTGGGAAGTGGACGTGCTAACCACTCGACTCCATTTGTTCATTCTTGACAATAAAATAAAATGAAAAGTCAACTTCAATCAAACTGTATTCCTTTGAAGGAGTTTTGTGCGTTTCAGTATTTCTGTGATTTCAATGTATATTGCAAAAGTTCCTCTATAAAAACTGTGTACACTTCCATTTCACTTTTGTGTCTGAGCTACACTTGTGTTTTACTTGCCTGACCTTTTCATAAGGCCTGCCCGAGGCCTGTGTGCACCCTACCTACATGATTACCCTTCATGTTTTTCTTCCGTTGGCTTGCTCGCCATATTGACATGAGAACCCCTCACTCGAGATGCTGTCCCTGCTGTTCTCTGTCTTTCTACCTTCACTTCCTGTCTTGTTTCATTTGCTGTTTCAGTTACTGTAATCGTGTACTGTGTCCTTTCATCAGCCTCAATCAAGATTGATCTTTTCTCTGCTCACTACATTTCTGCTCCTAAGCCCCGGGGAAAACCATCAAATATAACCTCCATTATATTTCATTCATAAATATGAAAAAGCTACACATGGCACCCTTGAATCATTTAACATCATCACTTCACAGATCTGTGATCCCCTTATAGCCAACTTTACTGTATATCAAGCATCAGGCCGGCTTGCAGTTTCTTATAAATGATGTACTTTGCGTGCCTCTGGATGCCACAGTACTCAAGCAGATCAGTAGTGTCTTCTTCAACCATATCACGGACTATCAAAAGGCTTGAGAAGAGGCGCTTCGATTGGTGGTGAAGCAAGTCAGCTGTGTTCATGTCCACAATGGCACAAGGTAACCTTTTTTAAAAACCACCACACTGTGCTGGTGTGCATGGTTATGCAACAATACCAAAACTTAGTCTAGCCCACCCCTGTGCAGATTTACACTACGCCTCACGCCAAATTTGCACTGGACACGAAAAGGAGCCCTAATTCCTATATATATATATATATATATATATATATATATATATATATATATATATATATAAAAAGTGGAAAGTACAAATAAAGACGAAAGTTAGTGAAACTGTTGTAACAGGCACATATTTTTCTAATAATGATAAGTAGTATAGAAAATGGAAGGATATACTATTATAATAGCGGGCTCACACTGAATAATATTACAAATATTTTTATTTGGATGGTTTAGTTTGCATGGCACTACACTGCAACACAGGCTTTACGATAACATAATATTAAGTTGCATTATTAGTCATCTGTTTCAAAAGAAGCGTGCCCTATTTTTAGTGTCTTCGAAATGTGTCTATATGCTAACAAATGGTCTATTTGGCTCAATGGAGCTTGAAATTGGAATTATCAAGTGATTATGCAAAAATAAAAAAAAACATTGAATTTAATGTCTGGTTAAAAAAATCCATTAAAACATCCTCCATTTCTGCGCTGTTATTTTTCTTTCTTTTCAATTAAATTTGTAAAAAAAATAAAAAAAATTAAAAAAAACATCCTTGGTCACATGCATGGAATATATTTCTATGAATAAAGACATGCTGTGGAGTAAATTGAGCTTAATCTAAAAATTATACTGACCCAATGGAGAGCATGTAGAAGTTTGACCTTTCATTTAGTCTCATTTTCTATTTGTACATGAGTGCTGAAATTCCGGTACTTTTATCAAAGATGAACAAAGGTCGGGGGGTTTTTTCCACATTTTTTTTTTTCCCCATTTCTGAAAAGTCAGGTAAGTGTGAGCTGGTGAATGTCAAAGATATTTTTACTGAGTCAGACTACACACCAAAACGTGTCTGTCGGAAAGGCTAATGTAATATTTGCCACAGTGAGCTCACGTCTAGAGATGATGTGAGAGAATTCACTGCTTTTAGATCATATAAACATGTATTTTGCAGTTGAATATGGTATTTTAATGCTCTGTAGGAGGGGGAATTACAAAAACTGTTATTTATACTCTTAAAAATATTGTTTATACTTAAAAAAAAATGTGAATATTCTGATTAAGAGCACTTTGCTGTCTGTCTCCCCTGCTCTAGTGTATCCAATCGGACGGGGTGTTGATGACGGACATGCGGCAAATCGTATTCGTTGATGTGGGCGTCCCAGCAGCCGACATTCAGCAATTACTATTCTTTACTATTTATCGCTGAGAGGCGACCAGTCGTTCCGGAAACTCACGAAATTCCCGATGTCTCGTCGGCGCCTGCGACTGTTTAAGCAATGTTGATATCATTAGTTTAGTTTATTGCCCTTGTTCTTAAAGGAACACCATGCTGAGTATCTTGGGCATGAAATACATATCATTCAATGTTACTATTTGAAGCTTGACTTTATCAACATAGTGATGTAAAAGACAAGCAGAAAAGATGAGCAAAGAAGAATATGTGTCTAATCTGATGAAACATGGTGGAAATAGCTCGTGACAGTTCACAAATCTAACAAAACAGCATGCCTGGGGGAGACAGTAATACAGTATGCTCGCTCGTGTTTGCTTGAAGCAAAGGTGCTTTATAACTGTGGTTTTGGCCTTTAACCTTGAATTTGTTGATTTACTTAACAAATTCAAAATGCAACCCTTTACCAACCCCAAGAAACCTCATTTACACTAAGTCCTGTGCCTTTAAAAAATAAATAAATAAATAAAAAGTAATATATCACATTAGCAGAAATGTAAAGATGGAGTCTGATAACGTCAATGTCTAAGTGATTACTGTAAAATACTATAGCTCTCATTTCTTTGTTTGATACCCCCCCCAAAAAATAAAATATATAGTGGGGGGTATTATTCAAGGGGCTTCATAATAAATTACATTTATTTTTCCACATTGTTTTAGATATTTACCAGTACCTAGGGGTAGCTTAAAAACATAACAGAGTTAAAGAAATGTATTAATTAATTTATTTAATTTTTGAAAACATGATCTTTAAAATATGTTGAAAAATCTTAATCATAGTAATGGGGAAAGAACATCGTTGTTAGCCTGGATTTAAAAGCATTTACACTTTACTGGTATGTTTTGAATCTTTATTCATTCACAAATTGGGGTACCATATTATACACAAGTACAGAGGTGAAAAAAATGCTTTTTAAGGATGAGTTGGGGCGGGCGTATGATACACAGGCGCATGTTGTTTACTGGATTTTTTTTTTTTTTTTTTTTTGTCATTACATAAAAAAATAGTACTTTTCTGTAAATTATATTAAATTGTTAACTAAGGATATTAATCAACCTTAATTATTTTCAAATTGGATTCTGAGAAGAGCAATTCTCTCCCACTGATTTTATGATGAACTAATTAAAAAGAAAATAGTTCTAATTGTGCCTTGATTGACACCCACAGCTTTGAGAGGACATGCATGCATGCACAGGAGAACACAAAGTGCATAATGTGCCCATGTCAGTGAGTCCTGTCAATGAGGCTAGAAGCCCCTTAGAAACTCTTCTAATGGATAAGTAGACATTCAGCGTCAGGCAGTCATCGTATACACACATCAATACCTGTTGGTGAAAAGGCCTCTCGGGTGGTAAAAGCAAAAGATGACATCAACCAAAACTTCAAACACAAGCACCCAGCAAGCAGGCGTCGCTCATCTATTCAGAAGCAGATCTGCTGAAATGAATTCTCATCAAAGCGATTCTTTTATTACCCTGTGCCGAGTGTGGCCCCCGTAGTGTATGCTTAGCAACACGCCAACCCCACATCAACAATGGTCCTGCCCTAAATTCTGAGGCAACCTTTCACTTCCCAAATGTTACCAAGTACAATGCTCAACAAAGTACAGAGGCTTGCATGAAGCCAGTTAAATCACTGACTTTAAAGGGCCTGTCTGCCGGTTTCACTCAGGAAGATTCACTTTTTAAATACAGGATTTAAACAAACAAACTACTTCTCAATTTATAGATATGGGCTTTTCATAACGTGTTGGGGTGATTTTGTCCTAAACCCCCACACCCCCAGCCTGTATTTTGCCATTTTGTGTTTGTTTTGTAAACAGCGGGCCGTTTCTGTGGAAAGACAGTGTTTACACCCCTCCAGCCAATCGCAGAGCGGGGGGGCGTGTCGTAAACGGGGCCGGGCGAACGTGTCAGCTGCGTGACGTCACTCCCGCGGCAATTTGAAAGCACTCACGGGTTATTATTATTTTTTTCATTCACTCACTCACAGAAACTTACATGTGTGAATGAGTGAGTGGAAAAAAAAAATCCGTCAATTGGCTGGTCTGACTCCAGCTCTTCCACAGAATGTAGTAGTCCAGGGGTCGACGTGAGCGGTGAAACAAGCTGTGAACACTGCAGATCATCGCTTGACAGCTGCTTGATGCGTTTGCTTGGCGAATGAAGCATCATTCCTTGACGTGCCGTAAATCGATCGCCACCATCATGCTTTTATGAGATGATGAGGATGCTTTATTTTTTTTAAGCCAAAAAGGCAATCCTCTAGGGTTAAGTGTTTTGTTCTGCCGGAAGCTTATTTTCTACTTCTTCTCCGCTGCTCTACACCACGCAAGTGACGATGACACTCCCAACCTACACTTTATCCTTCTCTTCTTCTGCAACAAGATCCTTGCGTGATACTGGCTCATCTTTACATGCTGCCACCTGCTGGCCGTTTCTTTTAAATAACATTGCAGTCAGGCCTTCAGTCAAAAGCTGTGCCAGACCCTCCTGTACACGTGTGCATGAAAAAACGCTTATATGACATATAGATACGTCATATGTACGCGGCAACTATGACACTTGTGACGTATCAATACGTCATATGTAATTAAAAGTTAAAAAGGGTTAGGGGTAAGATTTTAAAACAAATAAAAGAATGTTGCTGAACTCTGGTGAAGCGAGGCCAGAATTGAAGTTTTGTGCTCCCTCTTACGAGCTACAGTTAGGAGGCGAGCAGCAACTGGACCAACTGGAGATGCTTGAGGGAGGGCTGGCTGACTCCAAAATAAAGCTCATTACATTACATCTGAGATTAAACTAAGGCATACTTTTTCTAAATATTATTACTACGGTTGCAAATATGATTACTATTCTAGATATGTTAACAAATACTGTAAATAAGCTGCAGTAGTGGCTGTAATTCGTTCAAAGCAATGTATATCAAGATATTCTACTACTACTGTCTATTATGTGATTGTTCATTCATCTTTGGTAATATCAACTCTTTTCTGCTTGAAGACACTTTTCCAAAAGTGAAGTCAAAGCCTGAATTAATTTTCTAAATTCTAGTTACATAAAGGAAAAGATATCTTTCATTGAATAAAATGAGCTACCTTCAAAAGTCCTGACAACAAACAAGTATGTCATATTAACTAATTCTAAGATGTTCCAAATTTCAAATATGTCATCAGATTTGCATTTGGGTTTCATGCAATCTACTGGCAATGCTACAGGGGCTTCAAACAAACTTCCCTGATGTAAATGAGGTTCTAAAAAAGATCTGAGATTCAGCCGAGGCAGTATTCGTACGTGTGCTTGTGTGTGAGTGTGTGTAGTATGCCCCACATGCGCTAGCAATTGTCTGTATACAAGATAATATTGTGGAGTGAAGAGAGCAGCAATGTAACAGAAAATCAATCACAAGTGGAGAAGAACAGACAAACGCGTCACAGAGAATGCGTGGATATGTGAGAGAGAATATGAGAGCGAGGGTAGGGAATGAAGATTCAAAACAGAAATTGTTGTGGATGAGATCAGAAATAGACAAGAATAACAAAGCTTCTTTTGTGCATGCTGGAGAACCAAGCCCCAGTTATGCAGTCACCAAGTTAACCGACTTTATTTATATAGTGCAAGTCTACTCTACCACCATTCCTGGTAATTAGACAGATGCTTCTTTTAAGCCAACGGGAGGCTTTGTGTGCCTCTCCCACTCTAACTGCTCCGCTCAGCCAGTGCAAACTGAGGAGGAGATAATAAATATCAAGGGATCAGTGCTTCTGTTTGAAGAGGCATGCAAATTTGAGATGATGTGATTTGGGGACTTGGACTAGACTAAAAAAGTGAGCATACATTTATCTTGACAGACTCTAAGGTTCTACCCGTGCAGCCTTCTACCCACTAAAGATGTGTCGTACATTATAAATGAACTGAATTTATAGGACACCACTCTTTCTCAATGACCTTTAACGGTGCTTTATAGTATTCACTCTCATTTTTTACATTGCGCATGTCAAGTATTTATTAATATCTCCAGCATCTTATACCTTGGCAATGCACGTCAAGAAAGCATAATATTGTATGTGTAGATTGAGGGTGAGCGGTTCACACAGTGAAGGCGTTTTTCTGATGCTGTAGTGGGTGTAGTGGGATTCTTTACTCTATGGTTCCAGCATGAGCTTTACCTCTTGGGTGCAAACCGTAGTTGCGTGTATGTGGGGGCAGGGGAATCAGCTATGAACATTTCATATCATGATTACAGTGACTACGTTTATATGCGGTCACTAACTCTTTCAAAACCAAAATATTGGCAATAGTTGCGTTTTGTAAAGGCCTGTAAACACACAAAACCCCAAATATGCTCTTATTCTATATTGTTCTGTTTTTTAAAAACTCAAATAAGACTCCTGGGTGCCTCTTTTCCAGCTTCAATTGGCTAAATGAACGTAATCGAATTATATTTGAAAGGATCAGTGGTTTGTGTTCTGCACACTCTATTCGCAAGGAATCTACTACTTGCGGCCATCTTACGTTGCCATTCGCTAAGTGAGCGTAACTTGAATACATTGATTTCTCCACGGCATTTTCTTGTTATTTTCTGTCTCTCTGGCCAAAATGCCACAGCGTTTGTCTGTACATCTGCCACGCAACCCACCCAAAATACACAAGCACTTTTGGAGCAAAGAGGAAACTCACTACTTTATTAGGGTGGTGAGTGACACAAATATAGTGTCTTTTATAGACCATAGAAAATACAGTAAGAAGCAAACATGACGTCTATTTGTGTAATGACGTTGCCCGCTCGTCACAGTTTAGTTCGGCATATGTATACGGTAGTAACTCTGTCTGCATGTAAACGGATGATCCCAAATATTTCACCAGAATTTTGATCTTAACCTGAAGATTGACTTTATGCAAAGAAAGTCAGTGATTAAAATGATCACCTTTATCAACATTATGACCCATTTCTATTAGAAATGTAAACAACAAAATACACATCTGCAGTGTTATAAAACACAGGTAAAGTTTTCCCCTCAACTTGGACTGAAAGCACAGCTAACTTGAAAATAAATGATGAGAAAAGTGTGAAGAAGACCTTGCAACATGTAATCCTAAGCATAACACCATGCATTATCCAAAATGAAAACACAGTCATTGTTTAAGTACTTGGAGCTTGAGCCCCGAATCTGTCTGCCTAAATAAACTAAAATCGCATTACACCGCCCATACCACAAGTCAGACCTGGTTTTAGTGAGTCTAAAATCTTGGCGACTTTTGGTCACCAATAGCATTGGAAAATGCTGGAACGCCTGTCAAGGCGTAGAATGGTTTACCAGATTCCCAAACACACGAGACTCACCCTGGCATGGAAATGAAGATGTGCCCGTTTTTACACAAAAGCCTGTCTATGAAAATAGGGCCCAATGTCTTTGAGTGTTGTCTTGTAACAGTCAGTATCCCATGTTAAATTATCATCTTAGACTATATTTGCTCTCATTCAGTGATGTACTGTTCATGTTTAGGCAATCACATGGCAATAGATCATATTTCTAGATTTAAGTGTGTCTTCTTCATAATGGATACTGCATACTCGCTATGAGGCAGTAGAATAATGATTTATTTTTTATTTTTTATTTTTCCCCCCTCGAACAGAAAAAGAATGACAATGTTTACATTTGGTATTGGAATGATGCAGTATTATAATACAATAGGGAAAAAAATGCCAGCATTGACAGCCATATAAAATGATACATTCATGCTCACCATTGAAAATAGAAAGAACGCTTTGAGACTTTTGACCTAGTTTTCCAGTTGCGAGCCTTTCCAAATCAATTTTGGACAAGAACGTGTGAAGGTAGCAGTTCATTGAGCAATGATGTTTTCATTCAGCAATAACGGCCCAAAAAAAGTGTTTCCCTCAAGGATATTTAAGCCACGACTGATAATAACAAGAAGGTGATACACACTCACCCTCCCAGAAAAAGCAATGTCAGTGTGACAAAATGAAAGGGATGGTGTGCATGGTAACCGTGATGACAGAGCTGACTGGGGAGGGCACAATAATTGAAAAAGTAAGACAAAGAGGAGGGAGCAAAAGGGAGGGAACAATTGGAAACTACAAGTGAGATGAAAAACGGAGCACAGATTGAGAAGGAAGTTTTATAGGAAGAGGAGCAATCTGTTTGAAATGCTGGGTGAGCATGGAGGGGAGTATGATAAATGATAACCAAAAAATAATAATAATAATCTCATATTGCTGCAAAATCATCTCTGCTTTAATATCCAACCGATTTGAATAACAAAATCCTTCTTTTGCAATACAAGAGTAAACATCATTCATCTTCAAAAGATCATGTATCAACTATGCAGGAATTTAATTGAAATCAACAACACCTGAGTCCAACTGTAATGCTGGCATTACTTGAGTGTCAAATCGATGGCAGACCCAAGCAGGATCATTCCTCCCACCAGCTGTTGAATTATTCAGGCCAGAACTTCCTCTGGGGAGAATCCAAGTCAGTGTGCCAGACAGTCGCAGTGAGCTCGCTCGCTGCCTGGCGTGAAGGCTTAAGATCATCCCGTAAGTCCCAACGGGGAAAATTGCGCTGCTGGCCGACACAACAGAGGTCAGCCATCAGGCATATGTGCATGTTGTTTAATTAGGAGAATGGCTAATTGCGCATCGCTGATAGGTGATATCAATAATCAACCAGTGGTAATGCCATACACAAGTAGGCCAAATTGTTGGTACGTGTCTGATTAAGAAAACCAGCAGTGAATGATGAAATAACTTGAAGCTTCCAAAGTAATATTACATACAGTATAATGTGATTTTTTTTTTAAATTTTTTTTATAAATAGTTATACAAGTCAGAATTTGAGTTTGGGTGAGCTTCAGATGCATCACCACTGTCTTGAAACAAGAAAATAAATAAATACATAAACAAATAAATACATAAATAAATAAAGTTCATCTCTAATGAACTTTTAATTATTTATTAAATGGTCCAAAAAGCAGCCATGTTCCTGATAACACCTGCTAGGCCACGCCTCTTAAAGGGAAAGTCCAAAAATGTCTTTACAATAAGATGTGCCCCCACTAGTGTAAACAGTAAAACAGTATTCAGATTACTTTAATTTCCGAACTATAAGGTGCACCTGATTATAAACCGCACCCAGTACATTTCTAAAGGAAAAAGCATTTTGTACATACATAAGCTGCATCTGACTGTAAGCCGCATGTGCCCACATTGAAACATGAGATATTTATAAAGAAAGACGGTACACAGAAAGAGTTTTCAAAGGTTTAATAATATAATTTAGCTTTTCTTTCCAAACAGTGCCTGTGACGCAGCAGCAACACAGCAGCAATACGGTAGTAACACACCACTAACAGGTCTGGTTAAAAATAACATGCGGATAAAAGTCACTGAGACTGAGACTTCTTGTATTTTCCATGATGAGGGTCTGATCATTTTAATTTTATTCAAGGACAAAGCGCCAAGTTACATTAAACTTGCGTCTTCCTTGACACATATATTCCACCTGTCTCACTCTTACCTTTTCTGCTCGAGCGCCCCGGCGTCCGTCAGAAAAAATACATATATTAGCCACATCATTGTATAAGACGCAGGGTTGAAAGCGTGTGAAAAAAGTCGCGCAATATAATCCGGAAATTACGGAAATATTGTGTTTGCGGAAGAAGAATTAAGTAGCAAAATCCACCTGTTTTTATCCCTCTCAGGGTGCGGCCATTTTGCCACTTGTTGTCGACTGAAAATGACATCACAGTCAGCTCAGCTTGGGTCACATGACCAGACCCAGAAAACAGGTGAACTCTGATTGGGCAGTAGCTGTATGTTTCTGTGGCACAATTAACTGAAAAGTTGGTGCTTCAAGCCCTCTGACCAGTTTTTCCCAGTTTCATTGTATATCTGTTGCACAATGACACGAAAGGCATTCTATTCTATCAATGACAATGAATTTAATGTATTCATGAATATAATTGTAAGGAAGAACACCTAAAATATGGAATGAATAGAATTTACAGTGTGTTAAGTTTGCCCTGGAGCGCTTATAAAACTGCTTGTGAGAACGGGCTGTTTTATTTGAACGCAAGATTAAAAGGATAAGGAATAAAAACGATTTTTTCTTACTGAGCGAAAACAACTTTTCTAAAGTGGGTCAATTCAAAAAGTGCAACTAGAAACGATCAGTAAAATACATCAAGAACCTTTGGCATTGTGTAATCTGAGGCCAAAAGAAGAAAAATGTTTCACTATCATACTTTATAGTCTGATTTGTTTCGCCCTGAAGCAAAATGCATTGAATCATAGAAATAGATGGAGAGCAAAACAATTACCTACAATTTCAGTAAAAATGAATAGCAAATTAGAAAATATGCTTATATTTTCTAGTATGAGCATATATGACTATAAAAGCACTAAGGAAGTTTGCTAAGAAAGACTTTTTAATGGATGTGCCAGTGGATATTTTTAAATGGATGAACCACCATATGTTATACTTTAATATACTTTGCATATTTCCATGGTAACTGCTACAGTCTCTATTATCTAAACCGTTTTTCTATATCAAGTCTACAGTATGTTAGTATGCCAAAAGTGACCTGTTTTCGTTGGCTGACATATGCACCCAGGCTCATCCAAATTTGAAATTAAAATGAGCTTTTTTAAGAAGCATAAGTGTAGCTGGTTGCAGATCGCGACAGTAGCACAATCTCAAATGGTGCTTTCCAATCTCATGGTGGTGAAAAAGGGGCATGAGAATTTTAACCTCAGAAAAACCTTAACTCATTCACTACCAGCCCAGTAAAAATGGATCTTTGACGTGTATAGCCGTCAATGGCACTGAATGAGTTAAATGTGTCCAAAAGACAAATGTCACACCATATGGTGCAAAGATGCTGAAATCACGAGTAAATCTATAAATTCTTGAATGAAAAGAAAAAAAAAAGAAAATGTCCTTGGAATTTCCCCACATCAGAATGGGAAATTTATTTACAGCTTTATTTACAGCAGTTTCATTGAATTCAACAACAACTCTCATAAGCCCTCATGTATAAAATGACATCCTTATGAATATAATGAGTAGAGGAAGCAATACACCAACACACATAAACGCACACATTTTTTTCCACTCATCCATTATCCATTTCCCCTCAGGGTGTCAGCAGCTCTATAATCAAATACGCTCATCTTACCCACACATTTTTTCACACATATCCAGCTTTGCTGTCCCACTCGGGACCATCTTGCCCAATCATCCCATCCCGCAGCGAGGGGCACACCGCCAAAGCTGAAATAGCAGCACGGGCTCAGAATAGGCACCGAAACGCATGACAGTCATGCATCGCGCACTACAAGATGCTAGATGACATTTGCAGTGTCTTCACTCTATTGCGAGCGGTGTCAAAATTACAGGAGTTGTCATATCATATCAATCAATCGACTTAACTTGTCTCAAGTGATTACAGTATAATGTAATAAAAACAGCGCCCAGTATGAGGGACACCCTCCACATGGATGCAATATGTCCGCGTGAGCTTGACATAAATGGGTTGAAAATAACCATGACTTCACAAAACAATGACAGCATGTAATTTGCAGGTGGGCAGACACCACTAAAATCAATTAAAGTGAATTAATTAGCGTAGAAGTAAGATGAGGTAGAGGAGGTGGAGTGTTGGCGGAACTAGTGGAAACATTTGTGTTCATCTTCATTTCCTCAAAATTGCTCCTCTACCGAAAATTTTATTGTATCATATTGAGGGGTTAAGACGAGCCACTTGTGTGGATGTGAACCTGATGACAGCAACAATAGTTGCGTTAACAACTGTAGGTCACTCCTAACCCACAGCTTTTCAACTAAAAAGTGCTTTTAAGCTTTTAAAAGTGTCACTTAGGTGGAGGTCTGCCCCTTCTGACTCAGCTCAATAGATTCAAACAGCTAATTGTCTTTCTGGGAAGGTTGATAGGCCGTACATTTTGATGTTGTTTTATATGTTGGTGTAGAACAAATGTATGGAGGACCAAAATTGCCAAAATTAAAAATAAATAAATGACTAAATAAATAAATGCCTAAAGGCGAAAATAAAAATGGATATAAAAAATGTAATTTGAAAATTATATTAAAAAAAATACATATAAATGGAAATAAAAAGAGCAAAAATATATATACACAAATAAATACATTTGTATTTAACTTTTTGAATTATGTTTTTTATATCAATTTTTATTTGCACTTTTAGTCATTTATTTATTTATTTATTTAGTCATTTAGTCATTTTTTTTTATTTTTTATTTTGGCTGTTTTGGGCCGTACTGCCAAGTCGAAATGTTGTTCAAATAAGGGGGCGGTCCTAATCGTGTCTTGGCTTGTAATGGAGAGCTCCAGCATTGGATGACTATCTTGTCCACTGCCTGCTCTCACTTGTTGTCTAGCAACTTAAGTCGCAAGTTGATGTGCCAGTGGACAAGATAGTGGTCCAATGCTGGAGCTCTCCATTGCAAGCCGGCGAGACTTGCTTGTACTTATCGCAACATACTAAATAAACATTAATTTAAATTACAAGACTGTATTTTATATTGTTTTTTTAGCTGCACATTGAAGCATCCGGGTCATTGACAAATGTTTTTTTTTTTTATGGATTATAATGTGCCAAAAAACAAATAATGTGGAACTTTTATTTTGAAATATATTTAAAGACAGTAGTTTGTATCATCCACAAGACAAGTCAAAAACACACCGGGGTAGTTATCAGGTTCGTACGGTCTCATAACACGTAAAAAAAAGTAGTGGTTATCTTATGACATATCTGGAAAAAAAAAAAAAAAAAAAAAAAAAAAAGACCAAATTGTGATTTAGGAGGTTTCGACCCGACGTCAGCACTATATTTAGTGCTGCTTGGTAGGCTACATTTTGAGTTTGTATGTTTCCTTGGCTGGTGTTCGTCAGAGAAAAAGCAATTGATCAAAACCTCTTCGACCCCCTTTTTAAGTCAGCGCCATCAATACACACCTCCTCTTCTTAAACAGCACCTACTTTCCATTGAATTGCTGAAACAGCCTCTCTCGTGTTAATGTGCAGGAAGACATTCTGTAGGCTTGATCCAAAACATTTGATAGATATCAGACAATTCCTTCGCAGAGAAGATTAATGTTGAAGCGTGAAGACGCTGACAGCTGAACAGTGTTACTGACAGACCCGGGAGGGGGATTATGGAATGCAAAACTCAACATAAGAATAAGCATCTCTCTATTATCATAATGGTTAGGATTGAATTGAGGCTGTTGCGGAGCGAACAAGAAAGATAAAGGAAAATCTGTGCTGCAGAAAGTTTTATGGGGACATTTTGAAATGTAAGGCCGCTCAACAGCAATTGTCAGCTTTGGTCACCAAATGTTCCTTAAGCATTCAGTGAGAAAATGTACATTTAGATATTTAACTCTTTGACCGCCAAAAACGTTTAATAACGATCAGTAAAATCAAGACGTATGCCGCCATAAACGTTAAATGACGTCAACTAAGTTTTTTTTATTTTATTATTTTTTCTCAGTGCTCAGCGCTGCCTGGTCAATGGGTTGTGGAATCAAAAACACTCTTAACCATGGCCAGCAGATGGAAGCATTGTATCTCTTTTCGTGAATGATCAAAGCCTTTGTCATATCAGAGTTTGTTTTGTTTTGTTTTGTTTTGTTTTGTTTTGGGGGGGGGGGGGGGGGTGATAACGTGTGGCAATAAAAGAGTTAAGGCAACATTTTGGTGCCCATTGCAAGTGCAGTCTAACTGTGTGCATGGATGGCATTTTCTTTCTTTTGGTATTTCCGTAACGGGTGCAGTTAGAAAGGGTTATTCGCGCTGTTGTGCGAATGAACACAGTCTGACTTACAGTATTTCCAAGCCAATGAAATTGTCTCCACTTATTCTCTTCCATTTCAAAACAGGAGCGGTTCACAGTGGGGTTCATGCAGAAGATCAAAGTGCAAAAACTGTATTCACAGTAAAGAACTGCAAGCAGACCTCCACTTGCAAATGAGGTCAACTTGGCCAGCGTTATAACAGATCACCATTGGTGAAGAGAATCAGAGCGCTTTCCAACCTCAGAATCCTCCGCCTATTCACACAAACACCACATCACATGAAAAACGTTTGTTTCTGCCATTTGAATGAAATACGATGATTAATCCATCCATCCATTTTCTTAACTACTTGCTCCTCACAAGGGTCGCGGGGGTGCTGGAGCCTATCTCAACTGGCTTTGGCCAGTAGGATACGATGATTAAATTCACCAAAACCGTATTGCGCCACAACTTAGACCTGCTTTAAGCTAGTCTAAGGTCTAGTCTACATGTGCTCTGGGCACGTGTAATATAAAATGCCCTGGGTCCACCGGAATACTCAGCATACCTGCCCAATTTCCCAAATATGGTAAGTCATACTTGTCCCAGCACAACAATGACATTTCACCAGTTTTTTACACCGAGCGCACGTCCACCTGTCTGAGGAAAGAGAACCCGATGTGTTCAACTAAATGGGCCCAAATTTCACACAAAGTAAATTTGTGAGACAACTGAAATGATATTGACATTGCGATTACTAGCTTTCTTTGCTGTTTGGCTCTGACAACTCACACGGTTCTATTGCCTTCTTGCAAATGTGTGCTGTTTTTATACTGCCAAATATCCTTCTCACTCTATAAAGGATTACACTGTACAGTGTGTGTCTTGTGGGCAAAATCAAGAGGAACAGAAGAAGAAGAAAATGCGCATTCATATTTAATAGGGAAGCTTTATATTGTCCTTATACAGGCGTGTTGCTGCAGTGTATTGCAGGAAGAGAACAACTGATGAATTCTCTGATCAGGAAGATGAGAGGATGTACATAGTTGGAGGTGCAACCATTGAAGTTTGTGTGAAGCCCCCCAGTGAAGAAAACGGAGGCTCCACTGGCTTCACTGTAGTAGGTGTGAAAATTGTCTTGCCACTTCACACACGCCAGCTCATGTGTGGCAAGGAAATGTTATAATGTATATCCATGTCAAGAAAAGGAAGGGGGAAAAATCGAAGGTTGACTCACTCTTGTAACCTCATAGCATGACGAGGTGCACTTATACACGAGTAGTAACGAAATGAAATCAAATTAAAAATATATTGCTATGCTTTTCCAGTCACAATTGAAACCTGCCCTCAAGACACTGAAAGGTGTTTTCTATTGGATTTCGTCAACTTAAACAGGTATACAAATGTAGATTGCTTTTCTGTATGATTAATTTGCACCAAATCTCTTTATATGGTGCAGGAAATATTCCCATCACAAGTGCTCTACCCTAAAGAGATGTGACGTGAAAGCGAGTGAGGGGGATGAGAGTGATGATAAGCCTCGGCTGTGGATCTCCCCGGGGGCTTTTCTACACCGAGTGCAATGCTTTCATATCTGTCCCAGATTCATAAAGGCACCTATCGGAACTGGAAACCAGGCTTCTCATAAACTCAAATCTCTATGCAAATGTCGACCATCCAGATATTTAGCACAGGAATCTAATCAAAGCTGTGTGATGCTTGCGTGAAGGAAACAAGTCGAGAAATTCCACTTCCCACCCCTCTTGGGGAAACACGGCGCTCGAGAACAGGAACGGTTTCCTGTGTCATTAAAACGCGTGACGAGCACGATCCCCCAATTAGAGTGGGATTTATCCGCTATACTGTATGATCAATCTACACCATCAGAAGGAGGTTGATTGTGATTAGGTCTCACGTTCAAGAAAAGGACAATCCATTACATGTATTGGCTTAATTGGCTCTGCTTTGCATTCAATCACTATGAACTTTGATCCAAAGCTTGTTGACAAACAAACTACAAGATAACAAAGCACAGTTGGTCCATTGGAACTACTGATTTGCTGAAACATATGTTGGCATCACAAATTACCGTAGAAGTATAAATAACACTGGAAACACAATTATTGTTGAGCAGGTCTGATAGCTATTTCAGTTTCTCTATCATGTTGAGTTTTTTAGCTATTGTATCCCTGTTTTCTTCAAGAATGTAAAATAAATAATTGTATGTAAATAAAACACTAAAACTTTGAAATAAACACATAAAATGAAATAAAACTGACAACGGTATGCCCATGGTCACAAGGTTAAGAGAAAAGTCAGTACTAATCTTCTTAATTCCTACAATGTTAGACATTTGTTTGTGCTGACTAATTGGGAGCTGCACACACCTCGAACCACACTGTCTCAATTGTGACTGCACAAACAAATTCCCACGTTGCTGTAGATGAGTCCAATCATAATAAATTATTTTTACTACAGTCTTACTACAGCTAATCTGTGGAATTTTGTTTACCAGGAGGGGTAAATTGTTCAGGAAAAGAACTTGACGTGCTAGAAAAAAAAACTGTTTGCAATTTTGGAGTAAGCAATACAATTGTAGTTTTAATCCGAATAAAAATCTCAGCAAAAAAAAGTAAACTTGACTTAACTTGACTTAATCCATTCCAGGACTGTCCCATTTCTCGCAAAGAAATGGCAGAAATATAATCATTCGTTTCCAAATTTAAAGTGACAGTGTGTGATAAGTGACCACTAGATGTCGCTCCATCATAGAATGCAACTGAAGCGCGCACACTCAGAGACACCACACTTCGCAAGCCTACAACCAATTCTTATTTGATCGAATGAGCATCTTGGCAAGTGACGGCGACTTGGCAGCCGGTGAGCATTAGCCGGAGCAGCAAACAAGAGCGGCTAACGGGAGAAGCCAGTTTAAAAAAAAAAAAAAACTAGTAAAAGCTTGCACGAGCAACGGAAAAGGTGACAAGGGACAGGAGCCCATATCACAGGACTCAGCAACGGCCACCTACAGGCCCGCTGTGGAAGGTAAGCGGCGGTTGACCCATTGGGTCCGACACTAGATGCAAGCTAACTACGTTCGCATGTTGACATCTGTACCAGGAAGATGGTAGCAAAAACTATCAGCCTCTTGTAAGGTGAGGCTACAGCCATGTCATATAATTAGTGATGACTAGACCTACGATTATGTTGATGTGACAGAACATATTGTTTTGCATATTATTGAAATCAACAGTGTTTTTTTTGTTTTTTTTTAATTGAATGGATTATTGATTCACTACTAGATGGCGCTAAAATTTACACACTGTCACTTTAAGCCATCAACTTGTTTTTTTGTTTTCTTCACAGCTTTTCGCTATTCACGGTCATCATTTTGGATGATGCTTTGGCGCAGGTTTTACAGATGAATCCCCTTCCTGACGTCAACCCTCCTTATTCATCCAGGCTTGTGACTGGCACTAACTAAATTGACAGGCTTGCCCCTCCCTCCTGAGGCTAGGTAAGCTAAATTATGGCAATCAAAAGAAGGGCAAGAAGGACAAAAACATTTTTGCTCGATAAAATTCAATCATTTATGTATCTGTAATTATGTAACGCCTTATAAGTCTTCCTCTTTGAAAAGTGAATGCATCCTCTTAACTTCTATATTGTACTGATCAGCCAGGACAGGGACATGTAAGAGAACATTAATAGGAGCACAGTGAGAGGGTGAGGGAGGCAACTGTTGTAAAGCGCACGGATGCAATTGTAGCTGACAGCTAATTTGAGATGTGCTGGTCACTATTACAGGAAACAAATCCCCTCTATCAGATTGATAACTTGTGGTTAAGGGTTGCCATTGAGCTGATGACTTGCGTGACTTCACGTGTGATTTGATGTTTGACCTCTGAAGGCTGGAGTATTCAAATCTAGAGGATAATATAATGGATAAAGAGGATAAAGAAAATATTCAAAATCTTGCCATGAAATACAATTTGGAATATTTTCTTTGTTTCTTTGTTTTTTTTTGTGATGCTACATTTACAAATGTATATTTGTGAGCCAACTGAGGTTTGATGTAAGGACTACTCGCACTGTTGAAATAAAAACAGCGTTTAATTGAATACGAATATAATCCACCAAATGAATACCACATCCTGCGCATCCTCCCTGGCTTGAAGATCAACAAATTCGTACTATTATCTCGGTTGATTTTACTTATCCCCTGTCCACCCACTTTCTCCGTCACTAGTCCTGATAATAATATGTTGTCAAAAGCAGGGGGTGTAATTTGTAATAGGGGGTATTAACCAAAAGAGGGAACAGCTATCATCATGCTTGCAGAGCTTCTAGACAACATGACACAAATGCGCAGGAGCCTCCTTTTTTTTTTTTTTTTTTTTGACAATTCGTGACTCATCCAACATTCGCACAAAAGCTCTTAGATGACTCTGAATGGCACACAGCAACAGCACTTTTATTCAGCTGTGATTCAAGGTGCTATGTCAAGAATGGGCAGGTAGGGCAAGGCCACCCATGACTTGAAAAAAAAAACTGTATAGGACTCCCAGTTGTCATATTAAAGTTCCTCACCTTCTACAACCTCCTTCCAGGTTCTGAATTTGATTTCAGTTATTATTGAATCCTTGTCAGTTTTACTTACATATTCAAGTATGTGCGCATATTTGTTTCCTTCTGACCTTTTCCTTGGTTACCATTCGGCTATTTATATTGGACCACCGCATGGTAGCCAACGGAGGTGCCCAGGTAAAGGTCATTGTCATTCTGCTGACCCTGACTCATCGTCTTGTTACGTTGTTCTGCCCCAGTTTTCTCATCATCACGATTGTTTACAGCACCAAAAGGCGCAATAAGTTTAACCAGCCAAGACTCTATTACTGGCCACGATTAGAAGCGAGATTGTAGTTCAGGTAAACTATTTCAAACTAAAAAGAAAAACTTTTTCGTCATTAGAAGCAGAAGTTTACAACCCAATCAAAATTCCTTCAACGCCCGGATCCACGTCATGTCATACCATGCCTGTATCTCATGCTGCATTCGAGGAAAGTGTGAAGTCAGAATTTACAGACTTCAAACCAGGAAGTGTGTACGGGAACGCCCCTTTGAACTCGCAAAGTCAGGGGAAATTAACGATCCTAACTTCGCCGAGCGACTTCAATGTGACGTCGATCTACAATGGCGACCCCTTTGGAAACGCAGACCGTGAATGGTAAAACGCAATATTTACTTCATTCGTCATTTGTTCTTCTTCCGTTTGATTTATTGCGAGAAGGCAAGTGGTCAAAGTGTGTTTTGAGGACCAGAAAAAAACAAAACCCAATTTATTACTATCCACCATTTTGCTTGTTTACTTTCTCATCAAATGCTTTCAAGCCTGAACTAAGAAAATCCAACTGGGATAATTAATTCTGACCTTCCTCGAATGCAGCATAAGTCACGTTGAACCCACCCCCAAGTCACCTCATTCCATACCTGTTTCATCACCTTCCATACCCAGCATTTGATCTTTTTTAGTGCCCGCACAGCCTCCCAATCTACATGGTGGCAGTCTGGTCGTTACCTTGAGTTACTTTGAGATATGTCAATTCAGTATTTTCGATGTACCTTTTGCCTGCACTCCACCACAACACTCCAACACCCTCCCAATACATGACAGTATGTTTCAATTGCCATGAAAATGTATGACTTATTTATCACAAAAAGTGGGATTCCAGCAGCAAATGTGCTTTCCCGATATAATATCACCTTCTTGTTCCATCTCACAATCAGGTGTGCGCAAAAAAGGGCAATCTGGAAAGAAACGGCACTCATAATGTAACTGAATTCTTCTTAATTCTGCAATCAGATGATACATACAAAATCAAACATCTCAAACCATTGAAGCCTTGTAAATTGAGAGCCCCATCCACTCCTTTTTTCTCCTCAGTGCAAGACTACAGCTTATGTCCACTCATTAAAATGAAATTTCGAGCTGTTTTTTTAACCACTCTTTGCTGAGCGATGTGGCACAGCGTTCTCTGTATGTCAGACAGTACATCAATAATGCACGTAGAGCTCAAACTGGCTCCCTTGAATGGCTCAACAACCTAAAAAAAAAAAACATCATGAAAGGATGCAAGTGTGTGTGCTGAGTGCATGCAAGTCGGGAGCCTTGACTTTCAAAACCTTTTGAATATTGAAAGCAACATTTATTCTAACTGAACACGTGTTGTTTGGCAGATTTAATTTCTGCCTTCACATTTAACAGGCTGCCTGAATAAAAACTGATAAAGGCTGCATGATAGTGAATAGGTCAGGTGAAAACACTGTGCAAACATTAATCAGTCACCACACATGCAGATTTAAGTTGATTTTAAATGATATTCATTTTTTTTTGTTACATTCTTGCACCGTAAGAAACACGTAAAACGTATGTCTTTAAACAAGCAAATAGCCTTAAAAAGAATGGAAAGAATTGAAGGCAAAAGTCCGAGAGTGGGTGCGGCACCTGCCGCGCAACTTTCCCCGCGACTTTGCGCCCCCCAACCGGCGTTGAAACTCACCTGCAGGAGACGGTGACTTCCACCTTGGTGGCGGGGATGTTGCCGGTGATGGGGTCGAAGTCGTACACGAATGGCATGTCCTCCTCCAGCTTGCCTCCGACCTCCCTCTCCATCACGTCCATCTCGAGAGCGCGCGGTGGCTCCGGTCTGATCCGGGAGGTGGACAGCCTGGCCCCGATGGAGCGCGTCGAGCCTCTCCCGACTCCGGAGACCAGGTCAGAGACCGGGTGGCCTCCGGTCCGACCCGGTGAGGCAGCCACTTCAGAGACGTTGAGTCAGGAAGATGAAGGTGAGAAAATGTGCTGGTGGACGCACCGCGAAGAGAGACGAGCAGTTGGTTATGTGTCCATGCAGCCGGGGAAGTTTTTGCAGAGTGGTTGTGCGCTGAGATGATGACTGCTCTTCTCCCGCTCCGTGTGCACAGTGGAGCATGTGGAGAGGAAACGCAGCAGATGCACTCGAACGTATCGTCCTCCTCCCTGAATGAATCACACTCAAGTGTTGGCGACCCTACCCATGCAAAGCCCACTGCTGCTGCTGCGAGTGTGCGCGCTTTAGTAGTTCGGTTATGACTTCTTTGATGAGTTGACGTTATCAAAAAAAAAAAAAAAAAAAAAAAAAAAAAAAAAAAAGTGTTTGTCAATAGGCTTTAAAAGCGGTTCAAAAGGGATTCCCTAGTAGCGCCAGCTGGTAAAATGGTGGAACTAGCTTAGAATGAAGAGCTAAACGGCTTGGCGTGTATTTTGTTTGCCTTTGTCACATAATGAATTTCTGTTAAAATTATGGTATTTTAACAGTATTTTATTGTATGTATTATATGATGGATACATACAATCTATTTAAGAAGCTACCCTCAAACATACTGAGCAAAAAATACAGTATGACAAACACTGTACTAGTACTACCTCATTGTATACACTTTCACAATCTAATGAGACTTCTAAAGATACTTCCACCATCCACCACTTAATGTCACGTGAGCTGGAGCCTATCCCAGATGACTTAAGTGGCGAAGTACGCCAGCCAATCAGAGTTCAATCTGAATTCAAACCCCCAACCTCAAAATTATGAACTAAACTGACCATGCCAGTCAGTAAAACAGGAGAAGCTTATTTGTACCACACCAAAGTCATATCAGTAGTGCTTTAAAGTGGACGTGAACAAATGATTAGACACATTTGATGAAAAGATGATCAAGATACATTTCCAAAATAAAAATCACTAAAGACATACAAATTTGAAATCATAAATTTATGGATTTTTCTTTGTGTCCTCCTCTTTGTTGATTGTTTGAACTATTGTCCATCAAGTGAGTATACATACATGCTACGCCTTTTTGGACTGAAAATGACATACCCGTGTGTTGTTAATGTTCCTATAAACATGAAATATATCAATATAGAGATGTTTTTTTTTTTTTTTTATTCTTGCACATTTTCCCAAAGCTAAATGTTAAAAAAAAAAAGACAAGCAAAAATATTGTTTGCCTCATAGAAAAAACTACCTAAGTCATATTTAACTTAATGTCACAATACGCATTAAAAAAACAACAACTATGTGCTTGTTAAAAATCTGTTAGGTTTCATGTGGATGTGGAGCCAAATGCTGGGAAACAAGGCAAGTATGTTCACGAAAAGTAATTAATTTAAGAAAAACAATAAGGCCACACAAGCTAATTGTGCGTACTCCCCATAAACCAAAAATCAACAAAGTCAAAAAACAAGAGACAAAGTACAAACAAATGCTTGGAAACAAACTACACATAAACGGATATGGCAAACGAACAACACAATGTGACATGGACAAAAAAATAAATAAAAATAAAGCATCAAGGACTGAACGAAAGCAGTGAATTAATCGGGATCGGGTTGAAAAGCACAGGTGAACACAAAATTTAAAGAGACAGACATTGACAAAAAAAAACAAAAAAAACACAAGAACTACACATGACATGAAAATTGTCATTATTAAATCAACAAAATACAAATCATGACATAATTGATGTTTTTCCTTTATATGTAAGTACATTTTCAGACATCCCAGTCATGGTAATCTGCAACAATTCAAGCAAGGCAACTGTACTCACTCTTTCTGTTTGTTAAATGTTGCGTTTCTCTTGTTTTCCAAAGACTGGAAATACGACTTGGGCAATTATGCTATTTATAGACTAACGATATTAGAAACAGTTCACCCTACAATGGACTGCATTTACACCCACAATAACAAACATTATCCATCCATCCATTTTCTTGACCGCTTATTCCTCACAAGGGTCGCGGGGGGTGCTGGCGCCTATCTCAGCTGGCTCTGGGCAGTAGGCGGGGGACACTCTGGACTAGTTGCCAGCCAATCGCAGGGCACACAGAGACGAACAACCATCCACACTCACACGCACACCTAGGGACAATTCAGAGCGCCCAATTAACCTGCCATGCATGTCTTTGGACTGTGGGAGGAGACCGGAGTACCCGGAGAAGACCCACGCAAGCACGGGGAGAACATGCAAACTCCACCCAGGAAGGTCCGAGCCAGGACTCGAACCGGAGACCTCAGAACTGGGAAGCGGACGTGCTAACCAGTCATCCACCGTGCCGCCCACAATAACAAACATTAACGTATATATTTCTCTGAAAGTGCAAAAATTACTGTCTAAAGATGGAACTCACGTTCCAGACACGACCATGCAGTTTTAAGACGTGCAGTTACAAATTAAAATATGTTCAAGCAGGCTGAGGTAAAATCAATATTAATTACACGGAGGGGAATTACATATTTAATGGCACGCATCCATCATTAGCCTGTTGTTTGCTGCGAAGACTTTGGACACAGTAAACTATTGCAATAAATATGCAAAACTGGTGCATGCGCCTGCCAATAATGAGATGGGTTTGTTATATTGGGCTAAATACACTTCCCACATGCAGCCAGTCTGCATTTAGCTTTTGTTAACTCACTCACTCACTCGCAATCTCTTGGGCGAAAGCATCACATTTGAAGGAGTACGCAGAGCACAGCTGGCATTTTGCGTTTAATATGGCAGCAGAGACCACACATCCGTAGTTTGTCTTGCTTCTCGAGCTTCTTTTCTTGCCGACATGTACACACACACAGCTTTGCACAGTTTTCACTCATAAATGGATCGAGAAGCACACGGCTTTCCTGCAAAAAGCAGCTTGAGTTGTCTGGATTCTGGAAATCAATTTATGCCGGCAAAGGATGCCTCTGCCCACACAGCCCTCCAGCTTAACATCCACAACACACATACACGCACATAAAAACAATTTATCTTCTGGCATGTCACCGAACAACCCATAAAGAAGTACACACATCTACGTGCACACCTTTTTTCCACAAACACCATGTGGCGGGGGGGGAATTAAATAAAGCAATTAGCAGCTTATTACAGCGAAAGTGAAAGCAAAATGCAGATAGCAATTCCCAACGGGAATCAAGGCGAAGCAGTTCTGTTGTGTAATCGATCATACAGATCAACAAAATGCCGGATTCCTCCTTGAAATGCTTTTGCTCGATTTGGTTGCGATGGCGCGGGAGGTGGTCAATGCTTTGTGCTGGTGGTGACATTAATAACACCGTAGGGGATTCAAATGCCCCCTTCCCTCCATCTATGTCTTATTTCCGCTTTCCTGCAGCTTTGTAAGCGATAATTATTGTGTTCAGGCTTTCTTGCGTCACGCTGTCCAAAAATACTGTCTTTAGTTTGTCCAAGGACACAAACTGATGAATATCCTGTCAAGCAAGATACAGTCTGTTCAAAGATGCTTATTTGAGTAGATTTAACATGTGAATTAAACTAATTATACTATTTAAAGTACATGTTAAAATACTAAATGTAACATTTTGGGCAAAATGTGTCATGACTTGGTCATGCCAGGGTTATGTTTTGGTTCATGCAAGGGCATGACAGGGTTATGTTTGAGTCATGCAAGGGTTATGTTTACTGTCGTGACTAGGGCCATGCAAGGGTTATGCTTACTGTCATGACTAGGGTCATGTAACGGTTATGTTATGCTTACTGGTGTGACTAGGTTCATGCAAGGGTTATGTTTACTGTCATGACTAGGGTCATGAAAGGGTTATGTTTAAACGTAGGGGTCTGCCAGGAGGCGTCCTAGGGTCATGTAAGGGTTACGTTTACTGTCATGACTAGGGTCATGCAAGGGTTATGTTTGGGTCATGACCGTGAGGTCAAGTGTCTGTCTTGAACTGATGTACCCAGCATTTAGTTTCAACTGGTAAGACGCTACGTGATGTCAGGAATCTTTCATCTCTTTATCTGATCAACAGCCAATCAGATAATTCCATGTCAGTCCTGTTACCCACATGTCTAGCCACAACCAATCAGATCGATTCACTGTCTATATAAGCCTGTCTGAGAAGTGTGTGTTTTTGTCGGACTATTACCTCGGTTTCTCTGTGCACTTCTACAGCGCAAGTTAGCTTAGCGACTAGTGATTCTCGATACATTCTCGTTGCTTCTCGTCTAGTCAAGTTTGTTCTACGCCTCTCGATGTTATGCGAATAAAGAGGTAACACATTCATTGCCAGACCAGCAAAAAATGCATCATTTGCATCGTCTTTTTCCGTCAATGGCAGTGAATGAGTTAAAATCTTATTTGTGTCTGCGCTTTTGGGATCCAGATCCAGAACATAAAATGTACAAAAGCAGGTACTTTTGACCAGTGAGACGCACACGTTCAGAAGCGGAACATTTGACGTCAGGCACGTAATTGTTTGTCCAACCGAATTTTGTAGCTGCAGATGTTAATGAAGCAGCTCACCCGTCGGGGAGGGAGGTATAGTTTTCTTGTAATCAACTGTGAGCTCCCAGGAAGGATTTCACATTTTTTATGTTACTCAACCTTTATTGAGCACAAATTTCACGTAAAAAAAAAAATAAAAAAAACTCACGGGACCCCATCAACAAAAAATGTCACTGACTTGGTGACTTGGTGTGAAATCTGGGCCTGTTTAGTCAAACTCAAAGCTACAAAGCCTTTTTCACACTGCACTTACTTAGTGTGAAAGAGTCTAGTTCGAGCTGCAACTAACACGAGAACGTGCAAACTTCACCCAGACGTATTCAAATCAAACTATCTAGACTAGTGGGCCAGTGATCAAGATTAAACCTGTTGACCATGATTGCAGAAACAACATACCGAATGACACACCATTGCTGAATTAATTTCAAGCATAGTGGAGGGGAACTATGAGTGGCTCTAAATATCCCTCAGGTGTCCGCTAAATAAAAAAAAAATCAACATTTTGTGATGACCTCGGACCTAAATCCAATCGAAAACGTGATGTGTCATCTCAAGGTGGCTGTACGGAGCAGCTATCCTTGCAATCTGACAATTTGTGAAAGCTTTTGTGAGAAAGGACTTTTACTAGAAAGTCAAAATGAGCCATCCTGATAGATTCCAAACAGCATAACACAGGCCTGATCTCAATTTTTCATGCACCAAAAAGTTTATTTTCATCAAGTACACCTAAAAAGCGAGCACCACCGGCTTGTCAATGGACTTTGACTGAAACGCGCTGCTGTCTACCCCCGTTGCTTGACATAGAACCTCCGCAGAGAAACACGGGGTTCGATAAATCTCCCTTCAATGAGGCCGCACGTTCCATCCTCGCCACCTCTGGGTGTAATCCCGCTCTGCGGTGCTGTTGTTTAATCCGGAATCAAACGTCTCCCGAGGTGGCTAACATGAAAGAGGAACGTTTTCTGAATGATTACCCGTTGACTGGCAAGCCAACAGAAGGGAAATACGCTCACGCACAGCGTGCGTACAATATTTGTGGCTGATTGACTGGCCGGGGGCCCGGCGCTCCCTCAGACTGCAGCAGTGCACGGTTAAGCAGCGTGATGTTGGATGAGTGAAGAATAACAGCAACTGATGTGAGAAAACTAATCAGGAAGCCGTGATTCAACACTTTTCGCTGTATCTAGCCTTTCTCCAACTTTTCTGATGCAGCAGGAAGAGCATGTTTATAAGCTGATGATGTTACGATGCTCAACTGCAAATAGAAACCATTCCCACTGATAAATGAACTGCATTTTGAGCAAATTGACATCTGGGGACTGGTTAGAAACCCACAGAGATGTTTATGGCGGTGGCTGCTCTAAGTTACTGCTGGCATTTAAATTGATTATATGATGGTGAACAGCTAACGGGGCTGCGATTGCTTGTATGTTTACAGAAATTTACTCTATTCAGGGGACGGACATGGCCATTTGGTATACAGGGCCGATGCCCAGTAGGCTGGCGTCTTTTGGGACCGATGTGGTGCAATTTCTTTTTTGGATTTTCCCAACCATAAGGCGCACTTTAAAGTCTTAATTTTTCTCAAAAATCGACGGCGCGACTAATAATGAGGTGTGTCCGAGTTCCAAAATCTGTAAATGTTGTCGTGCGACTTTGGTAAGCGCTCCACTTGACTGTGTGAGAGCATTTCCAGTTGACACATTGTTTATAAGCAGGACAGGCGGAACTGGGTGTGGACAGGTAGGAATTATGAGAAAGCGAAAGACTCAACTGAAAAAAAGACGGCATGCAGACACTCAAGACACGCCCCCAGTAGTGCCGGTGTTGTGCCAAAACATACCCCTGTAAAAATTGTATCCCCTGCCGCAGGATTTGATAACAGTTACCACAGAAAAGTGGAGAGTCTTTGAAAAGATTCCTTGTAAACAGGTAGTTAAACTTCAAACATCTGGAACAAAACCGAAAAACAACAACATTCATAGATTTCCTACTGCGTGTGGTCATTGAACAGCATTGAACATCAATTTTCTTAACCGCTTACAACCATGTTTCAAAAACTGAAAAACACAGGTGTGATATTAAAAATCGTGAGTTGTATCAGCAGATACATTTTTTTTGTTTTTTTTACAGGGGTAAGTATACTTTGGCACAGCACCGTAAGACAAAGAGAGTGACTGACAATGACGAGTTTGTTGGAGAACTTGCCCAGCAGCTAATTTCGGATACAGAAGATGAGGACTGAGTGATTTATGGATGAGGATTGATCAAAAGTAACACGAGTACATTGCTAAATTCTTCAATAAAGTACAACCGAGCTCAGTTTTGTTTAGCATGCATGCTCGCGTATGTGTTAGCATGAAAGCATGCTACCGTATGTTTTAAGCTAGCGAATGTCTTGCCATACCTGCGCCCAATAATATGATGCGCCTTATGGTCGTGAAAATATGTATATATATTTTTCCCATTTTACCGCAAGATTTGCCCTAATTGCCCACAATTTAGATGAAGTGGCCCATTAATGCATTTACAATATAGACAGAAAACTGAACCAATCAATGTCAGCGGCAGCTACGTGGTAGCCAGGTGTCATCAGGAGTCATGTTGGAATACAGATTTGATCAGAATTTGGCTTTAGAATAGAATGCTTGATTCTTGCCATGTGAATTATATCCATTACTTTCACACCATAGCAAGCAAACAACATGGCTGAGAAGTCATTGTTTATCATACCACCCACTGTCGTGGTTTCATGAAATAAAATGCGCACATATCCAGAACCTTACTCAACACTTTCATTATACATCTGAAATGTGTTCAAGCCGGTTTTATTGACATCTAATCTTTTTCCTGCTTATCACTGCCTGTCGACACAAGTGTAACACCAATAAATGTGCATCTCAGTGTTTTTAATACAACTGATATGGAAAACTATATTTGGCTTCAGCCATCTCCCAGTAAGAATAAGAGCTGCCAATCTTCTCTCTCAATGTGAACCCTTTTGATTCATTTCCACCATGCACTCGACTAAATTCCAGATAAGGATGCTTCCAATATCCCGGTGTATTTTGAAGGTAACACATATCAAGTGGGCTCATAAAGAAGATAAGACGGAAGGTGGGTAAATGTTTGATGGACTGTTGCTGTGATAGGATGACAGCTCAAAGGTCTAAGTCTACTTTTTGATCCACCTTCACGCTTCACAGACAATTCTCAGAGTGAATCGAAATCTTTTACTGGTGAGTGTTTTATTTAACTTCTCCATTTCTACGTTGGCATGTTTAAATCTCAAGAGTTTTTCTTACTGGGTGTCTTGTCCTTAGCGCCATGGTGGAGCTGGCTTTCTATCCAGGGGTGGCCCTTATGTACTTTTTTTGCGGTGATGAACGCCACCAAGTCAGATCGGATCGAGCTGGACGAGCGGGCGTCCGTCAACGTCTTCTGTCTGTTTGTATTGATGCAGCCGCTGTGTTTGGTACTGGGAGGCTACACAGGCATGGCCATGTACCTCCTGACTGCACTCGTCTCCTACAACTTCCTGCCATGGAAGAAGACAAAACAGGCAGGCAAAGAAGCAAAGAAGACAAAGTGAACACAAACATTGAAACTGACTTTTTGCTTTAGTTGAATGACGACAACAACAACAAAAAAATCTGTCCTTTTGAGTGTATTTTTTTTAATATTGTTTTTGTTGTTGGTACAAAGGTAAATAGCACAAAAAAAGAACACATATTGTTGAAACCAAACTCAAATGAATATTGCATATCAGTATTTTTGCAAAATAAAAAAAGTACTAAAATCGACACCTTATTAAAATAATCGGCTAAGTTATTTTCAGGAATAAAAAAATGAATCTGCAGCATGAGATGATTTAGGCAAAATGATTAAATAAATAATGGTTGCAAAAAATTACATAAGTAATTATTTTTAAGAGGGTGATGGAATGTATAATTCACCAAGCTGGTTAAAATTGTTTTGTTTTTTCTTAGTGTAATCAAAATGAATGTATTTTTCAAATAACGTAAACAAACTTGGCCAGACGTAGTGAAACCAGACGTAGAGTAACTTGACCGGAACGTGGAATCAACTTGACAAGACTCAGACAACTTGACCAGACTTAGAAAACTTGACCCGAACGTAGAGAAACTAGCAACACAGCTGACAAGACAAGACAAGACAAGACAAGACAAGACAAGACAAGACAAGACAAGACAAGACAAGACAAGACAAGACAAGACAAGACATAATGCTCCCACAACCACGTGAAACAAACACCACTCCCTTATACTAACACTAACGAGCCACTAACACTACACAGCTGGGAAACACAGCAGGCAGAAGGAACCAATTAGCAACACACAAAGGTGGACCTACTCAGACATAAACGAGACAGGGGAAACACACCAGAACACCAGACAACAAACACTCTCACCAAAATAAAACAAAACCCAACTCAAACAAAACTGAAACATGACCCGCAAATTCAATAGACTTCGGTTCCATACAGTGGATTTGTGAATACTGTCTCGACATTCCTCTGCATTGGCATTTTGAGCTATACATTTTATATCCACTGAAATAAGCAGTTTGGCACTGGCAACATATGTATTCGGTTGCACTGCGCATCCCAAAAATGCATGTACCCGCCTTATGCGGCATCATGAAAAAGAAAATAAGCAGGCTTTCTGAGAATCATTATTTCAACTAAAAAAATAATAATATACCCACCAAAAAAAATAAAAAATCCTTGGCTCTCCTTGCTTTATGGGTAATTTTAAATTCGACGCTTGTTCGTGAGTGCGTGCGTGCAGAACAAGCTGGTTAATAGTCTGGCTCTCTTCCACAGACATACAGATGCTCACAATCTGACAATGGGAATATTTTTGCAGACACTCCTCATCATTAAAGTCCTCTTCGGAGGTCATTTACAGTCCCAGAATGCTTTGCTCTACTCACAGCATCTCATGGTATGTACAAGTTGAACAAAACACTGATTTATAGCGTCAGGCCACGTACCATTAAGGTTGTTTTTGTAATATCATATTTTCCATCAAGGTTATGCACTACCATGAGAAAATTGTTAATCATTTGGCATTGTTTACCCTTTCTCTTATGGCAGTAAATGTGAGGTATGTTCTCATTTACGCCCCCTAATTGGGACATCAGCAATGCTGCCTTCTGCATCATCCATTATTTAAAGCAGAATAAATATTCGCGGCCCTCAGGTATACTGCTCATTTATTGCTCTTTCGACAAGCCTGCTCATTTTCCCTCCACAAGGTCCTTTTAGCTGAATGACTTGCTTTGGTTGCTCACCATCCGTCCAGCACATCTCCTCAAGCAGCTTTGTTTGCCGCCAATTAGCACGCTGGTGGCTTTATTTCACAGTTGGGGTTGACTTTGTTTGGGTGTTTTCATCCTCAAGAACATGGAAAGGAACTTTTAATGATCGTCACATGATTGTGGTTTTAACTTGGGACGGTGTACTTGTACTTTCTTCAACTGTGCTGAAGATCTCGAGGACACACGTAAGATGGTATTTCTGTGAAGGAGGAGGAGTGCCACAGTAACAAGAGCAAAAATAATAATGATGCTACTACTAAGAAGTTGAAATATTACCTGGAAAAAAAAAAAGACGATTCTGAGAGAAGAAAAAAAAACATTGTAGCAGTTAAGATGAATCATAGACCTGACACTCACAGAAATATTTCAAGCCTAACTTTAGATTTATGCAGTTTTTTTGCATACCAAATTATTATTTTATTTACAAAAATCTACCAAATACAATTTGTATGATAAATAATCATTAGTCTAATAAAGCCTATTTATTTAAAATGCATAATCCTCATGTTTATGTATTTAGTATTAATAAAGTATAATTACTTTTTTTTTTTTTTTTTACGTTTTTGGGTTGTCTGCATTCAGTTTCATCCCAAAAAATGTAAATAAAATGTAAAAAAAAAAAAAAAAAAAAAGGACAATAGTTTTTACATATCGGTATATTTATCGTATATAAGTAACCTGCCCAGCTCAAGTCTAACTGTGTACATGGGTGGAGCTTTCTTTCTTTTGGTTATTTGCTATATACGAGCGCAGTGGGCCTTTGTGCTATTTTGCGGCATTGTGGGAGGGAACACAGCCGACTCCTGGCCTATCGATTTTTGATTTTAGTCTTGACTTCTTTTTTTTTTTTTTTTACACAATTTTTACATCATGTGTCACTGCTTAGACCTGGTTTTAGCAAGTCTAAAATCTAGTCTGTTTTATTATCATCGTTTTCATTTCATCAGCATGGTCTACCAAATTCACAAACTGAATTAGACTTGCCGCGACACGAAAATGAGGTTGTGCTTGTTTTTAGGCCGAGTGTGTGGGTACCTGTCTTTTTTATAATCCTTGAGAATGATTATTTCTTTGCAATAACGTCATTGTCCAATGAAAAGCATTTATTACCACCTTTTGCAACGTTTTTATTTTTATGGGAAACATAATCACTGTGAAAGGCAATTCAATCTTGGGCAGGTGATTTAATTACAGTTACATGTATTAGAGTGCACATGTCCGCATGCCAAAAAGATAAAAGGCACCAAAACTGAAGATAAACGCAATATAATAATTATTTGTCAACTGTCAAGGGAGGGAAATAAGTTTTTCATTGGACAGCGCCAAGATTCTTATAATTATTAAATAAAAAAATATACAAATAAAATGGGTTTATTCAGTGATGGCTTGGTATAATAATATAGTTTAAGCACTGTGAATGTGATTCCATTCATTTTGTTGGCCTGTGTAAGTTGAAGCCTCTGGAGTCTCTGTACTGGTCCTTTTATTGCCAGTGCATCGCAATGGGATACAGTGATGGATGAGCGAGTGAGAACTTTCATTTCCAGCGATAACCACTTGTTATTAATGTTTACACTCACAGACATCTAAACAGTGTAAGGGCTTTAATATTCACTGCAGGTATTTGCCTGAATGTACTCCTTAAGTTGCAGGGTGATTGATGGCCCACAAGGACAAAGATCAATGGATCAGCAAGTAAGAGCAGACTTGGCTGAAATGTTGCAATGTAATCAAACTGAAGACGACACCGGAATCAAATTCCTGCAGGAGTTTTTTTGTTTTTTTTTGGGATTTTCATTTTTATACGGTGCGAGCAGATGGAACGCGTCCTGCTGCGATGTGACGGCTGTGCTGTGGATATGGATATCCGTTTGTGACTGGCATCCTCAAATGGCTTTCGCCTCCTCCGAGGCGTTAATGGCCGTCATACATCACGACGTTTGTGTGTCCCGACGAGACCGTGGCAAGCGTTGGCCCGCACGAGTTAATGATCGCCGTTCGCAAAGGGAATGCAGACGCAGACAAAAATGAATAAAACATCTAACCAGGTGTCCATTCTTTTATTTTCAACTATTAGCATGTTTATTTGTTAATTACACGCATAAAAGAAATAAACATCCTCACTTGTTAAATGTGTTTACAGTTGACATATTTTGATTCTTTTCGATGCGTGTGGTAAACCACCTTCCGTTTACGCTTGAGATTGCAAGTGCGTTGGTATGCAGAAGATAATCTTTCCACCTTCGTGGAGGTCTGTGCTCCACTGGGTGCATTTTACTTCTATTTAAAGCCACTGACATAAATGCAGGCTGACAATATGTGACAAGGGGAGAAAGGGAAGGAACGCTATTGATAATGAATATGGACATTCACGACTCGACTAGCAGCTAAAGGAAAACTATGCCATGGACTATGTTTTGTTAATTGAGTTACAAATTCACATTTACTTTGTATGATTGCTCAACTACTTCAAGAAAAGAGAATATGAACAAGTATAGTAGACATCGTCACAAGCTAATAAAGTTAATCAAACACAGTGTTGCTTTGTTCCAGACTGTTGGGAAGTTGCAAAAAATGTAGGGGTATCAAAATTAGTGCCGCCAATTGTTCAAAATCTGATCACCTTAACTCAAGTACGGTGCTTTCTGAAAGTGATCCCTGCGCTTCACTTGTCCACGTTATTTTGATTGTACTATAATGCGTCTAGTTTGACACACCTGCGGTCTCTTTCGGCGGGTGCACGCATTCCTCTTTCTCAAGTCCAAAACATTCTCACAGAGCTGTCCTGAAGCCACCATCGCCACAGTCTGAGGTCAGGAGTGCTCTGGAACAGATTGTCATCATTTTCAAAGAGAAGAGCAGGAAAGTATGACATGTTTACATGAAGTACATTCATATAAGGTGGGGAAGAACAATAATCAATTTTATTTTTTTTAATATGGCTCTGAGATAAAACTATGGCAACTTTCACTCGATCCAGGGGTTGCCACGGAAATGACAGAAATGCCATTCTCAAGTTAGCTTATCACATATTGCTTTAACTGACGGCATTTGAAAAAAATCTGAAAGCAGTTCAAACAAAGTCAATCATGTTAACTTATTTATTCTGTTCAGGGAACATTGTATTTGTCATTAAATATTTACTTACATTATATACATTGAAACGTGTTTGTACATGGCTTGGTCACATGCAGATTTTCATACAAGAAAAAAACTGTACACACATTTACACTCATTTAAGAATGAGAAGTCTGTGCAATAAAAGGCACAAATGACCTTTGACCCTGCATTCATGTCACATCAAGTATTGAATTCACAGACTTTGCAACGTGTATTATTACGAGATGTGTGACAGAGAGCTGGCAGCTAGCAGCAAACAAGTACAGTGAGCAACCCTCTCGACTGTGCGCGAGTGCGATCCCGTCCCATCAGCAGCCGATGATGAAAAGACGTCTCAGCCGTTAATAATCGAGCGAGCTGAGGCATCCGCAGACCTAAAACAGGATCCCAATTTGCAGGACGTTTCTGCTACACATACGTTGTGATTGTGTAAGGCCTGTCGGCTGAGGCACAAGGCTGAATGAAGTCGAGCTAGCGACTGGGCATCGATTTCTTGACAGTCACACGATGGGCGGGGCTTGGTGGGAAGTGCTAATCGCGGGCTAGCTTGACTGGCCGCTTGATGACGACGCGGTCTATGGGACGATATTGTGGAAAGACTCCATGTAATCAATTCAAATTTGGTGGCAACTCGTCAAGAATTTGGTACTTGAATTTTCCTTGCACATTTGCACATCTTGGTTTTACAGAGTCTGATATTAGCTGTTCAAAAAATATTGGGCTTTGGTACAGTTTGATTTTTTTTTCTTCAAACGTTTGGCTGCATAGTGCCTCCAGCCGGTTAGAAGCTCAATTTTACATTAACGTATTCACTGCCAACCCAGTTAAAATCGATCTTTGACGTCTATAGCCGTCAACGGCAGTGGATGAGTTCATCTCTTAAGAGTATTTTTACTGCTACTCTGCTAACATTGTTTTAATCTTAATAAAATGAAAGCAATAAAGGTGCCAGTAAAATACTAGACTTATATTAATACGGGTCTGCATGCTGCTCTCTCAACATTTACAATACAGGCCTGCAAAAGGCTGACAAGTGTCTTTCTATGCCTGCACATTTGACAAATAGCAAATAAAAACATCTTGCTAAGATTGAAAACGATGTTTTCTTTGCAGGAAGAGTTCAGTGCACCGTCAATGCTCAGCCTAAGACTACGTTTCATACAGTACATATCTGGACTATTCACAGCAATGCCTACTATCTAAAAAGAATTTTAAGTCTATGAAGGAGTATTAGGGCCACTCATGAAAAGAAAAACAGAACAATGAAAAAAGTAAAGAAGTAAAAGTAGAACAAAATGGTTTGAAAGGAATAAAGTAAGACAGAGAATGGAATGAATTAAATCGTTTGTGATAAAGTTATGTTATACTATGATGACTAAAAAGGCATACAGTGTACCTGTACTTTTTAGAGGTGGGTGGGGGTGTTTGCAGGGACTGGGCCTGCCCCCGAAAATCACAAAATTACCCGTATAATCGACGCCCATTTAAATGAAATTGGGGGCTTAAAAAACGCTGATATACATTCAATGGATGTTTTATATGAAAAAACGGGTTGTAAAAATAAAAAGGAAACAACAAAGACAGTAAAAATAAATAAATAAATACTGAGAAATCATGATTTTTTTTTCATCCACAAATATGTAAATCCACGCACGCCAAAACACAAGTGGGCAGCCACTGTATTTTGAAGCAAAACTTGTAATCTGACAAGGTTTAAGCTTTAATTAATTACGTGAATAAAGTCACTGAGTCGTAATATTACTACAAACAAAGCAATTCAAATTTGTATTTTTTCAGGCTGAGGAATCAATAAATTCCTTTAGATATTACTTCAAAAACAATTTCTGGTTTAGTTTATGGTTTGATGATCAGGAAAGAACAAAAAAAAAAAAAAAAAAAGTTTATTTTTTATTTTTTTTTGGTCAAAGTTGTCCTCAAAAAGATCCTCAACAGCTTTCATTTTAATACAGAGTACATTTTTTGTTTTTTATTCTATCAAAATTAGAAAAATGAAAATGACTTTTTTTTTTTTTTTTTGCCGTAGAATTCCACAACTTCATCCTTGAGGCCTTAAAACTCCTTTCGAAGCAGTGACTATGAAGTGGATGTATGAAGAAAGTGAAGTCAGTTTGTTAACATGAAAGTTATGGCATGACTATTTACACAGCATCGAGCGCTACAGTTGGACTCACTTTTCTTTAGAACTACCAACAACTTTGAAGATAACGATGGCCAGATGAGAAGATTATCATGGTGCGAAGGAATAGCAATAACTTCCAGAGCTGTGAAATTTCTATAGTGAGTGAACTCTTACAGGTTTTAAGCACTGATGCTGATCATTATAATTTCCGCAGATGTGCAATCATTCAGTCAGCATCACAAACATGTTGAAGCAGGGGGCCGCTCACAGCGTGATCCTATCCTCACCAGATATGACCAAGAAACATGAAAAGGTGGCAACTGGGTTTGTTTGGCTAATTGGCACAGACTAAAATGCAGTAAAGGGTCCACTCAGCGCCCTTGAATTGAAATAAAATAAAAGCGTCTAACGAGTGCACCACCCACTCCAACGCCTCAAGCAAAATCCTGTACAAACACCTTTGCCCTCCAATTTACACACTTGGGCACATTATGAAAACGTCAACATTTTTTCAACAAAGTAAGACTATATACAAAAACGTGTGTAGATAAAATAAAAATGCAGAAGTAGTATGAATAGGGTGATAAACGAATAGTACCCTTTTTCACAAACAAGGCATTTAAAAATGTGACCCAAAAATCACTTCAAGTGATGAGTTCAATACAAACGAAAATGATCCTTCAACGTGTACCTGAGTTGCTCATCATAGCAAAAATATAGAAATCAAGAACACCCCGGTCTGTCACGTCGGTCCACATATTTGCATACATAAAAACAAAACAAAAAAACTATCATTGCTTTTGGAGTGTGTAAGCAGCGTCTGCAGAAATTCAGTGTAACACAAGCACCACCTATTCGACATCCTTGCATCATTTTAAAGGACAAGTCTCATGTACAGGGCACAGGAGGTTGGGGATGGATTATTGTGATTGCCTGAAAAACCTGGCAACATTTGAACATACATGCAAGAAAGTCTATCATACCTATCAGGCAAATCAGCACAAAAAAGGAGAATATCCAGTGGACATTTATGTATGGAAACTGCGCCCGTTTGCTTCACGAAGAAATGTCATTTTAAGTGAGCAGCAGAAGGATGGAAGGAGATTTCAACATCCCTCTCAGTTGTGACCTGCTTTCCAGCACAAAGTCTCTTCCGCGGAGCAGCCGGGAGAAATGTGAGAGCGAGAGCGAGAATTAAATTGGCTTCACGCAGACTTGGGCTAGCCAGGAGAAGGGGAGAAGCCTTCAGTGTGAGGACCGCCAGGATTCGTAAGCGCGGGAGGGAAGCTCAATTACGTGGACAAACTGATTTCAAGTTCTGCTAGCGTAGGCGGAGATACGCCCGCCTTTCGCCTCTTGGCTTTTTCAACTTCACATATTGTATTACTCATACGACATGTAAACAAGCTAGCAGGCAAACATGAGCCTACATTTGATTTTGCACATGAAAAGTGAGTGAAGTAGGCTGAATTGGTTCATTCTCATCGTGGACTACCGGCATCAAGTACAGTGAAACCTCTGCAGTTGAATGATAATTTGCAGTACATTAAAACAAAATATGTAGTACCACACAAAGTAGAATACAGCTAAGGAATAATTCTGGATGTGGGTTTTGCTTTTGGCTTTTTGATGTCAGATCTTAGTGGCGCTTTCGTATGAAATCACACCACACAAAAGGAGAACAATTCCGAGCAACAATTAAAAGATTAGTGGCTCATATTTTTCTTTGGCTTTTTCTTTTTTTTTTACACTCCTATACAATAAAGGGGGCTGAGTAAGTCAGTCTATAAGGACTTTGGAAACCGACGTTTGCAATAAGAAGCAAAATTTACCTGGCTTTATCCATCTCAGAAGGCGGCCATTTTGCGACTAGCTGTCGACTGAAAAATGACATCACAGTTGCTCAGGTAACAACCAATCACAGCTCACCTGCTTTCTGAAGATGAGGCGTTATTGGTTGTTAACTGAGCAAATGTGACGTAATTTTCAGTAGACAGCAAGTGACAAAATGGCCGCTCGCTGAGATGGAGAAAAACGGGTGGATTTTGCTTCTTCACTCATATTCTACAAAAGCAATATTAATCAGAAGTATGGTGTTATGATTATTGGGGGTTGACTTCCTTTATAAAAGTATACAATTTAGTGTAAATTGAATTTTAAGTCAAGGTTCATAGTTACTATAAATCTATTTTTAAAAATGCACGATATAATTAGACCATCTTTAAGGTATGGAAGACTGTTTTTATTTTGTTTTTTAGGTACCTTCATCATTCAAGTGTTTGACATTTTTACTAAGCGCAATGTTAACATGTTAAGGTTCCACTGTAATTGACTTCTGAGCATGCCCAGAATTGTGTCGTTTACATGCTGCAATAGTTTGACTGTAACTTTATGAACCATGTGTTTAATTGGCATGATTGGACCCAAGCCAGTTACTGAAGTATTGTTGGTGGTTATGTAAGAAACATGTAGGGCCCACGTACTGTATGGGGTGCGACCGTCTTTCCCTTAATGAAAGTACTGTAGTCTGCAGGGGGGCGTTTGGTATTTCTGCTGTCGTCAGGACTTTTTTTTTTTTTCTCTGCACAAGATAATGAAGTCGAGCGAGCTCCTCCAGGGGCAGTATCACCTCGCTTGTGCTACTGGATGTGTGCTTTCCTGTTTGCAAGGTCAGCAGCGAGACGGGCTGAGCCAACAGAGGACGCATTTACAGACATAAAGCGGCAGACGAGACCAGCACCAGATTTTTGTGCAAAGAGACCCATAAATGTGAGTTCTCGCCCACGCAGAAAGCGCAGTCCAAAACAGATGAGGTAGGGAAAATGAAAATTAAACAACACTTGTTGATCGCCACAGAAACTCAAAAAAAAAAAATTGAGATGTCGAGTTGTGTAACAGTTGGATAAAAATGATGATGACCTGGAATGATGATTGTCCAGTAAGTGAAAATCCTTTTTGGAGGAATTGAAGGTGTTTACACAAATGTTCCATAAGTATTCCACTTTTCATCCCCCTTAAAAACAGGGGAAACAGCAGGGCTCTCATCATGTTGTTCGGATGAGCGAAATGGTGCTGCCAGATGCGTCTGCAAGATGCATTTGGCTTGTCCGAGTGGCATCACAACAAATGGCACTTTCAAATTTCAATTGGGGGGAAAAAAATGAAAGGAACAATTGTTTATTATGCCTTTCAGGGCAATGTTCCATTTTTCACAGTGACAAATCAAAGCGGGATTGCCTTGGTGGTGGACGGGTGGCCACAGATCACAACTGAAGCCACACGAAAAAGTGGTCCAGCGTTGTCCGTCACACGAGGCGTCACCTCTTCCTCCACACCTTTGACAGCCAGATCTTCACCGTCTTGTCACTGCAGACGGGAACAGTGGGGGAGATATGGGGGGATTTTCAGAAAGGGGAGGGTGAGCAAAGGGAAGTCAGGAAAACACATGAAGAGAAATAACATCAGTGAGGTCTCCATAGACACCTCCGCTTGTTGCACTTTTCCAAAGCTACTTTTCAAACGGATGACTCAAAGTTGCTTGCGTGCCAATGTCGACGTTTTTCAATTCTCTTTGTGAATTACCACCCACTTCAAATACATGTGAGATTAATAGGCAGTGTTCACAATTGCCAAGTTTGCTTTTGTTAAAATAAACTGGTGTGAATGCTATCATTTGAACGAGGGGTACATCAAAAAGCAGTTTGAGACGGCGCAAGATGCCTGCAGCACCAACCATGGTTTTAAATAAAACAGCATAAAGCAGGGATGGACAACAAACGCTGGAGGGGGGCACAATTTTTCAGAGGTGCTACTGGGGGGCCACATCGGACCACACACATCCTAACCAGATGTACATTTGCAAAACACATGCTCACAACATATTTATAAAAGATCCACTTCACAACAACATAGGATTTGAGGCAAACAAAACAGCCACGTACGTTTTCTTGTCTAGTAGAAAAGGCTCTCTTGCATAAACATTACCATTCAAGGATGGCACAAAATTGCTGAACAACATTGCAAACCAACATCAAGTGCCATAACTTTTTTTTTTTTTTTTGCATTCCCCACCACCCCATCCCCAAAAAATCAACTCACGTAAAAGTTTAATGTTATTATTGTTTGCCCTGCGTATCATTCCAAATCTGCAAAAAAAATTATGAGACCTACTCACATTGTAGGATAGGGCAGTACTGTACTGTGTAAGACAATTAAGCAACTAAGCCATGTCTGTCATCTAGTGGTGAATGTTGATATTACAACTATAACCTTTAAGGTGGAATCTCACTATTCACGGGGGGCAGCGACTGGGCGGGCCAACGAATAGCAAAAATCTGCGTATAATTGATGCACATTTAAATCAGATAGATTGAAAATGTTTTTGCAAACCCATATTCTAATAACCATCAAATTCTATTAAAAAAAGCACTGACAAACCTCCATTAATATAGGTCCACTGTAGCAGATGAAATGTGTTTATACCTCCCCACCACAATTTTTTTTCTCTGCCCAAAATATAGTGCGGAATGGATTGTTTTTGCCAATATCTCCCTCTTGAAAGTTTTCTCATGGTCAACTACAGCATCCGTGATTGGCTGTAGGGTGAGGGGCAGGGCGGGACTACTGAATCCCAGAGGCTTAAAAGTTTCACTGCAGTGCATATAGTATGTTTTATTTCTATTACAACTTTCAGATTTCACAGCTGTTACTTGAGAGATTCATTTTAAGTGATTATCACTTTTTTCAACTACGAGTAATAATTCTCTGTTTTTTGATCCAGGGCTCTCTCCACACTTGTATAATTGGAATGTAATAAAATGACTGCAATGTCTGTAGAAGATTGACGATAATTCCAGATAATTGGTGGGGAAAGACGGGCTGACAACAGCAGTTAGATTAGTGTTGAAAACAATTAAAATGTGCCAGAGGGAAGCCCAACCCTTCACAGTTCATTGTTTGACTGCATGGATTGTATCACACAGTATGTTAGTTTAGTGACTTATGCAGCAGCATGAGCCTCTTGCGTAATGGCAGGAGAGCAGAAATAGGTCAACGAAAAGGAAGGAAAAGGAAAGGAAAAGAAAGTACCAGAGGAAGGAGGGAAGGTGGTAATCATGGGAGGCTGGTGGCTCGGCCCTTGATGGCGAGGACCCGGCGAGGAAGACACGGGGTCAAGCCAGGCACATAGTTCCATAATTTCACCCTGCAATCACTGGGGTCATCCCGGAGGAGGAGTTTGAGACAAACAGGTTGTTGTCCACGAGGAGTAAAGTGGCAGAAGAGAGGAGGAGGAGAACGAGGACAAGACGGAAAGCAGAAAGGGAGAACGTTAGTCAGGTTGCTTGTGAACAAAAGTGAATGAATCATCGTCTGGTGTGACGTCTTCTGCAGCAATGATGACACTTTTAAACATTATTAAAGGTTTCTAACCTTTCAACACAAACCAGTGTTTTATTTTCTATAGGGGCTGATATTATTTTATTGATATCCTTTACAGTCATTGAGGCACATGGAAAACACCAATACATCATTCTGTCTCATGATGCGTTTTCATAAATCCTCCAGCTGTCACCACCGGCAAAAAATTATTTCCTCACTTTTATGAACACCCTGGTGACCACCCCGCGCTATTTTGTATTGTGTATGATAAACTACATTCACCATAGCTAAGTTCAGGAGTCCATAAAAGAAGTGAAAGATAACTTTTATCAGTAATAACGTTTAAAACAGATAAACTCAAGTGTTAAAGCTGTATAAATACAGCATAAGTTGACAATAGGACTTTCTTCACTAAGATGATCTTCATTTTTCACTCTTTATTTAATATTTAAAGGGATACTTCACTTATTTAGCCATTTGTGGCAGTCATAATATTTTGTCCATAATAAATTTGATATTTTCATTATTTTTCATGTACAATTAGTACCTTAAAAAACACATTTTGCAACTTGCTGTCAACTGAAAATGACATCACAATGTGCTCAGGTAACCAATCACAGCTCAGCTTGTGAATGTCACATGACCAAACCTAGAAAACAGGTGCGCTGTGATTGGTCGTTGAGTACTGTATGTGATGTCATTTTCAGTCGAAAACAAATGGAAAAAAATGTTTTTTTTAAAGTATTAATTGTACGTGAAAAATAATGAAAGTATCAAATTAATGAGCCAAAATATTAACTGTGGGCTAAATAAGAGAAGTATCACTTTAAGATACCACCATGCCCGAGGAAAAGACAACCAACCAATCAAGAAACAGTAACTATGATTGATGAGGGCACACTCACAGCAGGTAGAGCCTTGCGCTGTTCCGCTGTTTCTGGTTTGGGCTTGAGGAGCTTTGCTCAAACTATTGCACAATATCCACCTCCCATTAGCAACATTTGAATTTGACAAAACCCTTTACCTTCTTTTTACACAGTGGTGGGTATCACCATTGACTGGAACTGAAGATTGATGGACGTGCCCACCTTTTTGCCCACCCGGTCCTTCTTAATCCATGTATTTTTGTGAGGCTTTGCACTATCAAGCTACGCCAAAAGGTGGGCACTTCCATCACTCATCAATTCCTGTCAATGACGATGCCCACCTCTGTTTTTACACTTATACACCAATAAAGATGTTAAAGTATGACATAAAGTTACCTGGACGCAGTGAAAATCTGCTTGGAGTTGGTACATATGGCATTAATCGGACTGTCATGTCCTTTGACTTCTCCGATGGGAGTGAAGTTGTCGACGTTCCACACCTTCAGCATGCCTCCCCGACAGCCGCTGAGCAACAGCGGCCTCGCCGGGACGTAAGCCAGGGCGCACACCCAGTCTTTGTGGGCGATGGGGATTTGCTGTTATGTGAAGGGATAGAGATGCTGAGTCAGCAAAAGGTTTCTTAGGGGACAGTTCATGATCAACATAGAGGCAAGGTATCATTTCTAAGGCGCAATGATGTCCAATGACAACAATGTGTGAACCAAAGGGATTGTATATTTGACAAAAACAGAAATTATAATTGAAATAAGAAATCTATAGACTGGCAATTTCATCACAATTGCTTTAAAACATTATTGGATATCGACAGATGAATCAAAAAGTTGCAGACAGGATGGAAAAGTTAGGCAAAAAAAAAAAATCAATAAAAAGGTAGGAAGAAAAAACAACAACAACAACATGGTTACTGGGCAACATATAAGCACAGTTTGAGATCCACAGGCAGTTATTCCGAGCACAATTGAGTCAAGAAACCACACGAGCAGCCGTAAGAAAAGATAATCCCAATGACACAAACCTCAAAGTTGCAGGTGCAAAAACTAAATAAATAATAGCAGCTAAAAATGTACGCACTTCCGGATAATATATTTGTGTTCTGTTAAACCACATTGGTGCTCAATTGTCAAACTTTCCCGTCTCTTTGCACTTTCAAAAACTCAAGCTCTTCTGCTTTTCAACTAAGCATTATAACAACATTGTTTCATTTTTCTATGCAACGATTACAGACAGCCCATGAACTGTGTATGTGTGCCTTTTTTTTCTTCTCTGCATGGTCTCACACACTGTCAAGAACAAACTACCACACGCTGACAAAAATACCTGGCAAATGGCATGAATGTAGATATAATGCCATCCCTGGGGAGCTTTTAAGTCAAAGTGGTAGGTACAGAGAGAAATGGGTGAACCATGCCTGAGCCCAAAATGGAACTAGATACAAACATATAAAACGCAGGCTTCAAAAGGCCATACAGTATTATGGAAATTTGGCTTTTTAATTTCTTTCAGAAAAATAGTTGGCTCTGTCCGTCCATAAAGTGTCAATTTAAACAACCAATTCAATCTTTTGTGAACGGCCCATTTCTGAAAACATTTCAGTATGATGAATTAAGCAGCTTACAGTAGATGCGTCAGTGATGCCTAATACAGTAACGGGGAACCTCTCAGCCGAACGCGACAAAAGATCAAGTTTGAATTCAACCAAAATCTTTGGAAAGATGCTGCTCATATCACTCACGTACAATTTAGCATTCCAAATGATGTCTTGCATGACATCATACAAGACCGTAGCAAATCTTGTTAGTCTTCAAATAAGCATTGTTTTTTCCGTTTTTGTTTTTTGTTTTGGGGGGAGGAGCGTGTCCACCACAAAAGGGTAACACTGATAAACGTGTAACATAACAGTCTCAAATGTTAGAAGTAGAATCTTAATCTGTGTTGACTTGCCACCCAAGCATAGTGTTAGAGAACACATTACGCAGAATCCTAAACAGTGGTTAACAGATTTTTTTACACTCGTACGTATGAATGATGTTACTTAGAAAACATTGCCTGTACAGTTTCAGTGTACTTTTTTTTTTTTTTTTTTTAAATGATTGTGACCCTGAGATGTGAGGTTTATTTCAAACTACTGTGTAACGTACTGTGGGTCTTGAGGTGCACTCTGTAAGTGGAGTTTTTTTTTTTTTTTCTCTGTACTCACTGAACTCATTATTGGGGTCAGCAGAGGTTTGTCAGTTCGAGATGGGATCTATAGGTCAGTAAAGGGTCAGTGGTTCTCTCAGTACATAAATTAAAGAAACTATTAGAGGTGAGGTAGTGCCAAAACCAAGAAAACAGTTATTTCTTGGTACACGAAATGGGAAAACTTTTTAGACCACTTCCCAGCTTTTGTCACAGATGCCGTTTTATCAACAAAATTAATAAGTTACAAAATAATTTACTAGGCTCATGTAATAGTTTAATACACAAGTGAGTTGAAGGTCTTTCAACAGAATTGTTTTACTTTTAAAATCTAAATTATTTTTTCCTGAATGTCCAAATAGACTTATACATTTTTATATAAATTCATTTATTTTTATGACTTTTTAAAATTATTATTTATTCATTCTTTTTATTTGTATTATTTATATTATTCTACATTATTCTTAAATAATAATAATAATAATAATAAAACATTATTTCTTCATGCTCTGAACAGAAAAGGAAATAGTTGTAGCAGTTGAAATGTTATGCTTGATTCATTTCTGACCTCTCAGAAGCTCACTGAGCCGATTGGATGTAAAAAGGTGAATTCAGTTTGAAATGTCTGTTTCCTGTAAGTGCTCAACATAGTAACACAAGTGTCAAGAGTTCGGGGAAATTGAAAAAGCGTACATTAAAGTACTTCACGATGCTTGATGGTCTCTTATTTTCAGGACCGATGGTCTACTACATTTGTGATGCACAGCCAAAAGTTGAAACAAACTTATTTGTTTTGATCTGGAAAGATAGCAATGCTTCTTGCAAAACATTGCTATTTAAAATTACAACAAACAACAACAACAACAACAAAAATCATTATCTGGATGCTTCATTGACCAGTGAGTGGAAAAATTAACTGCTTGGCCTGGTGGGTGAAATGTTTGCTCTGACAAATTGACTGCACAGAAAACATTAGATGGTGTAATGGTTTCAATAAAAGATGCCAAAGCGATGTTGCGTAATCCCGCTAACCAACTCGAACTACATCGTGTATGCAAACAATTGTTTTGTAAGGTATATTTACACTTTTACTCAGCATTTGGGAAGAGCGGACACACTGTGTACATTAATTCTAAACAAAGTGCTCCACTGATTCCCACGAGGTTGTGCTCTATGCTTTTCCACAGAAAGGTTGAGAACAAAACGGCTCCTCAAGGAGGAAATGTTCCAGAGCTGCAATATACGATATCATTTTATACCCCGTGCTTGCATTCGGATGCAACTTCATAATTAGACTAGAGGCTGTAAAATAGATTGTATTGGCTCTTTGGCAAATGAGGCAGAGGTGAGACTCCACGGACCGCAGCACAAACTCGGATTTAAATGAGTCTTACAACAGCGCCTTATTTTCTTATTTGGTCTGCTGGGAGAAATAGGAAGAAAATGATTGAAGATGGAAGTAAAAATAAAAAATAACTTATTAATACTTGACAACGTGCTGCTTAATATGCAAATGAATGTGCATGCAAATGAAATCTACCCACAAGGTGCAACATTATGCATTTTTAACATAGGCAGGCAACAGTGGATACACAAGAGACGCCGCAGAAGTAAACACATGCACACAAAACACACACTTTCCTTTGCTCTGAATCTTATGCCCTGATGTTGACATACTTTCCTCCCACTTTGCACATGACGCACAGGCGCCACAGAGTGAATCCCGCGTAAAAATTAGGAAATAAAGGAAGCGGTGCCGTGACAGGGAACTGTCCAACAGCCATTGACACGTCTCACATATCCCATGAAAAGAAATGAGTACAAGCAAGTGTTTGTTGGTGAAACACGTGAGGCCCAAATATGACACAAACACGCCTGATGGGCATGTTGTCAACATTGTGTAGTAACGGGACTGAATGATGTGAGCTCCTGCATGAGGTCATCTTTGGGATCAACTCTACGTCCAGTCGGGCTGCATCTAATTAACCCCGTAGCCAGACAAAAGTGTAATTTTGGCAGACTTCAGTCATTCAGCCTGACCTACTGGCCCTTTGATATGAAAGATGTGGAAGCGTCTCGCACAAAGCGCGGCTTTAATACCATCTGAGACAATCTGAAACAAGTGTCCTCTATTCTTGAGGCTTTTGCTTCACCAAACACACTAACTGCTAGGTAAATTTTTCCACGCCCACTTCCATACATATAACTTATCATTATTACATCTTACATTGCTTGGTGGCACAGTTGGTAAAGTGTATTTGTCCAGTAACCAGGAGGTCATAATTTATCTCTCAATTTACTTCATAAGCATTCCACATGCATTCAAATCTTAGCATTCAGCTATTAGCATTCAGATTTCAACATTCCCACACAATTTCTCCAGAATTTGCACTTAGTTTAGTTTATATAGCGCTTTCAAACAGCCTGAGCTGTCACAAAGCGCTTTACAGAAACACAAAAAACAACCATAACATAACAGCGTACATTATCAATTCAGATATGTGTGAGTTGTTCTGTGGAGTGCCCCAAGGAACTAATCTAGTCCCTATTTGATTGGTCACCAACACGCTGTCATTGGATGAACAGGCTTTACACACAATACCTACTATTAGTTACAATGATAAGCCTCATTAAAAATTAGAAACCAATTAATCTACTAGTTGAACAAATAAATATCACATCAGTCAAAAAAAAAAAAAAAAAAAAAAAAAAAAAGTCATATGCATGGAAAAATCAAAATGACTTATTTTCTCGTTATTGTTGAGTGTCTGAAATGTGATGGCAATTTCTCCTCTTGGCCATCTCAGGTTAAAACAATTACTGAGGCATGTGAGGAGCTGAAATAAGTGATGCCAAAAAGCTGCGTGGATATTGCGTAATATTCCGAACCAGCAGACTAAAAAGCAATATGAAAGATGAATGACACTAAAATAGATTTCTCAGGCATATCTGAGGTGATAAATATACATGTCATCTTTGCTCATCAAATTACTTTTAAATTATTTTGTTTTACAATAATTCTCAACTAATTAATCAACACATTTCATCATAGAGGCGGTGAGGCAGTTTTATATCTGGCAGCAATAATCCATCACATGCTTAGATTGCATATACCTCCAGCAGAAAGACTGGATACTGTTTTTGCACATTAAAATGAGTGTCAAGAGGTCATTTATTAACAACTGCAGGGGAAAGCGAGACAGAAAATTTCATCAGGTGCATTAAACACTGAAAGAGGCTCCATATGCACAAAGGCTATACATCCAGTACAGCACAGACATCAACAACTCTTTGGATCTGGACCAAAAAGAACATTTTCAAAGACCCACCCATATTTTGGAATCGCATCTTTAACATTCATGCATTATTCGGTGAGAAAATAAAGAAAATATTGTTTAATGCAATCTTTTGAAATGTTGGTTTTGTAATAATGTGCATTGGCTCATGCCAGCTAACCAAAATCAAATAAGTAAGATCACTCAGAGCACAACCCTCAGCCAAGGTAAAGCAGCAGCCATCTTCAGCAGCAGCAGCTGCCCCCACTTGAATGAAAGATGATCATACTTTATCCAAATCCGCACCATCAATTCTCCCTTGGCCCATGTGCTTCCACTGCCCTACTTCGAAGTTTTACGCAACAGCCTGTGTTGGACAGCAGCAAACACCTAAATACAGATGTAATAAACAAGAGTTCTCTGGGAGCACTGACCTCGATCAAGGTGGAAAAAACTACATTAGCCACCTTTGATCCAGAGTATAGAGTCTAAGATCTGCACCACAACTGAATGGAGTTTTCTCTGGGTGGTTATCTAACAGATCACAAAAGTTCCATCAACGTTGGCCAGATTAACTTCCAGATCAGTTGATCTGTAGCGAGTGTGCTGCATAATACATGGTGTTCACAAAAACACTCACTGATTTCATGGCGTAATATTGGAAGCGTATACGCATATCAAAAGGCAACGCATACACGCTTCCGATGTTAAAATAATCCAAAATATGGCGGGTTTTGTAATATTTTCAAATGATATGTACACAAGACATACATTTTGGTAAAAATGTATCATGTTTTTCGGGCATTAAGTGACGTAATGTTTTTTGTCTAAGAATGTTCCACCATAATGGATCGGTTGCACACTTTTTTTTTTTTTTTTACTTTTTTTTTTTAGCATGTACTGTGTAAAGTACATTGGTTGGCTGTGTTCGCCACTTCCGCACTTTTTTTTTTTCTTTGTCAAAGGAAGAATATGAAACCTAAGATGGTTAGGAGTGCCATCTAAATTATGGCAGTAATTGACGACACCATACAGCATTTTTATTAGGACTGGTTTTCCAAATAATTGAATTGATTCGAATTGATTTTCCGTTTTGAACGTGACATGGATTAGGGGAATCTGAATCACTTGGTTCATATTGGTGAAAATCAGCTAGATGTATTCTTATTCTTGGAGTTTTTCAACTCACAAAGACTGCGAGAATTCATCTGGCAGAGCAAGATTAGAGTACAGGGTATGTCATTATTTTGATACTCAAACCTTTTTTTTTTTCAGGGACTCAGATGGTAATGCGATTGATGTTTGCACTTTTAATGTTCATACACGGCCTAATATAATGAAGGCAAATGAATTTTGAATTGTGTGTTCCTTTAAATGTGCCAGAATATCAGTTACATCTCATATCCATCAGGTTGTCTTTTTTGTTGACACTGTACATCAGTCAAATGTGACCCAGATTGTATCACTTGTTATAAATCTTGAGCGACGGCATATGTGCCTACATGGTGCAAGAGCCATTCATTATTCAGCTGGCATTCTTCTGAAACAATAGGCCGGAACACACACAAGGCACACCTGACTGAGCTCCTGCTGCTCCAAATCCCATTTTTTGATGCCGTTGTCTCTCGATCCGCTGAACAGTACGTCTCCCTGCACAGCCAAACACTCGATGCCGTCGTAATGCGGAGGCTCAAAGTTATGAGCTGGGCCGACGTTACCCGGCGTCCCCTCTGCCACATCAAATACCTGAAGGATGGAAGCAAAAAACTTGTTACTCAAAATCAGATGTGGTCTAAAAGTGTGTCTTCAAGATAACTACCTACCTTCACATAATGGTCTTTAGAGCCAGTGATGACTTGGTCTTTGCCCTGCAGAGACTGACCCACCGTCAAACACATGACAGAGCCAATGTGGCCTGTCAGCTTGCCCATAGCTTGCATCCTAAACACACAAGCATAAAACAAGTTGAAGCAGATTTTCAAAGAGCCACTTTCAAGTGAATGAAGACATTTTCCATTTCACCAATAAAACTGCTGAGCCAAAGCTCTGTCGTAGAGACCGAGATGATACTAACAGGGTGTTTATTAAATGCATTTTCATCTTGGCAGAATTCCTACGCATCAATAAATGGTACGAGATTTTCTGTCTGGATTCCCCGTGTCCCTCTAGAACAATAAAAATGAAAAGGAGAATGCTGACACCTTGCCAAAACTGCTCATGTGTATCGTTTTACTAATAATCTGCAGCTTTTTAGTATCTTCTATAACATGTTGAAACATAATTGCTTGCAGTTGATGTCTGATTTCGTTGACATCATGTCACATTACAGAAAAAAAGGTTAAGGAATACATGAATTAATGGTTAAGGGGTCCACACGTGTATTTGTAATTTAAAAAACAAAACAAAACAGTCAATCCACATCAAAATGCATTGGAAAGGGAACATGTGTCAGCATAACATGGGTGGTCTGGTTCATTTGTGGTGTAAAGCGTGCAATATGAAAATATGCAGCATGTGAAGTCAAGATGAGTGAAATGGGGAATCATATGTTGAGTATAATTTCTTCTGAATATCACAATTAAATATACACATACAAACAGCACAGGGAAGCTGTTAGTGCACACTGCAAAACATATTTGATATTTTAGTCTGCACACAAAATACAAAACAATTTTTACAAAGAGATAACACATCCATGGCTGAATAGCACGCAGCCAATAAACAAACCTCAGAATGAATGCACTGTTACCTGTTGAGATCCCAGATGCGAACAGTGTTTCCGGTAGCGGCATACAAAACAGATCCTGATGGGTTGAGTGCAATCTGGTTGATCTGACATTCACCATGTGCAAATGTTATTGTGCGGGTGGTGGCGCCTGCACACGTGTCACCTGACACTACTTGTCCTGATGAACTGCAGGAAAGTTCAGAAAAAAAAAATCAATGGGGGAAAGAAAAATGGTGCAAACAGAAGACAGGTACATCTGCATAATGTAGTGATAGCACATTTATATCAAGGAGTTTTGCCTTTATAAAGATAATAATGCACACTCTGCATTAAAAAAAATCTACTCTACTTTTGACTGTCGTACCATAATAATGATTATTAATCAATTGTATGTCTGTTTGCTCAAAATTGAGTATTATTACCTCTGTTAATGGTGAGTGATATCGATATGATCGTCAGGTTGTAAGGATTACACAAAACGACATGACCAATTTTCATGTGCGTCACTTCTGCGAAATGGTGAAAACATACTGAACCCACAAAATTAAGGTACAAATTCTAGATAAAAATGCAGAAAAGTTATTTTCTATTAATCCATTTAAATTTCGTTTGGGACGTCAAGTCAAAAATGTTCTTTACAAAAATATGTTGTATGCGTTTTCAGTCTAAACAATATTGCGTGTGTCGAATATGAATTAAGAAGAAAAAGACACCTGTTTAAAAATACGCCCTCTCAGTTGGTGGCCATTTTGTCTTGTACTGTCACTTCCTGTTGACTGAAAATGGCATCACAGCATGCCTAAGGGCACAGGTAACGACCGCCACAGCTCACCTGCTTGTGACATAAGCAAGCTGAGCCTTTAGGAACTGTGATATCATTTTCACTCGACAGCAAGTGGCATTACAAGGCAAAATGGCCTTGAGATAGGCCAGTTAGTACTTTGACTTGAAATTCCCAAAAGGTTTTGTTTGGAGAATTATATTTCTTCCTCTTCTTGGTCATGAGCTTGACAGAACCTTTTCTTCTCACCCCAGAACCACAAATGTTGTGGTTGTAGCCCTTTGCCCATGATCATCCGTAAACTAGGAAGTGGGCCGCTAACATAACTTCATTAATGTATTTTTTTTTTTTATTTTACATTTTTTGCTGTTACCGATTCATGATGGAAACACTCATTAAAAGTCGAGAAACAAAAATGGTTGTCGTCTTATGCCATCTTCTATTAATCAGGAAGTAGCCTCCTAACATACAAGTTATAAATGAACAAATACTTGTTCCACTTTCAGTAACTGTCAAAGCTTGGCTATTTCATTACACTTTACTGAGCCTTGTTTCCTCATTATACGAGGGGAGGTCACTTACGTGAGGGTGCGGACGCACTTAGCCGAATCCCGTATGTCCCACACCTTGATGTAGGATGTAGAAACGGAGAAAACCAGACCCGAGGGGGGACAATATTTGACTGAGACCACATTGTTAGGATGGCCTTTGAGCGTGGCAATCTCCTGACCCGTCACCAGGTTCCACATCTTACAGGTCCGATCTGGAGGAAAAGTATGCATATGACGGTGCTTCCAATGGACTTCCGATCAGTGCCTGTTTGTCAATGCCTTAGCCAAGTGTGTACCTTTGGATCCGGTAAACAGAAGCTCATCTGTGGCGTCCACACACAGGACGGGCTTTGAGTGGCCCTCGGCTACAGACATACACTGCAGGGGGGCTGTCCGACCCCCCTTCACGCCACCGATTGGATTGATCACACCCCTGAAGAAAAAACAATAAATCATTCGCCACGTACTTCCTTTAGGCAAAATGAGAGCATTATGCTTGTGATTACATTTCTACAGTTGGAAGCACAACCACAGGCAAACATGCTTACTCAAAAAATAAATCAAGTATAAATTATAGACTTGCACTCAATTAACACTATTGACAGCCAATATAAGGACTGTATCAAAAATTCTGCTTCCAAAACTATAATGCTCAGTTTGGGCACTTATGTTTATGATTGTAGTTTGTGGTTTAGTGTTGCTACACCTCTTGCATTGACACTCATTATTTTGTGCAGGTGCACCTAATGATGCGGCCACTGATAGCAAACAGTACTTGAGGCCGATCTCATGTTGTGTAAAAAAGTCAAATTTGAGTGTTATATCTTTTCTAGCCACTTCTTCGCTCATACGCAACCATGCCAATTAGGGGTGTTTAAAAAAAAATCGATTCGGCGATATATCGCGATACTACATCGCGCAATTCTCGAATCGATTCAATAATCGGCTGAATCGATTATTTTTTATTTTATTTTTTTAAAGAGCTCATTGTTCATTCGGTAGTCTTACCGATTCAACGTCTTATCATCATTGCCTTTTTTTTTTTTTTTTTTTTGTGTGTGTGTGTGTGTGTGTGAATCGATTTTTAAACTTCCATTTTTAATGGAAAAATATTCAACAAAACGTTAGAATTCACACCTTGAGCATGGAAGAATGTTATATGAACGGAACATTAAGCCTTAATATTTTATTTTAATGCTGTTCAAACATGAAACAGATTACAACCTCTATAAGACTGAAATTTCAGATAAATAAATAATACATTTTCATATAAATCTTACACTCTACAAGCTTACTGATTAGTATTTTCTAAATTTGAATGAAAAAAAATCGCAACAATCGAGTTATAAACTCGTATCGGGATTAATCGGTATCGAATCGAATCGTGACCTGTGAATCGTGATACGAATCGAATCGTCAGGTACGAGGCAATTCACACCCCTAATGCCAATCATACACACCGCATAAAACATACACACACTGTATGTTATATGCACTTAACCCTCCCCTATGTAATGCTGACAGTGTCCAGAGTCGAAGAGAACCTGGAAAGCAGTCAGCAGAGTGAGACAAGTGCAGGGAGATGGTGAAGGGGAAGTGGGGGGGCATTGTGAGAAAATTGGTCTCTGGTGGGCTTGCTAATAACACTAGTGGGGCCTGTGTGTGTGTTAAGTGGATGAGGATGAGGGAAGTAAACAGCGCCAGCGAAGGAAAAAGTGAACAGCGGAAGTCATTCTAATATGTGTTTTTTTTTATTTATTATCTTGAAATCTTCATTAGTGTCTGTCAGACTTCATGCTCCCGCTGGCTTTTTTTGAGTGGGCTAGGGGGCTGGAGATCTACGAATTCTGCCCAGCAACAACCGGCAAATGTTTGATGAAACCAGGAATACAAAGTGTACGTCTCTGTGAAGAATGATTTGTGTTATTTGACATATTTGTGTTGCATAAAAAATGGAATATGACAAAAAAAAATGTTCATTAAAAAGTAAGAGTGATAATCATACTTTCCCTGCTATGTATTCCATTCAAGTGGCTGGTGCAATATTTTTTAATATGAAAACGCAGCTGGAAGAACAGCTTTTGAGGGAGTGACAAACATAATTGTCATAAACCACGAATGCACACTCATTACTTTCTATTACATTTAACATACCAAATAAAAAAGTTAGTCATCACCCAACAAAATAAAAGCGGAACATCAAACAAATTAAAATTATAAAAGTAAAAAAAAAAAACAATGCAAGAGCAAAAATTACATAAGGTGACATCATGCAGCATCCAGTCAGCACCATCACTCGCCATCACTTGCGATTCCTATGAGCACCACCAATGCATGTATAGTATAGTCGGTATGGGAATTGAGAAACATTGCAAGAAAGCAACTACTGTACTGCCTTTGTAAACAAACAAATTAATTAAATGTAACTTACTAAACTAAAAAATACAGTGAGTCCTCGAGTTACGAACGAGTTCAGTTCCTATGCTGGCGATATAACCCAAATTTCCGTCCAAGTCGGATTTCACCGTTAAAGTCGAAATTTACATCAAAATACTTTGTGCAAAAAAAAAAAAAAAAAAAAAAAAAAACATTAAAATATCGCTAGAAGACCCAGCTTTCTTCTCTGGGGCCATAATGTGGGAAAAAAAAAAAAAAAGAGGGCGAAAAAGCAAAAGATACTCCCAGTGCACACAAACAGACAAGCACTATGGAGGACGAGGGACAAAATGGTGGACAAGGCACGGCTGTCGTAAAGTTGAGGGCTCCCAGTACTATTAGGAGAGAGGGCGAAGACTACAATAATTATAAAAGCTAGGTAGTGAAAATAGGTAGGTGCACCTCCTTGCTGTCCGTTGTCAAGGCTACAAGGAGCTCATTGCTACTGCATAGAATGAGACTTTTTTTTTTTTTTCCCCCCCACTTAAAAAATGTAATATTTTTACACCATGAATCAGCCCTTTTTTAAATGTTAAGATGCAAACTGGGATAAAGCTTCTCTCAGCACTGCACTGGTCCAAATAGCAGCAACTGCTCCCGCTCTATCAGCATGAACGATATCATAGTGTGCAGAGTTATGAAGTATGTAAGAGCAGCTAATGGATGTTGCCGTGCCGAGCTCGGGGGACCAACAGACTAATGAGAAATGTGGAGGCAGATCAGTGTGTGTTCTCTGCATCACACTGAGAAACGGACAGAAGCGCCTCTGTGAAAGCCGCGTCAAGTTGTGAGTTAGTGAGAAATAGAAAGAGATATAGCGAGGAGAGAAAAAAAAATGTGTATATCATTATAAAATGAAAGCATTTGTGTTACACCTACTCTGTGCAAAACATGAAACAATTCTCCCCCCAAAAAAAGATCCTCTAAAGCTCACCAATTAGCATGTGTTATTGTCTTTCACTGGTATAAACTCTCACGGCTGAAAGAACATGAGTCCGCCTGCTAGCACAGAAGGATGTCAATTCTTTGGTTTGGAAACAGTGTGGAAGGTGCTAATTAGTGAGCTTCAAAGGCATTAGGATGCCATTGTTTTTGTACTAAGTTTTGCTTTTTTTTTTAAAAAAAAAACACATTTTAACATGTTTGCAATCATTGTTTTACCTACACATTTTTTTTTTTTTTTTTTTTAAATTGATTTTACTCAGTTTGATTCTGGAACCAGGCATCCATTTTCTATACTGCTTCTCATTATGGTCAGGAAACTGGCGCAGTGGGGAAAAACTGACAACATGATCAAGACTTGCCTGACTTTTATGAAACTGGAAACCTTTCTCAAATCATATTTGCCCAATGTGAGGAGTCCATTAATGGACTGAGGGTCATTCAGGTTTTGCGTACTGACAACACCACAAAGAAACCACAAACACACGCGGGTGGAGAGGCTGGTGGGTGGCGGAAGGAAAGGTGGTGAAGAGGCGGCCGCTGACGACCAAAGGGACCGCAATGGCGTCATGGTGAGTGAGTTTACAAGTACATGGAAGGCACAGGCAGAGGAGGAAAAGACACAGTTTGGTCTACCTGAGCACCTCGGAGAGCGAGGAGTCGCTGTCATCCGACCTGGAGGCAGAAGAGGAAGGAGGAAGGTAGGGTGGGGTGTCAGGGAGAGGAAAGGTTAATCACACTAAGGAAAGACAGAAGGGTTACTGGCAATGGATTTACAAAAGGAGGAGGGACTCGGGAAAGGATTTCGATATAAAGCAGTACACAAAGCTTTTTCAGTCATGAGTAAACACTGAATAAGCTCCATGCTTGACTGATGAAAGATGTCATGTTTAGGTGCACACAGGCTGTTTTAGTTGACGGTTCACTCAGACGGAAAAAAAATACAGCTCAACATCTTTGGGGAAATTCGATGGAAGAAGGAAAATTCTGTATATGTTGGAAACAGACACTTTCAACCATCAGTAGGTTACATTCGCAAGAGATGCCGAAAGACTACATTCGTATACCGTATATACAACCCTAACCGACATTTGTGAAAAAAATGCTTGAAAAAAATGGAATTGAAAGCAAATTCAACTACACACAGAAATAACTCAATTTAAACTGTAAATAGAACAAACCTCATTCCAAGACATAGACAGTCATCTTTAATAGGTGACATCACAAAAAGTGGTGTTTTAATATAACCATATTGCTGACTTAAGTATGTACTGTGATAATACAGTTTTGTAGCATTATGAATGCAATAACAGTAGTGACAAACTTAAACTAAAGTAAAATAGTACTGAATGTACATGTTATGCCTGTAAATACGTATTGTGATATTGTCTGTCTACATGTGTTGCCAGACTGGATCGTTTAAAGGTTTATACATAACACAGCAACATACCGTAGATCAGTGGTGTCCAAACTACCACCCGGGGGCCATTTAGGGCTTGCCATCCATTTTCTAGTGGCCCTCAGCATATCAAAAAAATTACTTTTGACACAGTCTGCTGTTCTAGATATACAAAAAAACTATTTAAATCTAAAACAGAAATATTTCTCTTTGTAATTTAATGAATTAAGTCAGATATTTCAGTTCCAGGAGCAAAAATGTTTTCTTTCCGCTGTCTGTGTCATGGTCTAATTTGTGAATATATCACATCAATGATTAACTAAGATCCTCAAGTAAAAACTGCTTTTATTAACAATTACTCTTCCTTTGATTTTGATTGTGGAGATTGCTTCAGGTCTGGGGCGGATCTATTCTTGTAGGATACAGGGGTGTGGGCCACCCCAAAATCAAGAAAAATCCCAAACTGGCCTGTTTAAAAATAACTTGGGGGGGAAAAAAAACAAAAAAACAAACAAAAAACAGCTAATCTACAGTACATTGTTTTACCGTGTTAAATATCCATCCGCCTGTCGATCGACAGGCGGATCGGTGCAGCGTCTGCAGTGATGCGGACTCTGTATCGGTCCGTCGTGGTGAAGAAAGAGCTGAGCCAAAAGGCAAAGCTCTCGATTTACCGGTCGATCTACGTTCCAACCCTCACCTATGGTCACGAGCTGTGGGTCGTGACCGAAAGAACGAGATCCCGGATACAAGCGGCCGAAATGAGTTTCCTCCGCAGGGTGTCCGGGCTCTCCCTTAGAGATAGGGTGAGAAGCTCGGTCATCCGGGAGGGACTCAGAGTCGAGCCGCTGCTCCTCCGCGTTGAGAGGAGCCAGCTGAGGTGGCTCGGGCATCTGGTTCGGATGCCTCCTGGACGCCTCCCTGGGGAGGTGTTCCGGGCATGTCCCTCTGGCGGGAGGCCCCGGGGACGACCCAGGACACGCTGGAGAGACTATGTCTCTCGGCTGGCCTGGGAACGCCTTGGGATCCCGCCGGAGGAGCTGGTTGAAGTGGCTGGGGAGAGGGAAGTCTGGGTTTCCCTCCTGAAGCTGCTGCCCCCGCGACCCGACCCCGATGATGGATGGATGGATGGAATATCCATCCATCCATTTTCTTAACCACTTTTCCTCACAAGGGTCGCTGTGGGTGCTGGAGTCTCAGCCGGCTTTGGGCAGTAGGCGGGGCACACCCTGAACTGGTTGCCAGCCAATCAATCGCAGGCATGTTTAATAAAGTCAGACAATTTCAAAATGGCCCTAGCATCCTTCAATTATTCTGTATGTGGCCCTCAAAAGAAAAAGTTTGGACACCCCTTACGTAGATGATAACCGCTAGCTTGTGCTATTGCCCATTATGTTAGCATTAATCTTTATGGCTATCCATTTATGGCAAAGCTAATTTTTGTTATAAATATACAATTTTAATTAACAATACACAATGTGAGTGCTTTTTCCTTCTCAGTGAATGATTTAATGCAGTGAGTGCAGTGTGCAGGAATGCAGGTTCAGAGCAATAAAAGCAATTGTGAGCAAGTTCAACATAATTGAGAAATCAGGGGTTGCTTCAAACAAAACTGTCACACTTGCTTATACTGTTGCAGCCAAACACTGCACACCAATTGTCTTTTTTTTTTTTTTTTTTTTTTTTTTTTTTTTTTTTTTTTTTTTTTTTTACAATGGCTATCAAATTCATTTGTTTAAACATTCACGGAGCACTGTAACAATTCATAGACCTCCTGTAAGGCGCCCATGTCCAGGTGCGTAACGTTATAGGAAAACCAGCATCATATCCACAACAGATGTGACGTCACGGCATCACGTGTAAAGAGCCCATTGCAAAATAGCTGAGGGGAGCTATCACTTAAGACAAACTGAAGCAACTATCCTTTTGATCCAAGACAACATATATTGACTTCAGAAAAGCAAAAGAAGTGACACAGCTGTATATAGGGAGAAGCAGACAATAACATAAGAGTAGGGAGGTGCAAAAACGGCATTATTTTTGTGTCGATTATTCTTTGTGTACAAGTTCCACATTGCCGGCGTCCTGTGCTCTTTCTGGTTATAATTAGGCAGAAGGAATAATAATCATTAATCTCATCGCCTGCTGGGCAAACGGCTGTTGAGGGAATTTATCCTCACCACGCCCTAATATCCACATAATCTCAGAAAGAAAGGCCCATACGTACAGTATGTGCGTTTAATACAGCAATTAACTTTTTATATTATATATATTGTTTATATATTACATTTGTATGACTTTTGTTTGTCACACATAGTTCTAGATGGAAATGTATAAACCTGCTCAAATTATTTATTAATGCTGGTGTGGCTGGTATTATAGTGGCATAATATTTTACAACATATATTATAGTAACTTGTCATAATTAAGACCATAATCAAAGATACCCCTTTTTACAGAGAGGTGGCATTGTGTGTAAAGATCAATTTGAGAATGGAGCCAAAGATTGTTTGCACAGAAAAATGTCTCCATCTTTTCCATTGAATTCATCAATACAGCTGCTGCAGGATTGTCAAACAAAACCGACACATGCACACAAACACGCACACACACAAGCTAAGAGACTTGAGATGAAGTCTCCAGTGAGGAGCTTATAAAAGCCTATGAAGAAAATCAACCTCCCACATCATGTAGCGGCGTCCATTCAAAATGGCTACAAATGACAACAGCTGCATTGAAAGATTATGAAAAGCAACCCATTCACCTACGCCGCCTTCATACGATGAAGAACCACCAGCTCTGAAGCACAAAAACATTCATGTGTCAGACATCCGCAGAAAATGTCACTTCTCTGACAATGCGTCAAAATACAACAATTTGATGAAAGTTGCGAAAAAAAAAAAAAAAAAAAAAGTGTAAAGAACGTGAAAAAGCAGCCTGAAATTTGTCCTTACTAGATTTTTTTATCCTATATGCCACCAATGTTGCAACTCAATATTGCTGGTCGACACATTACGACTGAAAGTTTTCCTCACTTTCTTAACACACCTTGTGAATTGATGGGGAGACAAAATAAACCAACATAAAAACAGAAATAAAAACAACTCTTCTATCACAAATATACATTACGTGATGGGCAATTCTGTTGAACATATTTTATAACATTACTCCATAACTCAATACACGCATCTAAATAACAGATTTTCATGTACCATATATGAGTCACACCAGTGTATTGTACAGTAAAACTACAAAATGTATATTTAAAGGGAAATGCCCACAATTTACCCCCCCAAAAAATTAATATCATAGCGCAACATAGCATCATATAACACAATTTAAATTTGCTGAAAAAAAAAAAGTACACAGTTTCACATATTTGCAGATTTTTTTATGTAGTTTTTTCCTCCCCCAATATTCTAATAACTTTGGCTGAACGTATGAGTATGTTAGCGAGAAAAAGGGGGGGGAAACATGGTTTTATTGTACTCACTTGTCCAGAGCAGAACCTTGACTTTGGTTGCTCGTGAGCCTCGAGAATACATTGCGGTCATTCCTGGTCCTCAGAGGAGGGGATGAAGGGGGTGTATAGCCATCAGTGGGCCTGACAAATAGAGGAAAAAATACATATGAATAAGTGTGAGTTAAAAGCAGCACAATGACACCTTGATGGATGCGACTATATAATAGATGTGCATGTACCTGTACGAACGATCATAAGATTTCCTTCTGGTGATGGGAGAGGTGTCGTAGCCTCGTGACTGCCTGGGACTGACACACAAATAAAGTAAACTAATACAGCTACACTGTTATATAAGCTGTACATTTCCTACTTTTAAATTGTGTCGAAATGTCATTTCTTATGTGTTATCCCATGAAAATATATAATTAAATATCTGCAGAAATGTTAGGAGCGTACTTACTTTTGTGAGAAACCGCACCTATTTTAATTACCAATCATCATTTTGGTTGTGTACATTTTCAACTTACAAGGTGTGTCCTCTGACAGGCAAGCTGATGGTGCGTGACGCTCGTTCTCGAAGGCACGGGTCGCGCGGAGAGAGGCTAAGGCACAGACTGAAGCCCAGGCTGGCCTTGACCGTGCTCAGACAGTCCTCCTGGATGTCAGTGAGCGAGGCCAGAGACTTAGTGATTTGCTGCTGCTTGCAGCCTGCCAGATGCTCCAGGGCAGGACCCAGATACTCGACCGACGCCGCCTTCATCTGAGCTGAGAGACGAGGTTCCAGCTGCGTGGGAAGTGTGAGGACGGCAATGAACAATAAAGGATGGAAGAGACTGTGCTACCAGGAGAAATCACAACTGTGTAACATAATAAATTATATCACACTAAACATCAGAGGCAAGTCAACTTGTAATTGTTAGCTTATACTGCCACCTTGTGGTTGATAAAAGGAAACATGCTCGAACAAAAATGGAACACATCACTAAATATTCACATTTAATCTAGTAATTGATTTGTGGGTAATTAAGGCTAGACAGGGGTTAAAGTATTTTACACACAACATCAATGAATGCTACAAGTAAATAAGATTTTTTTATTTATTATTCTTTTTTTTTTACCTTTAGCTTGAAATCATCTTGGCTGTTGGATTCTTTCATGAGAGAGACACTGCAGGAGGCAAACGGGAATTCAGGTAAATAGATATTGTCAAAAGATTACAGTAGGAGGATGTTTGTTTGTTTTTTTTCTTTTTCTTCACCTGTTGTCTGAGGCTTGGCTGAACTCGGATGGCTCTTCATCTGTGCTGGCGTAACCGTTTTCTGAATGCGTGGGGGGGAGGTCAAATCAGTCAGTAAATTCACGAAACAGTGAATATGCACAAATTTATGCTTAAATTGTGTGTGCGCGTTTAATGCACAAATTAGTGATTCATCAAAAATGTTCATAGTTGTATTTGTGCGTAGTCTGTGAACAAAATTTAGAACTTCCTCAGACCATCTGAATGCACAAATAATGAAGGATCAGCTTTTTAATAAAAACATCTTTTACCCAAGTTAGTCATTGATTAAAAAAAAAAACGAAAGCAAAACAAAACGTAAAGATAATGACTGAAACACGAAATGTGCTATTTCAGTTTTTAACAATCCAAATTAATATATTGTCTTGCAACTACAAAAACTGATCAAATAGTGTAATACAAATTTTGCCGCGATTGCTTGTTATGTGACATTACTCCAACTAGAATATGGCTCATCTAATTTTGGTTGCTTTCAATGCTAATTTTATGACTTATCAGCTGCAAATGTCACTTTGCTGTGCTATACTTAGTCTTCTTTACATATTTTAACATCTTATGTTGTGTTACTGTTATAATGTTATAATAATAATAATAATAATAATAATTTTAATTGTTTTTTGTTTGTTTTTTCATTGCATATTTTCAGTGCCACATTCTCAAATGTAACTTTTAAATTGAATAAAAATAATTCATATCATTATTACATATTGCCAGTTTTTGTTTTTAGTAAGCTTTCCAAGTATCCAGGACAAGGATTTACAGTTTTGAAAGTTTTGGGTTTAAAACTTTTCAGAAATAGGGTGCAGTTTATGCAGACCGCAGCTGGTGGGCACAAGCCCATAATTTATCATGAATTCTGATTCACTAACATTGGCACGGGGGCGAGAAGAAAATTGGCCAGTGTGCAGGTGTCATACGCTGAACTTGTGCAGAGTTAGAACAGTCTAACGCAATCATGAGTGAATGAGGTCCAATCAAAAGCAATCAGCTCATCTATTCATTTGGCTTTTACATAAACACACCGAGTGCTCCTCTCACCCTGCTGTACGTTGTGGAGGAGAGCCTGCAGTTCAGGGATGCATTCTGCCTTTTCCCGCAGAGCGTCAAGGATCATGTGATTTTGGGATGAACCAATCACATCTGTCTGTCTCAGCTGACCCTCCAGTAATCTGATCTGAGCTTCCTTCTGTGCCACCTGTAAGCTCTGCACATAAACACGCGTGATGAGTGCTTTCATAACAGAAAGGACTCATAGTCACAATTGTCAATTACATACATTTAAGTGCAAATGTATTAAAATAATGGTGTTACAGTGAGTGCATTATGTTGAATAAAGGATATAAATATTGCATTCATATATGTATAAACTGATGTACATGCTGTGCAATACACATTTATACTTTCAGTCCAGAGTTACAATGGTGAAAAGTAAACTCTTTTTTTTTTTTTTTTTTTTCCCCCTCAAGCAAACTTGGCCAAAGCATTTTGGGACAGGCTGTTCCAAATACATACGCTTGAGGGAACAGAACCAGTTTGAGGATCATATTTTTACTGCAAGCTGCAGGTTCATTTAAAGTTGGGGGGGGGAAGTGAATAAAATGTCACACTGGCCTAAAAACCAAACTGAGGTTTTTTTTGTTTGTTTTTTTAATAAAATACAGTATAATATGCAATAACAAGGACATTACTGGACCAAAATGTGAATTTTTTCCCAAAATTCAAGGTAACTAACATTCTTGATTAAAATTAGACAAAACAGACTCTCTTTGGTAGAGCTTTTTTTAATTCGATCAATTCTCGAATCATTTAGTGGCTCTTAATATTGACTCACCTTGTCAATGGAGGCCTTGAGAAAATGGTCCAGCAGGTGGCGTGCTTCAGCCAAAGAACATGAGCTGATTACCACTGAAGTATCCACTGAGTCCAACTCATCCTGTAACAGAAATAGGAATCAGTGTTGTTAAGTTGTTTTTTACAAACAGTACATGGATGTGCATAGTTTTTATCTTTGTGTCTACTTGTGTTCATACCTTTGTCTCCTCTATCTGCACAATGGTTGCCTGGCAATCGGACAGACTGTCATTTATGTAATCGATGTTAGCGTTGAGAACCTCAATATCCTCACTAATCTCCAAAAGCAGTCTGTCCTCTGCCTCTGGACCCTCGCCATCCGCCATTAGTACCGCTCTTTTGTGTGAGAGCGCCTCCTGCTGGGCTGTCAGCTCCTCTCGTTTCTGACTCAGGGGGAAAAAAAACATGGAAAAAAAAAAAGATGAGTTTATATCTGGAAAAATAAAAGTCGTATAAAGATCAGTGCCTCCCCAACCTTGATGAGTCGATCCATGTCAGCTTCGACATTGGCAATGGTCATTCTCTGCATGACGATGTCCATAATACGATGCTCCAGAGTTTGCCACTTCTGACGGGCCGACTTGGAGAAAGTTACAGGTCGGCCCGCTGCTGCGGTATTGCCAACGCCCGTTGGTTTACGCTGCAGCTTCTTCCTGCTCCTGAGGTAAGAGAGGTGTGAAAGATTAAGACACCACATGCACAGTGCATGTCAAGCACATAATTGAGGCCATCTTACCCAACGACCCGCGTTCCATCCATGCTGCCTTCACTTTCTCCCAGGTATCCATACCCGTTGTTTTTGTTGTTCCACTGCCGCACTAATCCGCTCACAGTCTTCCCGCTCTCGGGTTCGGAGCTGCTTGCCGTGGTGCTGGCGGACAGCTCTGCGCCAGAGTCGGTAACCGGCGGGGTCTGGTTCCAGCGGGCCACCCGACCAGCTACGCGGTCTGACATGGGCTTGGCCAGCCTGCGGAGGGCGGTCACCTCCTGCGTTTTCCTGCGCAGGACCAGCTCCTGTTGTCGCTTTTGAGACTCCAACGCTCGGATTTGAAACTGATGAGAAGGAACAGGGAGAAGGGTCTTGAGTTTCAAGTTGACGTATGACTATGAGAATTTGTCCGTATCGCCTAGCCCAGGGGTCAGCAACCTTTACTGTCAAAAGAGCAATTTTAGGCCAAATAACAAAAAAATCTGTCTTGGGGCACAAAATTTTGAACATTATGATGAACGAAACTGTGTGTTAGTGTTAGTCTAATGTGCTGAAGGCCCAAGAGCTAATTAAAGCTGTATCAGCATCCAATACATACAGATTAATTTTCTTCTCCCATTCTTGGAATTTTTTTGTGCGTGTATAATTTTCAGACTTAGTATTACATTTTTAGACTTTTCTGCCTTTGTCAAATTTGTGACATTCAATTTTATGATATGTATATATATATATATATATATATATATATATATATATATATATATATATATATATATATATATATATATATATATATATATATATACACACATACAGAAATGTAATTATTTATATTTATTTCTACAGGGTTTTTTTGTTTTTGTTTTTTTTTGACAGATACACAGCAGAGGGACTAAAGAGCCACATGTGGCTCCAGTTTTCAGACCCCTGGCCTCGCCCCACTAACTGTTCTGTCATTATGTAACCTCTTGTCTTCGCTGCTCCTTCTTGAGCTGAGCGATTTCACGGGTCCTCTTAGCCTCCACTAGCCTCCTCCTCTGCTGCTCCTCCTTCATCTGCTTCATCACCGCCACCTAGAGCAGACAGAGAGGTGAGACAGGTGAGATGGCGCCCAGCTTCATCTCTCCAATCTGTGGTCTCACTTGTTCTCTTACCTTGGCTTTCTTCATCTCATTGACCTCCGCTTGGAGTTTCTTCAGCTCCCGTTCGTACCTGCCCTGGTTCTTAAGGAGACGCGCGTGTTCCTTCTGTGCAGCTTGGAGCTTCAAAAGGTCTCGGTTCATCTCTTTAAGACGTTTCTCGTACTCCTGCTTGATACGGCTAGCCTTCTCCTCCGTGTAGTTCTCCATTGACACTGTGGAGCCATGTCGTAACTAACGTTAATGCCGTACGTCACTTTTTTAAGAGAGAGGGGGAAATGGTTGTTAGTGAGTGGACTCACTGAGGTTCTGAAGCACACGGTCCCTCTCCAGCTGGGTGTCTCGGATCTTGTTCTGCAGCAGAATGAGCTTCTCCTCGTACTGAAGCTTCAGCATCAGCAGCCTCCGCTGGCTGTTTTCCAACTCGTCTATTAACTTCTGCTTGATTTCAATCTCACAGGTCAGGTCGGCAAGGTCGGCCTGGAAGTTGGCTGACAGTTGGAGGACAATTTTCAGAGGGCAAAGCGGAGAGAGAATCAAAAAAAGGAGCATACCTTGGAAAATGTTCTGAATTCTAGCATGCAAGTGTCTAAATTCAATTTCCCCTTGAAGGACTATGATCAAATGGATTAAATATTATATTAAATATTTGTTGTTTGATGGCAACCCCAAGCCCATTTGTTGACAAATTTCACTTTAACGTTATTAATCCTAAGCTCTTTTTTGTTCTCTCATTAATAGGTGGCCAGAGAAACAACAGAACGCAATGTTTTATTAGGTCACATTTTAAAGACCTCTGTTGACTGTTAGAAGTTGTTTTGGGCTGTTTTAAATTAAATCTCTGCAATTCTATGTTGTTTGCACTTACTATTGTAAAGTATTATACTTTTTTAAACCACTGTGGTGTACAGTGACTTTTCCTTATGCAAGAAATGTGCTTAAAAAATAAAAGTTGACTGACTGCATTGATAGATGTGTCCATAAAAAAAAAAAAAACTCCAGATGACATTCACTCAATTGCTATTTGTTGTTTTAAACAAAACTATTCTAAAATACCAAGTGCCGACAACCATAAAGAAGCACACCTTTCTCATCCGAGTCTGAGTCAGAATCCACCAGGCTCTCATCGCTGTCAAACTCGTCATCTTCCTCCCTTCCTTCCTCCTCATCCTCCTCCTCCTCATCGCAGCCACTTTCTTCCTGCAGTGTAAACATGATGTCCTGCCCACAAAGATCAAGATATTAGGCATTCTTCTTTTCATCCCAGTTATCCACAGATCACTTTTAAGTTTTACCTCGGCATGACTGTCATCCGAATCAATCTCTCCGTTCAGTCCGTTTTGCCCATTGTCGCCATTCTCGTGGTTGTGTAGCTTAACGCGTTTTTTCAAACCTTTCTCCAACTCTGGACTGGAGGAAGGTTAAAAAAAAAAAGTGGTCAAGCAGAAGTGTCAGCAAGCTAGGTTTTCCCTTGCACATTATCAAAGGGGTGTGGATGAGCAAGAGTCCGTATCCTCTTTCCACAATGGATAGATCGCTAGTCAATATGCAGGATTATTACACTCATATCATACTTTACACATTCTGCCGTTAAAATTAACAAAAGAATAAAAACAAAAAACACAAAAAAACAAACACTTATTCGATTAATTGATGAGGCCAGCATGGTGGTCCATGTGATTTACATATCTGCTTCATAGATTTGAGTTTGGAGGTTCAAATCCGGGGTCCAGCCTTCCAGTATAAAAGTTGCATTCTCCCCGTGCTCGGGTTGGTTTTCTCAGCATATTCAGTTTCCTTCCACATTCTGAAAACATGCGTTTCAGGCTCATTAAACTCTTAAACTTAATTGTCCAGACTACAAAGTTGTGAATGTTAATGGTTTAATGGTTTGTCTGTAATATGGACGATCATATAGATGCTATATGAATGGATTCATTGAGCTTTCATTTCTTGATCAGTAGACAAATACTGATAAAGGTGTAATATAAAATGTGTAATATAAACTAGCAGGGACTAGGGACGAGCAGAGTGAGTTATTTTAAGGTATCAGTGGGCTGCCCTCATGTGGCCATTTTATAGTCAGGAGCTAGAAATTAGAAATTAAAATAATATAAAATTGCCATTAATTTCTTGCATTTTTTTTTTAAATGTGCTATATTATGATATATAGGTCTTTAAAATGATCTGTCATTATTTTTTGGGGGGATTTTATGTATTAGTCGTAGTATCGGTGACTGCTCAGACTGGCATTGATCTGAAAACAAAAAAGTGGTTTTGGAACATCCCTATAAAATAGATCGATCAGTTTTGAGCATGCAGTAATCCTCTCCATTAGTGCTTTGAAAAAGTTCCTAAGTCATGTGCTCAACATAAAAACCCGACTCATTAGCAGTCTATTTTTTTATTTTTTTATCTCATCACATTTGCTTTTAGCACTGTAGATTTTACGATCATTTTTACCCTCCCCTTTGCTCTGCGTTTTACAACCATGCATCTTATCAAACGGCCCATCTTAAAATTCCCATCTACTTCCATCTATATCCCATTAAATCCCAATTAGCCTTTTGGACTGTGCACTCTACTCTCTCACAACCCAGTGGCCAGCTGAATGAGACCATTCTGAGCCAAAGCCAGTTTTACTCCTGGCTGCATCCCAATTCCATTCGGGGAACGGCTGCCTAAATGACCTATAATGCACCTCTTAAGCTCAAGTAGATAAGCAATGGGAAGGGCAGAGTTTCACGGGAGTTATGTAAAATGGGATGAATATGAGGCGATTATCTCCTCACCTCATCCTCCTCTGCCTCCTCTCCTTCTTCTTCAGCCTCTCGATGTCCAGCTTGGCTCTGCGCAGCACGTCCGTCATTTCGGCCTCCATGGACATGGTTACAGGGGAGGAGCCAGGGGGGTGTCCAGGGTCCAGGCTCAGACAGGAAGAACCGAAGGGTCCACGAGAGGGCAGCCGAGTGGCTTGACGTCGCAATGATTCATTCATGGCCTCACTCTCCAGCAGCTTGGATCTGAGTAAGAAAGACAGGTGATGTTTTCTGATGTTTGGTTTACAGGAATTAATGGTTATTAGGACTGCATAGAAATTATTTCTAAAAAGTTCAGAAAATAAAGTTGGAGTGTTACATGAAAAATCTCATAGCTTCAACTTGAACATGCTAGAATCCCCACAGAAATGTAAATGCAAAATTCTGCGACCTGCTGCTGTGACATCACATCAATAACAAACATTTGTTTAAAAAAAAAAAAAAAAAAATTACCGTACTAAATAAAAATTCTAGTCAGATTTGCATGTAGTTCTTTTCTCAAGAACAGTCAAAAACATTTGCACAAATACATTCAATGTTCATATTGATGAAGATATTGATATCATTAAATACTGATTGCATTGTTGGTCAAACTAAAAACAACTAAACTACAACTTGCCAGGATCCTCACAATTCCCTCCTTCAATGCAGGTTAAAAAATATGATTGTAATATTACAACTTTGCTGTTATATTCTATAAACATTGTTATTTTTTTTGTGCTGCAAAGGCAGTGACAGGAAAGTCCTTTTTACATTTATTTTTTGAATAACCAAAAATTAAGAACCACTTTATTTTAATGATAGTATGCACAGTATATCGTCTGCAAATATTATTAGCTGCAGTAATTTGGGAGGTGCCTTGATCAAGAGTCTTTCAATTGCATAATTTATTATCTGACATCAATCTTTCACCTTATACAACTTCTAACAGTTTATCAATTATTGAGCTTTGCCCAAAGTTTTACTGATATGCAAGATGCTGGCCATAACTTAGCTATCTCAAAAGTTCCGCCTTAACAAACGCTCGGTTTTGATTGACAATCTAAGAGAAGTGCATATTAATTGAAGACTGTTGATTATTACGGTTTCATTTTTTTAATTGTAACACATTTGCATGTTTTGAAGTTGTGGCCATGATTTTGAGCAGCTTTGCAGAAAGTCACTTGCAAGTTGCAACTCTCAGCAAGTGATATTTTGTGGTGTAAAAGAGTGACAACTGATCTTTAAAGTCGGAATTGAGCGTGAAAAGCTCTTACCTGAGTTCTTCAACTTCCCGGATGTAGTTCTGAATCAGAGCCCCAATCTCCTGGTTGCCCTCACCTGGAGGCAAAGTAAGAGGTTTGGGTCAGACGGAAGCAAATACTAAAAACGTGTGTGATTACATACATTAAAAAAAAGGTACAAATTACTTTTTTAAATTTTGGTTCCCTACATGAAAGTAGAGAGAACAATACAAAACAATTTTACACCCATCTTTACGTTTTTTTTTTATGATTGGAAAGGAGGAAACATCAACAACGAAAATAAGTGTTAATTCAGAAGACCAAAACAACTCAAAGCGAAGAAAAATCCAAAGTAGCACACGTACTTGATTTGGAGAGCAGCACGCTGACCTCATTGGCCAGCAGGTGTGTAACTCGGGTGTTCAGGTGGTCGATAGTCTCCTGCATGGCCTTGACCCTGAGGCGCAGTGTGTCATTCTCCCTTTGGAGCATGGCGTTCTCCTGATGGAGGTCGCTGTAACCCTCCGAACCGTCCTCACATGCCACTCGCTTCCCCTGCATGCCAAGAGAGTCCGTCCACATGAGCGACAGGAGACAAAGAGTATTTGAGGGCAGAGATTCCTAGTGTTCCATGGCACATTAGTGTGCTGTAAAATAGCGTCAGATCTGCCACAAGAAGTAATATGATGATTATAAATGATGCTTATGTATCAGCATCTTTTGGTGCTGCTCCAAATTAGAATTGTCCGGCCTTGGCGGAGGTCAGCGCTGCAATACGTGCATTCTAGGCTAAAACATGTTTTAAAACAATGTGTGACTTATTCGAACTGGACAAGGCTGGTTGGTGTGTCGATGGCTCTTCCAGTTGTCATTGTCCAACTCTGAATGATAAACACTAGAAAACTCGATTGCATAATCTATGAACAAAGAGTCCCTGTCTAATCCGGTCACAGCACGCAAACATCATTACGTCCGGTGGCAGAAGCCTGTCTTACTTGCAGTCACATCTCATCCGGTAACCACATCCAGGCCAAGTCGCATTCACTACCCTCGAGTCACCACAACAGCTCACTTAATCACTTTGTATGTGGACAAGCAAGAGGTCAAAAAGTGGAAACTACTTTATGTCATAAATACTTCCGCTACAGAGGTTTACATTTCACTGCTGCGGGTTTGTTTTTAATTGGTTTATCTAATATAAAGTAGCAACCAGTATATATTTTTTAATAATAGGTACATAATTGTTACAAGAATGTTAAAAAAAAAAAATACAAATTCACACAAGATATGATTTGTTTTAAATGAAGTTTGTCATACAGGGTCAAAAGTAGTAAAGGTAAATCAAGTTTCGGTATTTGCAATGGAATATGGAAAATAGCATTTAAGCCTTTTAAGGGACACTCATTGAAATGCTTTATAATTATCTTTTATTGTTAGGAGTTGTGAAGTTCGACGCACTTTTTTTTTTTTTAAGACTGATACGAGTACTCAGCTCTTAAGTAGTCAACAATACCGATACCAAGTACAAATACCACTAGTACGCTACTTTAAAAAAATTCCACAAAAAAAGAAACTATAGATAATTTTAAAGAAAGACCTCTATATCCCAATATAGCATTTTTCTGTGTTAAAAAAAAAATAATAAAAAAAAAAATAATAATAAAAAAAAATAAATAATAATAATAAGATGGTCGATATTGAGTATCAATACCATGAAGTAAGGCCGGGTATCGGCCCAATACTATTACCTGAATCGGCACTCGCCCATCCCTAGTTATGAGACATTTCATTTTACCTAAGTAATGTCATAAAAAAATGTAAATGAAGTAATTATATACCACTATAATATACTTTAGTTTCATTACATTTTAATTTTAAATTATTTTTTTAAATGATCTTCACTTATTTGGCTGGAATAAATCACAATCAGTTAGAAAGTATAATAGTTATTTGTATTATACCTTTCTTTGATTATATTATATTACATTACATTTTATCATATTATAAAATATGGTGAGTAAGCATTAAAGTTACAAGACACTGTGCTTGTTTGGCTTATGTTAAAAGGCCAAGACCGTTGCTCATTAAGTCCAGCTCAATATTCTCTCACAAGTCCAAGTCAAACTAGCCCTGCTTATTGTCCTTCACAAATAACAAAAATCCAAATACTTTTAAGTCTGAAGATTTAAAAGGCCTCACTCTATAAATTAGCTCCTTTTAGCCATGAGGGTAGATGCTAGCTGTTCACTCGCAAACATTAAGATTTTGTGGAGTCTGTTCCTTTGCTCGTTTTAGTCAAGTATTGCACTCAGCGATCTTCATCCTAAAAGGGATTACATAAAGGTAAATATAGAAATTCTTGATACTTCTGTTCAATTATATCCAGCCTGTCTGCTCTTCCATCAGTGCCTTAGCAAACAATTGCATCAGTTCGATGGAGGACTGAGTGCAATAGCTCCTTTCTTTTACCTAACACTTTCCTCATCTCAGCCCTTCTATCATCCACCATTCTCATCAAAATGTGCCACAATTTCCTGTCGCCCCCATCTCCACTAAAAGTCCCCCCCCCCCCCCCCCCCCCCCCCCCCAATATCACGCACCGCCTTATACTCCATCAACTCCATCTGGAGGCGGGCTATCTCGGCACGCAGGGCGGTGATCTGCTGGCTGGTCTTGTCTTGGTTCACCACCACCTTGTTCTTGATGTTCCGGGCACGGTTGGCATACTTGAGCGTGTTCAGCGTCTCCATGAAGTCACGGTCGGAGGGACTGACGCAGGCAATCATCACAGTGCGACTGGAGAGAATCATTGAAGACATTGCTATAATGGGGACGTTTTTAATGCGCATATCGGCGTACCGCAGTATCATACATTTGTGTTCATTGTCAAGTCAGAGGGAGTCTGTCGATTAAGTGGGTTTGATTGATGTCTTAAAGCAATGGTGGCAAAATGATTCAGATTATAATTATTCTCAACTAATTTACAGTCAGTTTAGACTTGACAATGAGGTGAAGTTTTAGCTTTAGCCTGGGGTGAACGCCATGTACCTGTTGCCGCCTAGCGAGTCCTGTAGCAGGCGAGTGAGTTTGGAGTCTCTGTAGGGGACGTGTCCGCCTTTCTTGGTTTGATCGCCTAAAGCGCTGATGACATTTCCTAGGGCCAACTACAACACATACACACACAAACAACCTATAACAGGCCAATATGAAACAAAAGGTGTTTACGGTCAGTGTAAGCAGTCTGCTTCCGCCTCACCAGTCCACAATTAATGGAGATTCCCTCACGGGCTCGCTCTCCAGTGGCTCCTGTGCGTTTGAGCCTCTCCGAACCAGCCAGGTCCACAAAGTGGAACTTGGCCATCAGTGCCTCATACTCGGGCTGCTCGATGGCACTGGAGTCCACACCATTTAATTCCTGAGTGCCTCCATCCCCATTAGGCTAGCAAGGAGGTTGGACGAGAAACAAATACAGCACATTAGAAAGTAGGAAAATAGTTCATGGGAATATGATAACAAAAAAAAAACTTGTGCAGCAACATATAGCATAGATCATATATTTATATAGCCATGTTCTTATTATTCTACTTCACAACAACATGGTATTATGCTGTAAGCAAGCAGTTGAGTTTTGTAATAGCAGAGAGAGACAAGATTTGATAGATAATATACAAACCTTTAATGCACAGTTAACCCCCCAAAAAATTGACAATAATATGTTCTATGTAGCCCAACTAGTCTGAATACGGTATTCTGGTTAATATTGTGTTAGTGGAATATGAATTAATCAGCAAAATCCAGCACTTTTTAATCAAAATAAGAAGGCGGCCACTTTGCCACTTGCTGTCGAGTGAAAATGACATCACAGTTGCTCACATCTCAGATAACAACCAATTACAGCTCAGCTTCAGAAAACAGGTGAGCTGTGATTGGTCATTGCCTAAGCCCTGAGCAACTGTGATGTCATCTTCAGTCGATGGCAAGTGGCAAGATGGCCACCCCCTGAGATGGATAAAAATGTTTTGATTTTGCTTTATAACTCATATTCCACAAATGTAATATTAATCAGAATGTCATGTTTATACTAGTGAGGTCACATATCATTTATTATTGTCAAGAAATATTTTATAAGGTTGACTTCCCCATGGGAAAATAAATAAACAGGTGAGCTGTGATTGGTCGTTGCCTAAGCCCTGAGCAACTGTGATGTCATCTTCAGTCGATGGCAAGTGGCAAGATGGCCGCCCCCTGGGATGGATAAAAACGTCTTGATTTTGTTTCATTACTCATATTCCACAAATGTAATATCAATCAGAATGTCATGTTTTGACTATTGAGGTCACATATATCATAATATTGTCAAGAAATGTTTCAGGTTGACTTCCTCTTTAAGTAACAAAATAGAGGGATTAGATTTTTACCATATTTATACTTTCCTACCCTTACCTGCCTTTTCCATCCTCTCAGTAATCCTAATCCCCCTTCCTCCGCCTACCGAGAGATTTGTGCGTAAAAGCACATTATGATGAAATTCTGATAAGACTCCCAATGAATCTCTCTCTCATTCTGAGTCTTTTGTCTCTATTCATTTCCCACCCCCCTGGTCCCTTCATCCTGGAGCAGGGCTCACCAATTCTAACGACTGTTGGCAGACTCTCATCTGACAGAGGTGGATGGTGAAGATGGCGTGTGAGCGTGAGCTCTGAGCGTTCATCTGCGTGCTGGCAGTGGTGCGGGACAGCGCGCCCAGCTTCAGACACTGCAGCAGCTGCACACACACAAAATATGACACGCAGCTACTACCGGTACTTATAATTTGAAATGAAGACAAGACAACCTCGTGCAATTTGTCCTCACTACAACCACACTACTTTCCGTCACTCTGCAATGCCTCCACACAAGAACAATTTCTGTCCTCATGTAGGAAAATTTCAGCTGTTTATAATTTTATATGTTTGGAATAAAATATTCTCCTGCATTGATTTTTTTTCTTTTCAAATCCATTCTTGCTACAGATAACTGTCAATATACAAACCAGTAGTGATGGAAAAATAAATAAATAAATAAATAAATAAATAAATAAAAATCACCAACAGATCAATCAAACTCAGTGAAGCTGAAAGGCAAGCTTGCAGGAGCACTCTCTTTTGTTAAACCTGACCTCATTGTAGTTTTTGACAGTGGAGCAGCAGACAGTTGTTGACTTTTGGGAGTGACCGCCCCCTGTAATAGGAGCTCACTAAACTGTCAATGTAACCAACCTCAATTTAGATTTCAAATTTAGAGCACATGCACAATCAAACAGCATCCAAATTCCAAAACAAGAGCCGTCAAAAATGCTGCTTTTTCAAGTCACTGTTTTGATTGACACTGGGAGAAGTATTCATTCAACAGTGTGCATAATAATGCGCTCATTTAAATATGTTACCCCTCTCTCATGGCTCATCAAAATCAGGAATTTTAGCAACACAACTGTCAGTATGATGGACTGTACTTCAACACTGCAACTATAATAATTTATTCAAATTAATGCCTCTCCGACAGCATCAATAAAAACTTGATTATCATTCCAAAGGCTGAATTATTTGACAATCTTTTGCCAACTGCTAATGTAGTTTAAAAAAAATAAAAAATGGTCTGACCTCCTCTTCTGATTGGACAAGTCTGGAAGTGACCCCAGTGGTGTAGATGCTGCCACTCGCATCCTCGTGGATTTTTATGTTGGACTTGCGACTCCGACTCTCAGGATCCCTCGCACCATCAAATAAGTCCAGAATTTCTTCATTGTAAAGCTAAAAGTGATCAAATAAAACATGTTACATCGCATTCTAGCTTCATAAATCAAAAACAAAGTAAAAAACAGAGAATTTTTTATCCATAACTATTTAGAACCATAAATAAATAAATAAATAAGACTAATAAATAAATAAATAAATGTGTAAATATGCCAATATTTAGTGTATAAAACCTAGGGAGTGAGGTTCCCCAAGCTGAAGAATTTAGCTAATCAATAACATTGTTGAGTATACTTCTCTACAAGAATTGTTAAAATTATTTCCCATACTTTTTCTACACGTATTTATTAAATACAGCTCCCTGGAGTAAAGACTTATATGTAGAAAAAAATATTCGCTATTCGTTACTGTATTTTGTGATCTAGAAACTTAATTAATATTTAATTAGGTTTCCTAATTATCCTTATCAAAAAAAAAAAACTAAACACATTTAAACAGCCCATTTGCCTAATGGATCATATGAGTGATGACTGAGGTCAGTGAGGTCAAGGGTCACAGAGTGTAAACTGAATGCTCAGCTTTTCCCACTTACTACCAAACACACACACGCGCGCGCACCCCACACACGTGAAGCTATTGGAAGACACCAACAACTGAATTACCAACAAGCAACCCATATTATTGAGTAGAAGTAGACTAATGCAATTATTTTAAGCATAATCAAATCATCCACCCGCACTTCCACAGTCATTCAGAGGAAGTGAAAACATCCAGCAGAAACCTTAGCTGGCTTTTTATCTCGTTTGCTTGCACACATGCTCCCTTCTTTCCCCACTCATCTCTTGCTCTTATCCATCTTGCAGCCCACCGTGATTAAGACTAATGTCAGTTGTAATGGCCAACATTCAGTGGGACAAAGCACAGAAGACGCTCCTGCCCATCTGTCATCAGATTGTCACTTCCTGTTTGTGGAAAGGGGTCTGATTCTCTCGTTTCCCCTTTTTGTCCCATCTGGTTAGAGTTAATAAGGCCAGTAACCATCCCATCTCACACACACGCACACGCACACAAACACACACACCCCCATCCAATTCCCTATACATCACGTACCTCAAGAAACTGGGCGCTGACTTTAAATTCAGGGGGCTGGGTGCCAGCTTCTTTGGCTTGCTCCTTCCTGTTCTGGATCCCTTCAAAGAGCTGGTGAACAGCTCGCGGGATGATGCCCTGCTCCAGCAGGGCCAGACTCACATCGAAACCGGTCCCCATGGTGTAGGTCTTCCCAGAACCCGTCTGAATGAAGGACAGTCAAACTGGTATTTATCGTCAAAATATAGCAGAACCGACAGTTTTACACTTACAAAATAATCTGGATTTTAATAAACATGATACAATGTGATACAATGATGTCATTTTCCCCTCGTCACCTCGAAAATAATACACGTCAGAGTTTAGTGCATATGTAGTAAATGGAATAAAATATTTTAATTATGTGCAACAGTGCAACCAATGTACCAAAATTCAAAGCATATTGCTTTTCAGTGCAGCAACATCCCCGATTATTTGTGTGTCACTCTGTGTAAGCGCACACCCACGCCAATACGGTAGCAGCAATGTTGCTGTTCACAATTCTTTCATTTCACCAGCTACCCTCCACCATGTTTTTTTTTTTTTTTTTATATGTGGCCAAAGCCACCAAATATTTATAGGAAATAAACCACTGTCTTGTATATGATGAGCATTTAGGTCAACTACGCTAATGTATTTTAATTTTGGTCATTAATGGTGATATTTGGGGAGCCGAGTAATTTTGAGCCATTTTTATGTCAAAAGTTCAAAAACCACTCATCTAGAGTATGATCTTCAATTATAAATTGGATGTGCATGTACTGAGAAAATCATAGAGGGACACTATATCCTAAGTATTTCTTGAAAATGTAAAAAAAAAAAAAAAAAATTATTAAATTAATCCTAATACGGCTACTTTTTTGTGTCATTTCATACCAGGATATTAATTATTTTGGTCTAAACTACAATACAATTTATGTTGTGGCCATTATAGACAAACTTTTTAGAGGGTGTGAAATATCCCCTGAAATCCCTGCTAAGTATATTAAAGTGGAAAGACAGCAAAATGCCGACAGTGTGTTGAACAACTATGGATTTACAAATAAATAGCACCTGTACAAACAGAAATGAATAATCCAAAATAATCCCAGGCATAAACCCTTTTTGGATAAACACACATCCTGGGTGAGCCAATCACAAACTGGTGGGACTAGAGTGAAGGAATTGAAAGATAACGTTGTTCTCACGCACAATTTGCTGAGCTACAAACAGTGCTGTGAAAAAGTATTTGCCCTCTTCATACTTTTCTGCATAGTTCTTCCCGCTCTTTTAAGGTCATCAATATCAGATAAAGTAAACATAAAATCCATTTTATAATGGTGACTTTATTAAAGGGAAAAATTATTTAAAGCTACCAGGCCTTGCAGAAAAAGTAGAAACAAGTTGAATTAAGCGTTTCCCATAGCACATTTTCACTCAAAATCTTCTGTGAAAGAGCAGTATTCATGATTCCATCAATCAGCAAGTTATCCATGTCTTGAATTAGCAAAGCAGTTTAGGTACATTCCTTGGAAGGTTCAAAACAGTTTTCTTCATTTGTGTATAAAGGCTCTCACCATATTTCACTGGAGTACTAAAGCTTTTAGCTTTAGTAACCCTTTACAGACTGATAGACGTCGGTTACTTTATTTCACCTGTTGTTGAGCTTATTTGGATCGTGGCATTTTGTCGCAGCTTTTGAGCTCTTTTGGCAGACTACGTTTTGACAGACAGGTTCTATTTAAATGATTTCTTGCTTGAACAGGTCTGGAGGTAATCACACTTGGGAGTTGTCTGATCTCAGTTCCATAAAATGTGATTACCCACAGTTAATTTGTGATTTCACAAAAGGGACCTAGTACTTTTTCACAGGTCGCCAAGTAGCTTTGAATAGTTTTTTTTTGTTATTAATTTTTTTTTTTTAATAAATAAAGCAGTCCTTTAAAAAACGCATTTGTTACTGGTATCTTTGTCTGATGATATTAACCACCATTAAAGTGGAGAAACTGCAACAGGAAACAGTTCACACCATACAAGACTGTTGTTAAGACCTCGGCAACATACCTGGCCATAAGCAAACACAGTGGCGTTATAGCCCTCAAAGCAGCCCTCTATAAGCTTGTGCACACACGCTTGGTAGATGCTCTGCTGTTGTGAGTCGATGTCGAAAACAAAGTCATAGGTGAAGGCCTTGTCTTTCCCCAGGAGGACTTGCGGCTCTCCGGGTGTGACCAATGTACACACGTGGCAACCTTCAATCTTCTCTTTGGCCATCTGAGGACGTATCCTAGGAAATGACAGAAAACATACATTACTTGCAGAGATTGAAGTATTTGCTCTCAACAAAAATCAAATCAAATATTATTCACGGGCTGGAGTTGAGCTCTGGTGTGCACAAAAGGCCATACAGACTAATTCTATAAACTTAGAGTGTATGTTTGCTTCAATCATTTTGTTTTTGTTCTTTGTCTGTATTGATTATTTTTGTTATATTCATATCCATGTGTAATGTTATTCCGCCTTTGTCAGAAATATCTTGCAGGCTTATGATTGGATCATAAGGCTTAAGGGGGGGAATTCCTGACAACTTGAGTATGCACACGTAGACATAAAACCGTAATCACAACATGCTAAATGAAGAGAACAATTTTGTAATCAGAAGTACCTGTTGTAGCTGCTAAGTGTACATGAGAAGTTATGGATTATTAACTCATTCACTGCCATTGACGGATATACACGTCAATGGGAACGGAATTGACTTAACTCATTCACTGCCATTGACGGATATACACATCAATGGCAGTGAATGGGTTAAAAGCTGTTATTATGTTCTGTTCCATCCAAATGTTTTTGTGAGTCGTAATTTTCAACAAGTGTCAGAATGCTGGATGGGTGGTTTACGAGACATGTCTACAATAGCTAAAATTACTTAATTGTGGCATTTAAGCACAAACTATGAATGTTAATTTTATGTTAAAACTGATTTATGAATCAGTATACATTATTGGTGACTGAACGTTTTGCACAGGAATTATTTTTTAATAAATGAAACCATTACACAAATGTTTGTTGGGTTTCAATCAAATAAAATCTTAATCATCCTGAATGACTGGAAAAGGGGGGGAAAAAAAGTCACGATTTTATTTTTTGACCATATCGCCCAGCCCTATGAGAAGATATAAAAAAGACGAAGATCAGACATCCTCATAAGTTCTTAATGCACCATCCTTAAATCACTGGCTTAAAATTTCTACTTCTGACAGCTAGTCCACTGTAATTCATTTCTTTAGTCCGACTTCCCAAGGTGTGAAATAATCTTGGATTTGATGAGTTTGAAACAGTGCAAACTCACTGGCAGAACGAGGCCAAAGTCATTAAAAATGTGGATAATTTTACATCTTTGCAGGCAGAAAGAGGGAGACAGCTGCAATATGGTGATACAGCTCTGTACTGCTATTTGCCTAAGAGGCACCACTTGAACTAATTTGTATCGGAAAAGAGCAGCGCAAGTTCAATTTATGTGCGTGTATGTTAACTTCCTGGCAAGGAAAACACTCTCAGACATTGCATGTACATTAAACATCAGATCTGTCGCACAGTCATGTGGTCAGGTTGGTCTTTTTGTGCAGGGAAGTAATCACTTAAGGATGCAGAGAACATGATGAGCAAACACTATTGGAGCACTGTGTCCACCACTACACATGTTAAACCTAGAATCAATCCTAAGGGGATGCAAATCAACTCGCTTTCACTGAGACCAAAAGCCCATGGGATGATGCAACCCCCCCCCCCCCCCCCCCCCCCCACACACACACACACACACACGCGTACAAATATCAGTGATACGGTAATAAAAGTAATAGTGTATCATTTGATGCTGTGGCAAGAGTTGCCGCATCACAAGGACACATGCAGGAACAAATAGTGTGCCAAAATAGGGTAAAAACAGGAATCATTAATGGCAAATGGCTGTCAAAATATCTAATTCTAATCTATCTAATTCCTTAATTTTCTCTTTATTTCTCAATTTGTCAGATTTAACTAGAATTAAAGAAAGATCAGCACGTTATCACATTGATTTTTTTTTTCTTCCTTTTTTTGGTACAGTTTTATAACTAAATTTAGTAGTTCTGCTTGCAGTTTATTTTTGATGTAATTCTGCTGTCAGCCACTAGATGGCAGTGCATCATGTTTTTGTACTGTGTAAATTTTAAAGATTTACAGTAAAAACAGGAAGCATTTCAAGATCGGTGCAGTTTTTGCTCATTGAGGTAGGGTTATGGCATGAACATGGGGGTAATGGCAACACCTGTTTATTGATGACTAAATTGTGAGTTTTTAGGCAATATTGTTTGCTCACAAGCAACTTTTTAAAAAGGCAAATAAATGTAATATTGTTTTTCCATTTACCTAACGTCAGTATGAGTGATCTGCGGTCACTTTAAAACAGTGACCGTCAGGGTTTATGCCGCATGGCCGCATTTTGCACTCGTCAGCGGTTTGCCCATTAGGATAATTAGTTTCCATTGTCATTTAAAAGACAATATCTCTGCAACTTCATAATTACACTCTGCTCACGAGTCATTCAAGTATCATACACTAAGACAAAATGTTATTTGTGCACTGTCATTTTCAATATCACTTATCCTGTTGAGGGTCACAGTCAATCTTAGCAGACGTCAGGAGAACGGCAGACTCGTCAACCACAGGGCGCGTACAGAAACACTGCGGTTTTAACCCTGTGAAGCGCTTTGTGACCTTTTGTCTGTGAAAGGCGCTATACAAATGAAGGTTACTTACTTACTTACTTATTCAAATTCACACAGTCAAAGAGTGGGAGCCAAAACCATGCTGACTACATGGAGGTCAGGCGAGGGAACGTCAGTGTCATTGTCATAAGGGGGATGGTTAATGAAACAAATTATTAAAATGCATAAAATGAGTATAAAATGGTAATTGCAATTACATGCCCTATACTTGACAGTCGTTAAGATGGTGTCTGTATAAGCTCTCCATACAAGACCCACCACACACACAGACAAAGGGAAACAAAACACACTGATGAAAGTCAGTGTGTCCACGGGGAGGGAGAGGAATGGAGCGGCTATTTATACTCATTTCAGACACTCACTCAAGCCTCAGCTGCAATGACAAAAGACTGGATCCATAACATTGATTGGGACAGCAAATGTCTTACACTCTCTCCATTCTCTCTCTCTCTCTCTCTCTAAAGGACATTTTGCAACAAGAAATAGCCCAAAACCTCCCAATTAAAAGTTTGGATGAGATTAAGGCTGTGAAAAACAGAAACATTTGAAGCACTGAATTTGGATTCCTCATAGTGCAAATCATCTCATCTCTGCAGATAACGGATTACATATCCTCTTGCGGATAGCTTGAACACACACACAAACAGGCGCACCCCTGCACACACAGAAACTCATTTCACACAAGCGCCGAGGGAATTCCCTTATCAGACTAATTATCAAACCCAATAGTGCTAATTAGGAATAGTCCGGAAAAGGCAAACAAACAAACACCCACAGTCACATGCACTAATTGTGCCTTTTCAAACCTTGACAGCAGTGAAAGTCAAAGATGCCAGACGGAGGTGTATCATGTATATTCAATATTGTTTTGTTTTTTTTAATATATACAGTATTCTACAGTTCCTTTTTCATTCAGAATGGCATTCACAGGGTTGTGAGGTCAAAGCATGCAATGAACCACCCTCAGACATGCATTGTATTAGTGACTTTTCCAGTAAAAACAAATTTGAATATTACAAATGTTACATTGTGTGCATTGTCTTCATTTAAAGCCTCAGTCAGACTTGTGGAAATGTAGTATGGTATGACAATTGCACCATTCATGTTTAGCGTCTGTAGCTTATGCTGATACCAATGCACCCAAGAAGCATTTTTCAATTATGAGATATATTATATTGCATTTTATTATGCTGGTTGGGTTAAAACAAAAATCCTGTAGGAAATAATCACAATGTAATTATTCTGTGCCAGGACAAAGAGCTAAAAAAAATAAAATGCAATTTTGTGTTCAACATAGAGCCCCAAAATAGCATTGATTCCAGCAAATCATTCACTGAATTGAAACAGTGTACAGAGGTATTAATTTATTTGCTTGCAGTAGTCTCGAAACACATTCCATCATGCCTTCATTTAATTGTGTTGTAGCCTCTTTGACGTAGCTAACAACAAAATATGAGAAACACCTCTTCATAAGATTCCTTGCAGCAAAAAACATTTTTTTTCCCGATAGTCACAAAGAGTCCCATGAGCATCAATAGACTTTATAATCATTACTTTGAGCACACTAACATATAAACCAATGCTATGAATGCTAATGTAGCCTTGATTACGCATTTCCCCTTCAGCTGGGCTGGTTCAGGAGGGTCCAGTTGCCTTAGTAACACCACAAGCCACTCAGGGACTGCTAATGTGTATTGACCATATCAGTGTGCACATTGTGTTTGCATTACACCCCCACACCCGCTAAAATACAATCGTCTTCCAGTGGGGCACAAATTACAACATATCCAATTGTGCGGTAATCCTCACACGCGTGTCCAATCAGGAGCCACAGAGTAACCAAGATCCAAGTCGGTCACCAACGATCCCAGTAGAGCCATATCAGACTGCTGTTGACTGTGTGTGTGTGTGTGTGTGTGTGTGTGTGTGTGTGTGTGTGTGTTCACGTCCATTCAACCTTCAAAACAGCAGTGGTTGTAACCAAAGAGTTCTTTTCCCTAGTGCAAACAGTTTAGTAAAGACCAACATGCATAAACATGCACACACGCACACAGAGGCAGAGTTAATCGTATTCACTTGAGCTGGAAGTGTTTCAGGGCTCTGTTGTTTGTCAGCTGGCACAGGAAGCCTGCTACTGCTTCATATAACACTCGGCCCATTTATCCGAAAATAAGACCCAGAAACATGCTCACGTAAATAATTCCATTCAGCTCCATTGGAACAACCGTTCTTCATTTCCTTTCCCAATCTTTTTTCTAAATGTTATTCTTAAAGTCTCATTCTGGTGCTCCGATTTTATTCATCTAGTCGTGTCTTCACACCCCCTGCATGATCCTTCCAAAAACACAACAGGACAGGACCAGTTCCATTTCTGTTCCTTCTGATAACAGCAGAGACCAACGTGGTCTTTTCCTTGGTGTGTCAGTTTCTGTCACCCTGGCTTGCTTTCCTCCAGACCATCGAGTGTCATTTTTCTTCGCGGAAAGGGGGAAAGACGACATTTGGCGAGCAATGAAACACTGAGCAAACAAAAAGGAGGATAAATATGGACAGAGTGGGAGCTCAGGCTCAGTCTGCTATGCAGGTAAAGAATGAAAACATTGATTTGTGTCAGATAACGTCCTCCAAAATATTCGCTTGCTGAACAAGAGCACCTAACTCAATTTTTTTGACTGCCAATTCAGCTGAAGAGGATACGTTTAAAGTATGGTCATAAAACAGCATGCAGGAAAAAAAAAAAAACTATTCAATGCAAAAAAATATAGCTTCTACAACGATTTTGAAACTCCGCTACAGTTCCATAAAAATAATACATATTAATGTGTTTTAACTAGGGATGTTCGATACTACTTTTTTCCCAGACCGTTACCAGTATGAATACTCGAGTCTTAAAAGGGATACTTGACTCATTGAGCCATTTTCAACAGTAAGAAGATAGTATATGGTCTGTAATTAATGTGATAACTTCATTACTTTTCATGAACAATTAATTCATTTAAAAACTCATTTTGCCACTTGCTGTCGACTGAAGATGACATCACCTGTGCTGAGGATGTAGGTCATAACCAATCATGGCTCAGTTTGTTGACCAAACCTAGAAAATAGGTGAACCATGATTGGTCGTTACCTATTTTCACAGCACAGATGATGTCATCTTCAGTCGACAGCAAGTGGCAAAATGAGTTTTTAAAGGAATTAATTGTTGATGAAAAGAAATGAAGTTATCACATTAATTATAGAATGAGTCAAGTAAGTACCTCTTTAAGCAGTCACTAATACCGATAACAAAGATAAATACCACTCGTACTTCTGATGTATAAAATTTCCACACAAAAAAACGATGCCAACTTTCTACTCCTTTTATTCTTAATTTCTAGTTCAATGCGTTCCAAGTACCGGTACCGTGAACTAAGGCCTGGTATCGGTACTCGCCCATCATTAGTTTAAAAATTTATTTTTCTGGTGTAAAATTTTCAAATTTGTATAAAGTGTAATCTGCTTGCTTGGGACCCAGCAGGAGAGAGCAAAGCAACATAACATATCTTCCAGAAAATGCTTTTTTAGCAATAAATGTTGCCACTGCATGAGTTATTTGCCCGTTTTTGTTTTTTTTCTTCATCAGCACAGTCTGTGTGTTCAAAAGCATTCTCAATAGACCCTTGTGGTTTTGCTGGTGTTACTTTTTCAAATCGCTTCAGTCTTGCATTCAGTAATCATTATATCTGGATATGGATGAGGTTGGTCATATTTCCTTAAAATTAAGGACGTTTCAAACAACACTTTCAGTAAAATGTCTGTCAGGAGTTTGCACGCCATCATCACTGTGCTTAATTGTAAAAATTAGTCATGCAAAGTTTGCACATAGTTTAAATCTTTGAGACATATTTTGCAAACAGAGCTCAGCTGACATCCGTGTTTGATTAAATTTTATGCATGTCTTCAGTAACAAATGGCAGCAGTCTCTTTTTTTTTTTTTTTTTGCCAACCACATGTCGTCAAATAAGTCAAAGCCTGTTTCCACCTGTATTAATCCTAAACAAGAGACTGAGGTTTATACTTCACACATCTTGAAATCACATGCATGTGGAGGCGTGAGAGGGCTGAATAATGTGGAGCACTCAGCACTCTCCGCTGATGTGAATCTGCATATTTATTTTCTCAAGCAAAATGCAAGATGACAGCTACAAGTATAACAGCTCGAAATATTAAAGCTAAGGTACTCTGATTTATCCCAACACAACAAGGTATCAAGTGAAGGTGGTTGGTCACCCATAGCAGCAAACACATCAAACCCATCATAGTCTGACGTCAACTCATTGTTTTGGTTGGCACGGCCCACGACTTAGATTCAACATGCCCAGCTCCCATTAGCGTCCTTCCCAAAATAGTTAAGGTAGTGAATCTAAAAATAAAGTTCTGCCCAGAAGACAAGTGCAGACAGAAAACATTAGCAAGAAGCCGGTGGATACTAAAAAGAATTACAGTGCAAAAATTTCTGAAACAAGACATCAAATCACAGCTGAGAATGGTCAACATTCCAATTGCTCTTAATGGAGTGAAGAAGACATCCACTACGGCTGAGCAATCCAAAATTGGATCAACATATCAAGTGCAATTCCCTAAATTAATGAAACATGGCTAGGAATATTGTAAGGGTAATTGTGAAAATATTCAAAGCCTGACGTATTTTACATCATTTATCCTGACCAAATACAAATCACAGAGTACATTCAGCTCCATAATGTGCTATTCTGCAAGAATATCATGGTAAATTAAAGTTATTCTGTGATAAATGCAAAGTTGTGGATGTGTTTGTGCTTACAAGATAGGGTTTGACACACTATACACTCACACAGTGCTACTGATATAAATTAATGTGTGCAAAGTGATTGTACAGACTTGACTAATATGTCTGTACTAATAATCTAATCTCTGTATTGTGATAACTGAATGTGCCTATATACTAAGGGTGTCACGATTTCGATTTTTTATCGAAATCGATCGAAATTACGTCACGATTTCGAGCATCGAAATAGAAGAGAGGACACACGATTCGATGCATCTGAGTAGTTTTAATTGAAATTTCAGGCAGGGGTTTGACAAGGGAGTGAAAGTGGAAGGTGAACAAATAATAACCGCATTTGACAGAACTGACAGAACGGAGGAGAAACAACAATAACCAATAGGGGTATAATACACGGATACACAATAGCGTCGCGCTGGCACAGTCGTCCAATCGGAGTGTCGCGCTGGCACAGTCGTCCAATCGGAGTGTCGCGCTGGCACAGTCCTCCAATCAGAGTGTCGCGCTGGCGCATTCAAACTGAAGTACCATTATACGGGCACCAGCCGACACAAACACACACATACATACTAGGGGAGCGGAGCCGGCGGCGGGCCCGAGCCGCCAGCCGTAACAACGGGAAACACGACAAACATGACGGGACATTTACGCAGGCATCACAAAGATTTAGATTTATCAAATTCAACTAGAAGTGGGAAAACAACGGTCCAACCAACTATTTCATCCTCATTTACAGTGAAACTTCCACACACTTCAGCTCGCGCGAAACGCCAGATCCATAGGTCTATTTATAGCAGCAGACCTGCAGCCTTGGAAAACTCTGGATTCAAACATTTAATTAGTGTACTTGAACCACGCTACAGTATGCCCAGCAACTGTAAATGTTGGGATATAGTTTGTTCAGGCTGTATTTGTTCCATGACTTTGGATACAATATATTTTTTGTTGTTGTTGCACATTATTTTAAGAGGAACGCACAGCACACTGTTGTAACCAAAAACAGTCAATAGATGGCAGGCACCCACTGTGACTTTTTGTTTTTGTTTTTTTATTTTTTATTTTACACTTCAGTAAGAACAAGACGGTTAACTTTATATTGTAAATAAATTCTTTGAATTTGATCATTCCTGCCTAATGTCAATTATCATATATTACATAAATTTACACAAAAATAATATGGAAATTGCATCACCTATATGTAGCCGATCTTTTGAAATAAGATTTACTGTACAATGAATAGAACCAATGATCATAGACTAGCCTTAGCCTACAGAAGCATATGCCTCTGTGTTATAAAGTGGGGGAGCGGAAAAAAAAAAAAAAAAAAAAAAAAAATCGAAAAAAAAATCGAATCGTGACCCCAAAATCGAAATTTAAATCGAATCGTGGAGTTGGCGAATCGTGACACCCCTACTATATACAGTGGGAGAGAGAGAGAAAAGAGGGAAAGCCAAGGACAGAATGTGGCAATTGATGCACTGTTTTACATGAAAAGACGTGCGACCACAGAAAATTGGCTTTGGCCTATTTTAGGTGTTTATGATGAGGGCATATTGATGACGGAGGGATGAAACTGGAGAGCCCCTAAGGTGCACTATAGTGGCAAGTGGCTCACTACTGAGGTCAAAACTGTAGGAGTAAAAACATTTACCGAAATGAATTATGGAACGGTCACTGATGGCGTAGTAGTAGTTCACTCCATTTTGGTGCAAAAAAAACCCCAAAACAAAATATTTTTATTCATCATAAATAATGCGTGTGAACATGATTCAATTAAAACTGAGAGCTGTAGTCCACGCATAACAAATTCTTAGTAAGAGTGAATATAATTATATTCAATTAGTTAGATCTTTAACAAATGGGCCTTTAAACAGATTTAATGACATACGTTATAAAAATTAGTGTTTTAATACTAATTATGAAGTTAACTCTCCTTGTGCAGCAAACTTGAATTTAGCCCGAATAGGTCTGGTTACTACTTTCATTAATTAAAGATTGTTCACTAAAGGCACCTCCTTCATTTGTAACTAAACCGTTTCCCGTCCTTTCTGCCCATTTCATCAGTCCTGCATTGATTCCTGGATCATCGCTCTGCTGTGAGTGCCAACTTAAACCTGCTTCCCACCTCTAATTGACTTCCTACCAGTGTCTCTGCATTTGTTTGGATGTTGTTAGCTTCACTGAAAATTTGTTTTATGTGTACGAGTCTAACAGATGCAAAGTGTCTTAAGTTTGTCTTCACTCATTTAAATGGAAACATATGTACACTACAAGCAGGAGAAAAAAAAAAAAAAAAAAGATGTTCCGAGAATTATTTGGCCCATACTAACAATAAAAATAAAAATCTGTATAAATATGAAGCACACATTCAAGGCAGAACACGGCAGATGCAGGATGTTGACAGCTGGCCTGCCCAGTAGTTGGCAGGTAGTCTCATAGTAGCGTCCTCCTGCCACCCCGTTTTGCATCTGTCTTGCTGCACTGAGGCACATATGCCAAATTTTAGGCCATTCAAGGCCTTCTCAAGGCCAATATAACTAATGCAAGCAAAGTCAAAATGAAAATGAAAGAAAGAGAAAGAGACAGAGAGACAGAGAGAAAGAGACAGAGAGAGAGACAGAGAGAGAGACAGAGAGAGAGACAGAGAGAGAGAGAGAGAGAGAGAGAGAGAGAGAGACAGAAGCAATGAGTGTGTGGCTATCGGCTTTGAACTCATGAAATGTCAAGAACAATTTAAGTCAGTCATTAGAAACAAAACATTCAGTGCCACCAACGAGTTTTCTTGTTTTTTTTCCCCCATTCGGAGTGGCAGACAAAAGTCTGATGCTGTTCTCCTTTAAATTACAAGCACTTGAGGAATGGTAATGAAGCGAAACCGTTATTACCCCCTGTGTAATAGTGATGCACTATTTTAGATTTAAAAATCGCCTGTTTCTCAACAGTTTACAGTGTGGTTGCACGTGGTGGTACTCAACAACGGCTTTCAGTCGGGTAACCTGAAGCATACACTTGGAACGGCAAGGTAGGCATTCCGTCAGTACTGTACAATACAGTACCATTAGTCCGTCACTGACGGACGCCCGTTTAGTTGACGAATGACGGACTGAAGGACTTACCACCTCCGTCTGTCAGTCCTAAAATAGTGGTGACGACGTGTTGATGGAAGGGTGGTCAAAATAAAATGGACTGACGATTACAATTTGGTCCGGCCTGAAATAATGACCAACTGACGAATGAGAGACCAGCAAAATTTTGTAATATGCCAACTTCTGCGAAACGGGAACATGTACGTACAGAATTCAGAATATGTTATTATAGCAGAGGTATGTGTATGTCAAAACTGAAACAAAGTACACCGATCTTGGAAATGTGACTAGGATGACAAAGCTGTCACGTCAACAGCCGCCATGTTAATGGCTGAAGTGCTAATCTGATGAGTTGACATCACTCACAGATATTGTATATTACTAAACAGCCATCTTTAAATATTGTTTACCTGCTTTATAGAATGAAATAATTGTTCAGATGTTAGAGGTGTAACCTAAACAAAAACATTAGCAACAAAGTCAACAAAGATTTTGTGTAACAGTACAGTACTATTTGCACATTTGGGTTTGCAGAGCCTTTACATGAAAATGATACACTAATTCAGCCCAAGCATCGATCTGCAATTTTTTACCTCTAAAAGCACAGATGAGACACTTTTTGTGAACTATCAATGATGCTAACCTCCCAGACGGGCAGCCTCAGGCACTCTTGGCCATTGGCAACAAGCGATAAGAGATAGCAGTACTCAAATTCTTTGTGCTCATTGATTTGACTGCTTGTGTTGGCGTGAAGTGTCGCTTGCTGGAGCACAAACCAGTGAACTGGTTCATCGACATCAACGCGAGATTTTTCTTAACCAAGCCAGACTTCGGGGCCAGGGTTGTCCTACATTGTGCACAGAAGTCTAGGTCGAGTGTTCAACACAACTACATTTGCACACCATCCCCTTCAGTCAATTTATTTCTAAAGGACACAGTCTGTCAAGTTAAGTTTAAGGGCTTAATGTCTTAATGTACCACGTGGCTCATTTCTTTCAACGCTGCATGTAATTAAAATAACAGAGGGCCCGTCCCTGTCGCGTGACAACATTGAGGACATGAAAGCTCAAATGAGAAAGAAAGAAGACGATCTGAGGGAAGGGTTTCAAATAACCCATTTTTGCTAATAATGCACAGGACAATAGTGAGTGCAACCTGAGTTGGGTTACGTTGGGATATAATAAAATGTGACCTGCAGTGGACTGAAGACAACAAATCCAATGTACCCCCCACATGGAATACAATCATTTTGAAAGAGCTCTTTACGTACATTCATTGTCATCACACTTCATCATCATCATCATCATCATTAATACCTGTACTTTATTTGTCCTGACAATTTTTACTCCTCCTCCCTGGATTTAAAATCTTTGAAATTTGATCTGTACTTTCTACTCCTTACTGTTACTTTTACTTTTACTTTTAACATCTGCGGCCGACAAAACGACGTTAAAGAAAAGAAAAAAAAAAAAGAAAAAAAAAAACATGAGTGGGAAAGTCAACCATAGTTGACAGATCACTAAGCAAATTTAGAGAATCAAGATAGCCACAACAGTGGCCTTCTTTAATAGAATTGTTTCATTTTGATGTAAAATAATTGAAAAAACAATTTTTAATACAACTAAGAAAATTACCTAACCTATCATAAGGTTAGTGGTTAGCACGTCTGCCTCACAGTCGAGAGGTTTTGGGTTTCAAATTCCGATTCAGATTAATTTATTGATCTCGAAAAGGGCAATTCCCTCAGTCACAACGAGAGTTGTTCCTGATCAGGCCAATCACATGGTTTTCAGGTGATCGGTAACCTGGCAATAGCCAGATTGATATTGCGCTTCACTCAAGGGAGTTCTCCGCAATATCCAACTGGTACTGTTCCACGGTAATTTGTTCGGGAAAGGCGGAATATTATGTACAATACTTCGAGCTGGACAATAAGGCATCGTTCACGCTTGTTTTGACTTTTGACCAATTACCACCACGGATGAAAATGTCATCTTCATTCTCAAACAAGGCTCAAGCTCTGCCCCTTTAAAAGGGGGCACAATATGAACCTGGAGAGTCAGCTAGACTAGACTCTAGCTCAACAACCCTAATAACTAAAAGTGCAACAGGTGAAGTGTAATAGGACAGGTGCATAAAGGCATCTTTTATGCATGTGATCATCCATCCATTTTCTTGACCGCTTATTCCTCACAAGGGTCGCGGGGGGTGCTGGAGCCTATCTCAGCTGGCTCTGGGCAGTAGGCGGGGTACACCCTGGACTAGTTGCCAGCCAATCGCAGGGCACATGTATGTGATAATCTAATATTAAATATGAACATCAGTTGTCAGCTAGTCAACAAATATTGATGCTATTTCACTTATGGGTAAAAACAACAATTGGCAAAAAAAAAAAAAAAAAGTCATTTAACAAAATAATTACTACCAATACTGAGTTTCATGATAACTATAACTATTCATGAAGTGATGGAAAATGTGTGTCACACATCACAAACTGGTTCCTACTGTCCAATTCTAGTAACCATCAATCAATTGGATGATCATCGCTCATTGTTACACGAGCACATCAGTGCGCATCATCTGAGCTGATTCTGGGTCAATCCCCCTCATTTCCGCTGAATCTCCCCCACCACCACCACCACCCTCTTGTCAGTCCCGTCTGCTCCCCCACTGGAGGAGGAGGGACAAGGAAAATTCAAATTAGCATCCTTTCCGACATTTTCATGACAGATGGCCTTGTCAAGGTCAGAGAGGTGTGAGCCTGCTTGATTCCAATTAACTTCAACATGTAACACATTCGCAGACTATACTATCGCTCAGTTAGCATGTGTAGGATTAACACGTCTTTTGTTTTTATTTGTATTTTTTAAGCGAAGAGGAACATGAGTTGAAAATGTTAGTTAAAATACTGTTCAGTTAAAGTTTATAAATTCTCAAAATAGAATAGTATTTCATGTACACGATGAGCATGAAAACTCAACAAAAACCCAACTAAGGTACATATTAAGTCATGATATGATTTTTATTTAAATGTGGTTTTGAGTAAGAGAGTTTGTTTAAATTTGACAAAGGGCAAATTCACAAAATAGGTGAAGCACGTTTTACATATTTGTTCACAAGAAAAAGGCACCTGTCTGGGCTAAAATAATCATGTTAGGTCACATGTAGATGGGGAGTATAAACATTTTAAAATGGACATGGAATTTCAAACAACAATGAAAAGATGACTTGGCAGAATGATTTAAGTGTAGCGCTTGGCTAACTATAAAGTTCTGTGTTAAAAAAAAATAATAATACTCATAAGCCACCAGAAGAAAGACCAGACAACTCAACAAAAGTGAAGTCGATGGCTTGAAGCTAAAATATGACTCTCTGCTTGTGGACATTCAGGTTCCTGCACCAAGAAAATAAAACGTGCATTTTTGAAGCTATTTACAAGACACTTAAGATGGAGGAAAACAAAACTCCCTTTAGGAAAACCTCTCGACGGCCAAAGACAATGTTCTCCAAAGAAGATGAAAGCATGAAATCTTGAGACAAGATATACAGCAGCTTATGAAGGGCAACAAACAAAAGTCTGGAAACATTCTATGCCTCATGACTGGGGCAACACAAGTTGAGCAGATCCCATCAACTGGCACAAAGACACCCTTTGAAGAGGCTCAGAGGCTGGACAATCTTTTGGGTAAAAGTCGTCTTCGGGAGCCCAGGAGGCAAAACGTTTTGTTCCAAGAAGCACTTGTGACACCAGTCAAGGCTTTTTTTGTTAGCTAAAGTTAGGACAAGAAGTTATTATATAGGCAATACAAGATCAGTCCCACAATTTATAATGTCATCTAAAGCCACAGTTTATTTATGTGTGAGTGCAACACTGTATTAGCTGTAGTGGTTGCCACACAGTCATCATCAATCTTCATAATCATAAATAACAGCACTTTACACCAGTAATTTAGAATAACTGTCATAAATTGTTTTAAATTGAACAATTTTCGATTTCATTTTCTTCAAAAAGTCCTGAGTTGCTTGACAACATCAAAAAATAAGTCTGTTGTGAAGCTCTTCTTCATGTGTGCCTCTGTCTGTATTATACTGCCCGCAGATGGTCAAGGCACACACACCAGAAGGAGCAACTCCATGTCCATTCAACTGAAGCCAAACGTGGCAAAAAGTATTTAAATCTTTACACTCTATTCAATTATGTCATTATTTTGTGTTTTAATTAAGTACAATATTAGACGATGTTACTGTTACAGGCTGACTGTATATCAAGTTAGCAAACTCCAAATTAAAAATGAGAATATTTCATTTTAGTTCATTTGGTGATGAATGAAACATTTACAAGGGTACCGCAGTTATCTGTATTCACAGCAAAACAAGCTCTTAGACATACTCCAGCAGCGATTAAGCTACTTAGCATTTGGAGGTGATTATTGGCCAGCTGGCCAGCACTTTAGTACAACTACGCTTTTGAAGACCACTTTACCACTAAGTTTAATCACAACGTACAGTAACACCTAACCCCGGCTGACATTAATCCTAAACTTTATCCCTCTATTTAAACTTATAGAGTGCAGCGCTTTAGTCTCCACTACAACACACATTTGCACGCGCACAGACACACAAGACAGGGCACACACTTCATATCTGCACAGCAGATACTGACAGCAGCTCCACTGGAGCATGAACATTATTGCATAGTACACAATCTGGCCCAAATTCCGAGATGTATGGGAACATGGCGAACACGTGCAGCTGTCCAAAATTATTCATACGCACGATGGTCCTCCTAATAACCACTCGCACACAGTTATACCACACACATACTTATTTGCATGTTTACAGCAGCCCTTTTCATAGCTTATTTCTTTTTAGTTTACAACCATACCCCCCACACACACACCCTCTGTTGCACCACGCATCCCCTTGTCTTCCTCTGACTTTATTGGCGAGTGTGTGCAAACTCAGCACAGAGCACAAAGACCGGCACTAACATCAGACTCATTCACACAGCATCCTCTGTACACTCACTCGGGAATTGCACTGTTAAAAGGGACTGCGCTAGGTCCTCCATAGGTCTCTTAAAACACTCACACACAATCTGTCAGTGTGTCTAACTACATCACAAACTGTACCAAAGAAAATATGCCAAGTGATGAAAAGTAGATGAAAAGGAGGAGGTCACATTGGTCACAGTTCCTTCCAAGCATCCAAATGGAAGGACACTGTGGAGGGCGAACAACTCTACCAAGGCCAAAATGTAGTTTACTGTATAGTATTATGGTCTGACCCAAGTTCATTGGATACTCCCACTCATAAACACCATAAACATGTTTTGGAAAAAAAAAAAAGTTACAACTCTCTCCCCTAGCTGAGTTGACATTTGATTAATAAGTATGATAATATTCCTGTGTACAGTGATGCCGGTCATGTGTTAGCACTCAGAAAATGGCCACTTTTTTTTTAACTATACTAATTCATGGAAGTCATTAGATATAATTTATAACTTATGGAATCAAGACCTTTTATTGCTTCCATAATATAAACAGTAAATTATATCAGTAGTAATTCATTATAGAGGCAGGAAGTGCATAAAAAGTGTTATCCACTCATCAATCTATACTGTACGCTCATAGGGAGGGAAAGAACATTCTGGTCAGGTCACCACTTAATCATGAGGTTGCCACATGGAGACAGTCAACGTCCCACTTCAATTAACCTAATGTGCATTTTTATGCAAGAGGGATTCAATATAGTGAGAACTTTAAAACTTCTTTACTAGGTACTAGTTACTAGGTATTAGTGTTAACAGTTTTTTCAATAAGACTGGAATTCATATTTTGACCGAGATGAATCATGTTAGCAGACTGGACCAGAAGCTCTCAAAGCACAGTTGAACAGGAAGTACGACGAGTCCACGAACGTCCTGACAGGAAGTCATTCTGCAACAGCAGCAAACCATTTGAGGGCTCTTCATTCATACACCAAAATACATCTCATTTTAAAGCAGAATATACACAACATACTAATCAGGGTAGTAAACACCACCCTATTTGAATCAAAATAAAACTCTGCATAAAGTAAATGCCTTTCTGTTGTCTCAAGGCCATGAAAAAATGTTATGAAGTTCTAAGTTTGTTAGCAACTCCTTTGTCCCTTGTTTGTGCCCTCAGTCTGTCGAGGTCTGCTCGCAAAGCTCTATTACACAACAGTCAGCTGTTTTCAAGCAGGTGACGTACACAGCACCTTCAACTCATTTACTCCATGTTCATCATATGGTCCCAGTGCTGCCACAATAAATGGGGGGGAAAAAATGCTGCTAAATTGTTTCAGTAATATCAGATTTTATCAAATCAATACATGCCCAATATGTTATCTGATGCCTCAAAGAGATACTTCCATTCTCACCATCAGGGAAAAAAAAAATGTGTTGTGGTGCCAAGATGGCGGTGGAAGGTAAGCGGCGGTGGACCCACTGGGTCTGGCACCAGCAGCTAGCACCACCACAGGCTAACTATATACACTGTATGTATAACAATATTTGGTTAGGTTGTCTGCGAGTAATATACTGAAACCTAATGGCTAACCATTTTATCATTTCACTGTAAAATTAGCACCACCGTGCCATTAATCCGGGCAACTGAGGTCAATAAATCTAAATGGCTAAATTCATCATTCAAGCCATTTTCAAAATGGATCTGCCTTGGTTAAAATGACATGCAAGGGTTTGTTTACTACCGATGTCATCACCGATTTTTGGGGTGCTTTCTGACACCCAGAAGTAGTGCCACACTCTTTCGCATTATACATTCACCCAGGACTGTTAAGTCTTAAAAAAAACTTGGAAGGGCAACAGCAGCAACGGCGAGCATATGATCATGAGGGTGAAGAGGAAGTGATGCACAACTGTGGACAACCGACACGGGTGTGCTCCATGTCATGTTTCCTGCTTGTACCCCTCCCCCATTAAGAGATGTTTCACTGCAGTTTTTAGACTTTGTGCAGAAAATGCAATGTAATTTGTTGTAGATACTTTTTATACAATCTCCTCTTAAATTCACATTGTTCAGTGGCGTGTTTACAGGTGAACAAAGCCTGTCACTCTTCTCCACCCGCAGTAAACTTGTAATATGAGGGTCATGAATGTTGAGACCAAGTGCAAGAAATCTTTTGCGGCGCTTCCCTGTGACCTGCATGAGCACCAAACAAATACACACAAGAACAACACGGTTTTTCCCACCAATGCAAAAGTCGATTTAAAAGGCAGGCCCCTGGGGAAGCAGAGCCCATGTGGCAAAGTATTAACACTCACAGGAAACAGTCGAGACTGGTAGCCTACATAGGACGCACGTCCAACAACACAATTTTTTTAAGCTCCCTTTTAAAGCTTGTGTGTCAGCTGGGAGTGGCTTTACTTTTGTTTTCATTATTTTGGTGTTTTGTAACGAAATTATCCATAGTTAGAAAAAAACTTAACTGCTGCCCTTCAGCCGATATGCTGATTTTATTTTAAAAATTTGTCACAGGTTTTGGGTACATACAAGGGATGCATTTATTTGTTTGCTGAGTTGATGGTTTTATATTCTCGCCTCCTTGCTGTCGTCGTCAGAACACATGAGACAAACTCGGCGAGTCCTCAGGCCATAGAGCTTAAATTAGACCGAGAGAGGATCCTGGAGGAAAAGGCTGTTAAGGTGAGAACATTTATCAGCCATCACAAGGTCAAAGACCACAACGACACTAAACAGATTGGTCTTTGTGTCTATTTATGGTCGGCTGTACATGCTGACTTAGCACTTTGGCGAGAGTGACTTGCCACTCCGACGACTTGGCAGAGTTGCCGTGAAAGAGAGAATAGGATTATGCAGGAACAGGTCGACATGTATAAAGAAGTGTGCGCGCTGCTCTTGTCTTGTTACAGAAACTAAATTGCTGACATTTACATGAGTACAGTCATGCTCAGAGACACCCACATTAGGCTTTTAATTTGGGGCGTGTGGCGGGCACCCTAGAGGTGAGCTGAGTAGGGTCTCCACGACGGGTGGGCAAATGTCAAATGTATGCTGTTGCCATCTCCTGAAAGTGAGTGCACCAGGCTTTATAAATAACACTTTAAACCAAAAACTTATTTTATCTGGCCATTTGTTTACATAACAATTAAGATATTTTTGTTTGCAGGGTTTTTGCCACATACATATCACAAAGTTGCCAAAAGGAGGCTTTCCCACACTGAGTTGCAAAACTAAGTGAAACCGTTGCGATATTTCTTTATTCATGCCTCTAGTTGGCGGTAACAATACTACAGGCATGCGCACCAACTGCTTCTACTCCAAAGCAAAACTGTCTCTTTGATAGCCATCATTGGCATATGAAGTGCTGTGCAAAATGGACAAAATTGTATATTGTGATATCATTTTATATCCTGATGTAATATCGTCCCTTAAATATGTCTTGACAATATGTTATATGTAACCTCACTAGACTAGTCTAGACATCACATTCTGATTAATGTTACATTTGTGGAGTTGTGAAGCAAAATCCGGCCCTTTTTATCCATCTGAAGGGGCAGCCATTTTGCCACTTTCGGTCGACTGAAGATGACATCACAGTTGGTCAGGGCTCAGGCGACGGCTAATCCCAGCTCACCTGTTTTCTGAAGCTGAGTTGTGATTCTTTGTTACCTGAGACATGGGCAACTGTGATGTCATCTTCATTCGACAGCAAATGGCAAAATGGCCGCCTTCTCATATTGATTAAAACTGCTGGACTTGGCTGCTTAGGTATATTCCACTAACGCAATATTAACCAGAATACTGTATTTAGACAAGTGGAGCTACATAGAATATATCGTCAAGAAATGTTTTTTGTATTGACTTCCGCTTTAAAATTTCATGAAATTTATGGCATTTTTTTTATGGCTTTCAAGCAAATTTTTGTACTCTATTATGTGCTAAGATGCTGCCAAACAATACCTAAAGTAATGGTGACAAGGAAGTATGCTGAAGTGATCCATCTAGACTGTTAGAGGAGTAGCTACAGTATGGTCAAGCTAACACATTGTTTCCCAACCCTGGTCTTCTGGGCCCACTATCCAGCCTGTTTTCCATGTCTCCCTAGTATAACACAGGTAAGTATTGTTATAAGGCTTCTCCAGAGATTGCTGATGAGTTGTCATTGGAAACACCTGCGTTGGAATAGGGAGACATGGAAAACAGGCTGGATAGCGTGGCCCGGGAACCAGGATTGAAACGCCTAGCTAACAAACAGGGAGGTCACTTCCAGTGCATTCATCAAACTCAAACCATCTGTAAGAGAAGAGTTAGGTTACAGGGGAAAAAATGAAATGATATGGGGGTCATAGTTTGATCCAGGTACATTTATGATTTGAAATTATTAATATAGGCAATTACATGGAAAAGAAAAAAATTTGCATCTTTCGCTAGTGCTCAGTCCCTACCCCGTTTAATGTGAGCTTATTGCAGCACACTATTTTGTCTCAATTTCTTGAAGACATATTTAATCAACAATCAATTCTCAACTATCGATAAATACATGAATCGACCACTACACCCATTTTTACATACAATTAAAACAGCCACTGGAGTTGTGCCCGTTACTTTGGTCATCATTCTCAAATCCCATTCAAAGCGTAGCATGTAGTGGAGGGACACTACTCTCCCATGCAGACACTAAAAATGGACGCCAATCCAGGCACTACATCTCCCAGCATGCCTCACAAACCTGACAGGTGTGGCTGCTTGAGCCACCTGATTCAAGCAGGCCTGGAAGAATGGAAAGGAGACAGAACAAAAGAAGCAGTGACAGTGACGAGACAATGGAGAAAACAAGGAGGAAATTCTGAGAACAGACATTTACATTTTTCTGCACACGTGAACTTTTGTTTGTTCTGAGCGAGCTAGCGACTTCAAAAGAAAATGAAGTTTGATTTTTGTGGAACCTTTGACCTTAGTGGATTGCCCTGGTGTACGTCTCGTGATGTCATAGTAGTATTAGCTGACAAAGGATATTCAAAAAGACTGTTTAGTTTAGTCTTTGATAGTGTGTGTGAATAAGGATTGTTTTTACAACATTCCATTTTTTACTGCGCCTCAGCAGAAATTTGTATTCAATGCACTTTGGATGGGGGTGTATGTACATTTGTATGCATGTACTGTAACGGTGTCGCTAGCCATTCTTCAGGCAGCCACATTTGAATGCAGGATTGTAGGTCATGTCGCCGATCATTGTTTAGGGAAGCCAGCGCAGACATTCAGGAAATGGATACCGGCCACTCAGACTGGGTCGGCCCTCGCTGCGACCTCCCTGCCCTCCAGCGTGTATGCTCACTCACGCACACTTCATGCAGCCTGGCCTGAGGGCACCACAACATGGGACCAATTACAAAACTCACACACCCCCTTTTATCGGCGGCCAACTTTCTCAGGTTCGAGCCTATGCGGTCAGTGGGAAAGACAGCAGGAAGTTATCTTTCCTCACACGCTTATTTGCGTGCGTCTCATTTCCTGTCAAATGTGGCACTTAAGAGAGCACGTAAATACAAACACATGACTGTGAGGAGCTGAGTGAGCTCGCCCACCAGCGTTGTAATTACACAAACACGTTTTAATTAGAATGTGAGAATTTTGTTAATAGATTTGGAAGGGTGTGTATGGCCTAAATGACTCCGCATATACTGTATAGTATGACTTACTTAGTACGCAGTTGGTTCACACACTTCAATAATGCACTGCTAATGTTTGGCTCTCACTGTGTATAAAATAAAAAAAATAAAAAAAAGAATACCATTTGATGACAGCTGCCATCTTCACACAAGCCTTTCACCTGCTCCTCAATCAATAACTTCAGTTGAACAGCAGCCACCAGCTGGCTATAAGACTTCATCTTTTTTTTTTTTTTTTTTTGTCAACACTACTGCCTTCCCCACTTCCTGTTACTGTCACTGTGAGCAAGCACAAAAGAGATACACTCAGCTGTAAATGGGATAGTGACTCGGAAGCTTGCCCTGGGGAATTGGGCACTGTAGCACGGTTCATCTTAAAAGGGTCTGCAACCCCCCCCCTTTTAAGTTCCATGAATGCGTGCCTCCTAAAGTGGGGGGTCAAGAGAGTCCTTTGACAAAATTTAGGTAGTGTGTGTGTACAGCAGCGCTATCAAATTAGTAATGAGATGGGGGGTAAACATAAGGAGACAGGAGTGTTTCTATCTCAAAAGTCCAGCACATGCACATCCATATGAAAACACTATTTTGGGGGGCCGCCAATATCTCATATGAAAACAAAAGCTGCTTTGCTGTACTGTCCAAGCCTGGAGGTGCTTTCTCAACAAAGGCACTATGTCTTCCGAGCTTGTGCCTTTGTGCTTAGGTGGGGGTTATAAAGCAGGCTCCAGGAAACAATGATCATTCTAAAATATATATATTTCTAAATGCTTTTGAGGAGAATACAACATAGTAGCCAATATTTGTTTGGGAAAGGAGTGCACATTCTCTCTCCACATCTGGCTGCAGCTGTCCTTGTCACATCAGCCCCATATTGAATGGAAGTACTCCACTCAACATGGACACATGCTCTGGAGGACAGCATGGAAATGCAGAGGTAGTGTGTGGCACATGCATGCATTGCATACCTTATCAATACTACATGTACAGTATTATAAAACTAGCTAACCTTGCAGTATCGTTCAACATAAATGGACAATCAGTTCAGACTGGCTGATGCTACAGACTGATGCCCAGGGGGCACAGACACAATGTGGTCTGCAGATCTCAACAAACACATGCATGCACACCCCCACACACCTAAAGAGAAACGACGGGGGACTTACCTCAATGCAACCTTCACGCAGCAGTCACCCAGGCTCGCCATTGTCTCTGGTCGTGGTGGATAACAGCTCTGTGTTTGAAGTCAATGCGTGGCCGCGGCGCTCTGCAGCGGCATGAAAGAGCGCCGAGGTGTCGGTGGCGGCTCAGGTCAGCGGGAGTTGCCGTCAAGAGCTGCCCGAACTCCTGTCTGCTTCACCCCCGCGGTGGCGCTCATCTTCTCCGAGTCGTCCGTGTCCGCCACATTACAGACCTAACCTGTTTATGTGATAGCAGTGTTATTCTCAGTGAGTCCCGGTGGCTACATGTTGTCTGAAACACATGTGGAGGCAGCAACGCTCCTGTGAGCGACCTACACGGCTGGCTGATTGAGAGGCGAGACCATAAACTCAACTGGAGGGTGCTGCCTTCAATGACTGTCGAAATAATTCAACCCACTCACTCGCAACGTATCTGGTCATCATTTTAAATCGCCTCTCAGCATTAATTTTTATCTTTGTGGAATAATTCTCAGAAATACGATGTATTCATGGAATATTTTATACATGTTTGTTCATGTCGGAAAATAAACAACAAAAACACAGACTAAAGAAAGTAGGGATGAAAGAACTACATCTAATGATATTACCGCTTTGTGTCTTTGTGTATAAGTTGTGCGGCTTAAAAACGCAAACGTGATTTATAAGCATTCCATCATCACGTAATTAAAAACATGCAAACTGCTGCTTCGTCTCAAACCTTGTAAAATTACCTACTGTCTTTGAATGCATCATGATTACATCTGATTGACAGGCGTTTCAACTAACTGCTTGAGAGTTCTTACCTTGCGGTCCCGCCCATTAGCTCACACCCACAGCGTGAGGCCACGCCCACACTATAAAATAGCTACCTACTGGCGGCGACATTAGAAGGAGTTCTGTTTTTACTGTAGTAAACACAACACGCTGCTTCCGTGACGCTTTGCCTCGAGGTACTCAGGGAGACGTTGTTATGTTCTTGGTTGTTATCGTCTTACAGAATATGGAGTGAATTTGTCTTAGCATAGATGGGAAGTTACATTCAGCACACTTCCTCCTGCTGAGTCAAATCTTCAGAAGAGGAAGCCCTTTCTCTTCTTTGTCTCTTCTATTCCAAGGCTGACTTCTTCCCACTGTTTTAAGTTAATATTGAAGTTTAGTTTATAATTTGTTTTTGAATGCTCCTGAAGTAGTACTATTATGGATTTTAACAAGATAAATCACAAAGGAAGTCCAGAGCCAAGATGTGAATCCACAAATCAAAAAGTGTGATGCAGACGTCCGAACCAGTAGTCCACCATGTTGAGTTAAACATTTAATTCATATTTCTATAATTTCCTATAGGTAAAAAATAGAGGTCAACTAATGTTCTGGAATTGACTGTGTTCGACAGCTTTTCAATAGTTGTTTAGTATGGCCCCTATGAGTATAATAATACTACATATCACACACAATAATGATGTTGATGTTATAAAACAGCCCAGAAGCAGCATAAGCTCAGTTTGCATGCTTGAGGAGCTTATGATTTGGTGTATGCAGTAAAGTGATTCAGGTGGCGATGGAAGTGCTACACAAGCCAAGTTCCCCGTAAGCAGTATTGGATTCCGTACAAGATTAAACAACTAGTTATGAGGATAAAGGTTCAATCCCCATAGATCTGCTGCTAGGAACTGGCTGGCCTGTGCAACAGCCACAGCAAAGGGCACTGTACACACCAACATAGTTTGTATACAGTAGGCATGTCTTATTATCCTGTGAACTTCCCCACACGTTACATAAGGATGTATTCTCTGTTTGGTTACCAAGTCCCATTTGTTTCTCTTGGGGCATGTTTGCAAATGTAACAAATCGCTACCCTGAATGCCACCTCCTCAGAAAAGCACATTTCATAACTGTGTGGGTTGCAAAATCCTCAAGACTTTTGAGTTTTCTAATTGCCACAATGGGCTGCGTAATCCTTATTTCCAAAGAGTTGTAGATACGCATATAGTCAATATGTGAAGAAAGGCAAACACTGTTACGATGTTACCTACACTAAGTGTTGACACATGGAAGGATTAGTTAAAAATAATTTTTAACCTCCAGGATTCTGCGCCATACCCTGGACAACTGCAGATCAAAAGGATGTTTTTTTCCCTCTCTCTTTGGTCCCATTTTAAATCCATCTACGACGTTGCTACTAGCTTCCTCCTAGCTAGCGCTCTAATTATTTGAGGATACTGTAAATAATTTGTGATATTTTTGTTTGGTTGTATACTGTGAGATATTTCGAATGTAAAATAAAGGTTATAAAACACTTAGTCAATGAGTATTTGACATTGTCAATCATACCAGATTATATAATTCAGTGAGTATTGAAAACTAGCATGGAACGTTTTTCTCCCCAACTTTATTGACTAAGAAAGGCCACAAGCGAGAGATGGAACATGAGACGGCACCCTAATGTATTCCCCCATCTTTATTCTTTGATGTCTCTATAATCCCTCACATGCGTTTTCTATATTTGGCTTAGAAGCTGCTAAAGCTAATCTCTCAGACTCTCCACCGGAACAAAACTGCCTGAATTGGCGCTCATCTGACTCAAATGAGTGGCCAAGTGAGAGCCAAGGCTGTTGAATCGAGAACAGTTGTTTCACTTTTCCTGTGATGCCCTTCGGGGCAAACGTGGCCGGGTTTAATGAGCGTGTGTGTGCATGTTTGATGATGTGTTACAGAGGAGCCGCTTATGTGTTTTAGATTTGAGTGTGTGTCAGATGGCGAAGAGCACAGCAGGTCCTCATCGCCGCATCTTGGCAGCGTGACAAGTCTTGTAAGACCTTTGTGCAATCCCTGCACGCTAATAATATACCATCACTATTAAATTTCACAGGTAAGTTCATGAGGTACCAATGTACAGTCCAATTAGGTGCAATACAAGAGTTGTGGTAGCCATATATCAATTTTTGATGCTGCTTATTCTCATTAGGGCCATGGGAGAGCTCAAGACTAACCTATATGACTTTGTGCAATGGGCAGAGTACCCCCCCCCCCCCCCACCGCCCACATTCATATCTACGAATTTTGAACAAATAAACATGGATGCATGGGAGGATGTCGGAGAACAGAGAAAAAGCAAAAATACCTGTTTATGTGCAACTAAGCCATTTCTGCCATCTAGTGGTGAATGGTGATATTACAACTTAAGACGAGAGCTAGTGCAGTCGTAGTTTGGTCCCCATGAGTTTCCATTATTGCTGATTTATTTTCAGTTTTTGGTTTTTTTCCTGTTTGTGTTGGATTTTTTTCTGTTCTTCCCCCCCAAAAAAATTATGGAAAAATTATATTGAACGTTAATCAAGGGCCACTCAGTGTGTGTGGTCGCCAGTGTGGTCTTTAAACAATTAAATCTCTTAATAAATTTTTAGACACCTCTTTTTTTTTTTCTACATATTTTTTCTTTAGCTTAGTAAAAACATTCATAACATCTTCCATTGTGCTGTACATCTCTGTCAGTTTTCAATAAGATGTGTGTGTGTGGGGGGGGGGGGGGGGGGGGCGCAGATATGGAATAAGTATATCCAAATATCCACTCAGTCAACATCATTAAATTACTTCAAAATCAAACTCCAAATATGTTTACTAAGCAAAAATCACTAAACCATGATGTACATTGGCCTAATAGAGTTGTGGTAATACATTGTAGTTTATCTTATTTGAAGTCTTTTTTTTTGTTTTTTAACATTCTTAGTGTATTAAGTATATTTTATACATACTATATATTTGATTTTCTTATTGAATGTGTATACTGATTATGAAGATTTTGTATGAGGTGAGATCCTTTTATAAACTCAATATGGGTTTTCTTGATCTCTCCTGCACACTTTAATTAATGTCACAATTGTTATATTGTTTTTTTTGTGTCTATGTGCGAATAAAATCAAGTCAAATAAATCAGTTGCCCATCCCGGTGTACGTTTACCATATCAATAGCATTGTAGATATATCAGATGTGAGGAAACATTTGATTATTAAAACCAAGCCCAGGTAATTTGTAGATGAGATAAAAACAACAAATTAAATGTTTATGTAAAATATTTCTATTTTAATAAAATCATTATTTATTTGTTTAATTGCATTGTGGTAAATGTAATTATAATTTATAAGATCAAGAATATTTAATTTTGTTTACAATTAAAACAACCAACCATAAATCCCATTTTTAATGCCCCTTCATACCACTTCCATCAAAATCAAACCAAAACATGTTAGCTGACCGACCCTATTGGCAGCCCTCAGTACTGAGAGTAATAAACATGATGCACTATGGATGAGCATTCCAGTTCTCGTGCCAGCGGGCACAAGCTGACCCACACTTTGCTCCATATCTGCCCAGCCTCGGATGCTTCCCGCTGGGTTGCGAATGCGTGGCGGCTGGTTGAAGGCTGCGGGGAAGATCATAATGGCTGCAGTGGCCTCGGGAGTTTCACTCAGTGGCTGACTTACTACTACCCCATTACAAGTGTGTGTGTGTGTGTGTGTGTGTGTGGGTGGGTGTCACTGTTTGTGTCTATATGTGCGTGTCCAGAGTACAAAGTCAACAATGAGTAGTTGTTCCCTGATGGTCAGCTACAAACTCTTGGCAAGTCCCTCTCACTCTCATTCACAAAAGACTAATAGAGTCCGTCTGTGTCACATGACACAGACGAGAAGGCCAAAAACCCACACAGCTGTAGCAACAAGCTTGTATTGCAGTGAGCCAGTGACCTTCCATTTTCTATACCGCTAATCCTCACTAGGGTCACGGGAGAACTGACTTCCCAGCTATCCATGCTGACTTCAGATGAGAGGTGGGGTACACACTGAACTGGTCGCCAGGAAGCAACTATTAACACCGATGGACAATTGGACCTTAGGGACTATGGAATATAAGCGGAAGCCAAAGCTTTTTAAATGACATAAATAAATAAAAATGTGATTTAAAAAAAAAAAAAAAGTTTGGCATCATAATGTAAATGCATTAAAATGAGGCACGTCATTAAGTACAGCTAAGTGAAAATGTAATTTCCATATGGAAATTCAAATCAGTACAATAACTCTGTTGTTGATGTTTTTTCTATTTTATGTTATTTTATTTTATTTTATTTTGTTCAATTCTTTATAAAATTAAATTGTGCTGCATCATGTTGAAAAGGGTTCCAAACATTTTGGTAATTTTATTTTGAACAAGAAGAGCAAAAGTATTAGGAACTCCTCTCAACCTGGCGCAGTTCAGTTTTACACCTCTTCAAATCAGTTTTCTTTTTTAAAAAATATATTTGTAATACTTATTCCATGGTAGTCAGGAGCCGTTTGAGATTTTATATCAGTAAATACAGCTTTTTATTTTTTTAAAGACGAAGCAAATGTTAAATAGCTCAAGTATGAATAGTTCAGGACTTAGCACAGACCCTTGGGGTACACCGTGAGTTATTTTCACCTCGTTTGATTTTAAATTAAGGTGCACATACTAGAGATTTCTGTCATTTATATAACTTTTCAGCCAATTATGTGCTAAACCTCTTGTGTCATTATATCACTCTAATATTTCCATTAATATAGTGTGATCTACAATATCTAAAGTTTTTTTTTAGATCAATGAAAATCTCAAGAGTAAATTATTTTATCTATACTGGTAGCAATTTCTTCCCTTTATAGGTTTTCACTTAGAAGAGGTTGTGTTGTTGCTGACGATTGCATTACTTTATGTTAAAGTTACATCACTAGATTGTTTTCGTTTTATCCAGAACATTTATTTATTATTGGGGGGGGGGGTCAAATGATGACAAAGCTGCATCATGGCTGTTTGATAAGATACACAGTAAATACTAACTGGCAGTTCTATTTATTTAGTTGATGTAACTTTGTGCTAAAATTCTGATACCCCATCCACCGTCCTGCCTTATATCTCTAAGGGCATTCTGCACCTCGTTTCTATGGGAACAGTCTTTCAAGCAGCCATGCAGGAGGAGATGCTGAGCCGGTAGAAAAGCCTCTTTGTGTTGACACACCAGATAGGTCCAAAGGGGATAGAAAGAGAACTAGGGAGCTTGAAAGTTTGTAAACTCTGAGTGACTTCCTTTTTTTCTGCATACAATTTCCCATTTTATGTAAGTCCTAAAACTAGATCAAGAGAACTTGAATTAAAGTACTGGAAAATTAGCCAATATTAACATTTGGTCAGGTTTAACGAAATAGATCCATAGCTTTTCTAATTGTTTAGTCTTTATTAATCGTACGTAAAATCCTTTATATGACATCAGTTTGCATAATAAGATTAGGCTAAAATAAAACTACTCACCCTTTTATGACACATAAAAGTGTAGAAGGAAACAGACAATTTAAAATGCATTGTCACAGCCGAACACAAGTAATAATTAACCAAAGTATCTGTATGTATGTATATTATACTCACCATTTGTGATGAGAAATATGAGGCAGTAAATTGTTGTGTGCAGCTTGACTTTATGTTATCATTGACAAATATTGTACTGAGCAGCCCAGACACAGAAGCAAGAACCACTTTTGTTGTCATGTTATGTTGCAACAACGCCCATTTGGGTTTCAAAGGTCATCATCTCACTTTTGCAATTTGCCATTACCGGCAGCCTTCTGTGGTAGTGTTGCAAAAAGTAAAAAAGTAAATAAATACAAATTATATTGCGTGGGATTTCTACATGATAAAAAAATATATTAGGAACAATTTGTATAACTGAAAGGGTTTTAAATTCTGAGCTTCCACTGTATTTTTCCGTTTCAACTGTTCCCAAGTACCGCTAATTTTTTTATTTTGAGCTTAAGTGCGCAATTTAGATTTATGCAGGTGAATTTTGTTTGATTTTTCCAAAAGTGAACGAGCATAAATATCAAACAAGCATGCACTTCAGTCTAGAATGAAATCGCTTACCTAGAGAAGCGGATTACTGCATCAGATGAGGATCTTCAGTCCATAGGAATGAGCTGGCAGACTGGCTGGCTACATGACGCATAACGTTGGTTTTCATGGGTGTTTTTTTCTGAGCTTTGTCAGATGTGGCTTGAAAGATTGGTTGCGTTTCAATGCTGCTTTTTAGTTGTAATTTGAATTTCTTTCTATTTTTAATACCAAAAAATGTGCCCAGATCTGTTATCAGTCTCCCAGTGCATCATCATCAAAACATCATATGCTTAGTGCGTGTTTGAAGCAATGTCATGACATCACTGCCTTTAAATGATTGTCAATATGTTGAGTGATGTCACTGCTAGAGGATCAAAGTAGAATTCAGGGGTGTAGTTGTAATGTATGAGATGTGGATCGAGAAATGGTTGTTATTTGTATAGTCAAAAAAAAAAAAAAAAAAAAATAAAAAATAAAAAAGACATTCTTGACAATATGTTATATCAGCCACACTAGTCTATATATGGTATTCTGGTTAATATTGCGTTCATGGAATGTGAATGAAGTAGCAAAATGCAGCAGTTTTTATCAATATCAGAAAGAGGTCATTTTGTCACTTGAGAGAAAATGACATCACAGCAGGTCTCAGTTAAAAATCAATCACAGCTGAAATACAGAAAATAGGTTAGCTGTGATTGGTTGTTGCCTGAGCAACAGTGATGTCATCTTCAGTTAACAGCAAGTGGCAAAATGGCCACCCCGAGATGGACAAAAATGGCTGGATTTTGCTTCATAACTCGTATTCCACAATTGTAATAATCAGAATGTCATGTTTAGACTAGTGAGGTCACATATAACATTATTGTCAATACATGTTTAAGGTTGACTTCCCTTTTAAAAATTGTCACGGTTGAAGGTGTGGAGTGAATGTGGTGGACCCAATGGCATAAACACATGACAGGAAGAGAAATGAGAGTAACTTTATTGACCATAAACAAGTAAAAGACAGGATGTGACGTGAGAGGATTGGTCGCTATGACCAGACCGGGCAAGAGGAAGCAGGTAGCCATGATGGGGCGGGATGTGAGCGGACTGATCGCCATGACTGGACTGAACGTGGGGCAACTCGGCAGGGACGTGCACGTGGGAAACTTGGAAGTGGGGAGACTTGGCTTAAATACAACACTAACGAGGCACTAACAAGACACACCTGGGAAACAGAATAGACCAAGGACACTGATTGGTCACACAAACTGGGAAGGGAAGACATACGCAGGTGGACAAGCTTAACGATAAAGAGACACGGGGAGAACTCAGGACAAAACACTATAAACACCTAAAACCAAACAAAACCTAACCACACGGAACCAAAACGTTACAAAAATAAAAAAAATTAAAACCTGGAATTTTTGCGATCAAAACAGGGACAAAGCCGCTATTCTGTTCAGCCCCAAACTCATCCAAACATAAATTTGTAGTTGTTAGTTTGGGAATTGGGGCAGTACAGGGCCTGCACAAAACTGTTCCCATAGAATTGTCCAAAACATCGTGGTAAAACTAAGCGGTTCAAAGTTATGGTGGCTCCTTGCTGCGCGATCTCGCTACTAACAGTTGATTGATGCTCTCTTGGGAGAACGTTTATATTCACCACTTTCCACAATGGCGTTCTTCATTTAGACATGATCTCGGGAAATCCACATTCCTTTAGAAATAGTTTTGTGGCCTATTCCAACTTGGTGAGCATCATCCACTCGTTCTGTGGTTTTTAAAGAATTTTAGATAGAAGATTTGCTCCTCCTTTGTGGTCTTGAGGAATCTTCCATAGTCGAGCCCCGACACGTATGCAAACATTTTAGTAGACGTTCTTGACTTCTTCATCTAACACAAACAGGAATGTTTAAGAATACTGCACAAAATTATTTTTAAAATACTTACATCTTTTGTTGTGAGCTTTTAAGGACCAATATATTTGACTTATCTGGAGAGAAAGCTGTGCATGCACAGCACACAGCAACAAAGCAAGCAACCAAATGAAATCCCAAGCTTGTTTTCATCTGCAAACAACAGACACACAAAGCCCTTACCCCATATGAGTAAATTGGATTGCTGCACCAGAAAAAAAAAAAAAAAAAACTTGATTATAAACAGCCTCCCCCTCACACTGGTGGGGAGCATCACTTAATAATGCTAAGTGCATCGACAAGTCGATGCCCACACTCAAGTTCACATGTGCCCTGTGCAGAGCTATACATCAATTTGATACACTTTCTCTGAAAGATCAAGTGCAAACAAATATTTTAAGTAAACTAGAGGGAGAGTAAATATTATATGTCGATTCCCAGGGGGAACCTCGGGGTCACATAACATATTATTCATCCATCCGTGAAGTTTATTGTACGGGGGCATTGACTGATTAGGTTTTGGGGATTGTTTGGAGGTCAGTTATGCATTCGAGGGGCTTCTTCAAGGCAGAAGATGGAGAGAACTACATTAACAGGAAACTAGAAACGTTTAAGATTAAACAGTAACTTCAATGTGGATTTTATAGCCATTGTAAACCATTTCCCCTTGCACAATACTAAATACAATAATACAACAATACTAAATGCTCTAAAAAAAAAAAAAATCATAATTAAAAAAAAAGTTTTGCTTTCTGATTTATTCATGTTGCTGCCTTTGGCTTTTAATTTGGTAAATTATACAGGTAGGCCAAACAAGCCACGAAGTGATGCAGTAGCCTACTTTCCAGCTCTGTACTGCCACCTGGTGTTCATCATGTTAAAATACATTTCTACCACGTTGCTCGCTACTCATTGCTGTAATTGTAGTGGAATCTACATGATCACTGTGTACTTATGTTATTCTTCACCTAAATTACACTTAAAACAAAACGTGAATTTAATCAACAATTTAGTTATTTGTACACACACATCATTCATTTCAATAGACGTGTACACCTGACCATTCCATTGCTATCCAGTAGAAGAGCTGCATCGTATTCTCTGCTCAGTCTGCTGCTTTTAATTTAGTTGACAACAACAATAAGAATTTGCATTGGAGTTCAGTAAATCTGATGCGGGAAATTAAACAATTTCATGACATTGGTACAAAATAATAAGAACTACAGTAAATCAAAATCTACAGCCTAGTGCTAGGCAGAACGGTTAAGTGCTCGTCCACTAGGTGGCAGAAGATTCAATTAACCTGTGTACCCTTGCTGCTGTAACAAAATACAGCTTTGTGTTGAACTGAGCAGGCTCATATTTCAAACTGAGAACATTTGTGAGGATATTTTGACAAGATCTGTTCAGTATACTTTTTGTGACATCTTTGTTTGGTGGTGTGCTGTGAGAGTTCTCAAATATATATATCTGACACTTAAGCGAAAGTGAATGTAATACCTTGTGAGCGAAAGTATCCGCTGAGCCCGGTCGCCACCTGGCAGGCGCATCATTTTACAATGAATCATACATGAATGGCACTCAGTGGGGTATTTAAAAGGTGGAACGCTCCTCCAGTGCGTGGTATTATCTCTCGACTGCGTAGGAGCTGTTTTTGGAGCTCCATCAAAACAAATGCACTTTTGAATTTTTTTCTTTCTTAAAAACTAGGTGACCATGTTGCCGGCCCAGGAGGCGGCAAAGATCTACCACACCAACTACGTACGCAACGCCCGCGCGGTGGGCGTGCTGTGGACCGTGTTCACGATCACTTTTTCAGTCATCACGGTGGTAGTATTCATCCAGCCTTACTGGATCGGGGACAGCGTCAACACTCCCCAGGCCGGCTATTTCGGCCTCTTCCACTACTGCATCGGCAACGCGCTCACCTCGGAGCTCACCTGCAAAGGCAGCGCACTGGACTTCGGCTCCATCCCGTCCGGGGCCTTCAAGACGGCAATGTTCTTCGTGGGCATCTCCACGCTGCTGGTGGTGGGCAGCATCGTGTGCTTCAGCCTCTTCTTCTTTTGCAACGCCGGCAGTGTGTACAAGATCTGCGCCTGGATGCAGCTGGCCTCCAGTCAGTGAACACTGATATAAAGCAGACACAGGTCAACACATTAGGTACACCTGCAACACAGTTGAATACAGTAACAGGATCCAAATAGGTTTACTAGTGAAGTGTAGTGTACTGTAAAACTGCACTGCATTATACTGACAGCTATTATAATGTTTGGACCTAAGCCAGGTTATTTTATTTAACTAAAAATGTAAATAAAATAAAACACGAAAATACTTTTCAAAAAACAAAAACTACATTTTATGTTCACAAAGCTAAGCTTCGTTTTAGTCTTTGGTAATTCATTTAATTTATGAGCCTTTGGGGATGATTTTAAATATGATTTTAAGTACAGTAGATGTATTTTGATATTAACAGCCGGAATGAGGTTTGAAAGGGTGTCACACTGAAGTGACATCATCTAGCAGCAGCCAATAGAAAAGCAACTTCAGATGATGTCGCTCCCATGGTGTTTTTTAAATACTGCGCACAATACACATTTTAAAACTAAAACTAATACTGAAACTAACTAAAACTAAGCATTTATTAAATAACAGAATCACCCTGAAAATTAACTCATTCAAACCCAGAAATGTGTAAATACGTTTTTTTAATACATTGTCCTTCCCTACAAAAAGCATTCTAAATTCAGTTGCTTCAGTAAAAATAGCTGGGAGTGAATGAGTTAATTAAAACAATTAAAAAAAAAAATAATAATAATAATAATAATAAAAAACACACAATAAAAACTAACTAAAATGAAATTCCAAAACTATAATAACCCGGGACCTAAGAGATAAATATTAGAAAGCACAAACAATTCTGAACATCCAGGCGTTTATGATATTTCTGATATTGCAACGCAATGCAACCGCTTCCTTTAGGTGAAAACAAACTGCGTGTTGTATTGCTTTTGTCTGACCAGAACACAAAAATTAGGCAGATTGTTGTTACAGTTGTCAAATTTCATCACTTTTTGAAAAAAATAATCCTCACATAAATCAAATTAGTTCAATGCTTCTCAATGAATAGAGAAAAAGAATAAAAAAAATAAAATAAATAAAAAACAAAAAACATGTTACAGGTGTGTTTTTTGTGACATCACACTCCTATGTTTTTAGATTCTCTTCTTTGACTTTGACTGATTTTGTAAAGCCCACAGAATTGTTCTTTTGCTATAAAAAAAACATGGAACCTACCAAAAGAAAAATTAGATTCTCTTCTTTGACTTTGACGCATGCGTTTTTTGTGACATCACACTCCTATGTTTTTAGCATTTGGCCTCCATTTTACGTTCGAATGACATAACCCAGTAAAAACTATTTTGTCCACATTGACAGGTACACGCTTCCATACAAATGGTTGTTTGTTTACATGTCCAGGGTGTACCCCACATCTTGTCACAATTCCACAACAATATGGAAAATAAATGGATGTATGAAAGAAGTGAAACGGAAACATATGGTTGTGTGTGCTCTGTAGATGTCTGTTTGTGTTCTACTGTTCCAGCCCTAGCTACTACGTGTTACCCGAGAGTTGACGTGGTCATTTAAACCAAGCAAGGGCTGTGTGTACGTGTCTGCGGCTGAAGTGGTGTCGAAAATAAAACTAAAGCAGCTACTACTGTATTGAATTTCAAATATTGTATATAGCAAAATGTGGAACTGAAACGCTATATTATTAATTCATTAGCTGCATACAGTACGAACAATATTACATTGTCTTATAGATTTTCAAACAATGCCATCTATATATTTGTTGCAAAATGTTGTATTTTTCCGGGGGGGATTAATCGAGAAAATTGATTACGGTAATTAAAAGCTCACCCATAACCCAAACAAGCACAAGTGCTACATAAAAATCATTATGGATGGAACCCGAAAGATGCAACTTTTTCTGTTTTCATTCATCCATTCTCTTCATTTCTCGACTCACCTCAAGGTTCTCACCCTCTTGTGCCCGTTTCTCAGGCGGCTGCATGGTGATCGGTTGCATGATTTATCCCGACGGCTGGGACTCGGAGGAGGTGAAGCGGATGTGTGGCCAGCGGACCGACAAATACACCCTGGGCAACTGCACCGTGCGCTGGGCCTACATCCTGGCCATCATCAGCATCATGGACTCGCTCATCCTCGCCTTCCTGGCCTTCAGCTTGGGCAGCAGACAGGACAACCTGCTGCCGGAGGACTTCCAGGTGGAGGAGAAAGGTACCAGCATTTGGGGCAGAATGAGGAGGACGTGAGAAGCCAAAATGAAAAGTTTATCTAACAACTCAATTTCTGCTGTTTCTCTCTTCAATACAGATAACGCATGAGCCTCCCAGATCCCACCAAAACAATACTTTCAGGACAATTTGAATCCATAGAAGTGCAGAGTGTGCTTACTTTCTTTACGAGATGCACCAGTGAAGGCTCAAGGGGTCATCAATGGGTCAAGATGCCTTGACGGAGTGTGTCGCGTCCCAGATAAATCCTTCCAAGAGTGAATGGTGTGGCACAGAATGCCGCGACTAGGAAGGTCTACTAGACTCCAGGGATTTCTTTTGAAGTAGAAAACTTTGGATTTGAAATGTCTCTTTTCTGACAGGGCATTTCATTTCACTGATCATCAAGCAAGCCCAGAAATTCTTGGCAAATTCCTTTAATAAAATATATATATATATATATATATATATATATATATATATATATATATATATATATACATACATATATATACACACACACACACACATATAGTTTGATGTTTTTACAAGACGCTAATTGGGAGAAATCCAGAAAATTAAGAACACTGCAAATCCAAATGTCAAGTTGAAGCAGTCACGAATCACGATTATTCAATGTAACAACATTAATTAAACCTGGGAAGTGTTGTACCAAAGGCAGTGATTCCATGAAATATTGTATGACTACAACTAAAAAATAATAATAAATTGCCTGTTAAAGAAACATCTATTTCCAGCAGTGATGAGTCAAGAGACAAACGCTCAAAACATACTTTTGTAAACATTTTATTCTTCTTACCAACAGAAAAAAACTAAAAAGAGATATTACATTAGAGAATCTATAAAGCAAATCCTTTGAGGTGTGTATATGTATGTGGGGGGTTGCTATACCTCGATCAGTTGAGTAGAGTCCATTTTCATGCAGCTAAAAAGCACCTGAGCATCCCTTCAAATATTTCCCAAACATGGCTGCTTATGCTGCAGATGGCATGATGGTATCCAACCACTTGAATCCACACAGGCCCAGTTTGATGTTTGTTTTTCAAAATCTAGTCTCAGATTAAGAAACAAAAATGTTGTGGGGTTAGGGATAATAGACATTGTATTGTGCCAAACTGAAAACAAGAATTCAAAAGCAAAAACGTATAAAAATCTAATCATCTTTCCTCTTCTAACAACGTAGAAATGTTTACGCATACCCAGTGCTTTTTGTGGCGGTGAGCATTTTTGCATGTGTTCAATTTAAGTACTTTGAAGGCTTTTGACAACTAAACGTATAAAAGATGGCACAGCTAATGCAATAGTAAAGTCTGCACATGATCGGCTTCTTAGTGACCTAAACAAATTGTGATTTTACTGGCAACCTCCGTTCTACTAAACTTCCAAGTGTACCTAAAATAGATTTGTGAAATGAAAAGAAGATTTGGCCTTACTCTTCCTTATTGTACATAATGTGGATGGCGACTGTGGTGCAATCTTAGCTGGTGTAAGAGTGAGCAGGTTGCATCTGAAGGCCATGAAGAGTGTACAGTCACAGGTTTTGTTTCGGTTTCAGACCCGGTATCTCCACACCTATCCTATGTGCATGTAGGTGTGTGCGTATCCTTTCACTGATACGTGAAGCAGTGTGCACGCAAAGTGCTGCCTCTTATGTCAGCCACGCATGAGAGAGACACTGCGCAGCCGTGGCCCTCCTTTCAGGGACGAGGTCCAGCATGGGCTGCAGGAAGCTGCTGAAGGTGTGGGCCTCTTCTTTGGACCACTCATACTTCTCCACCAACACGTCAAACATCCCCCATGGCTTCAGCTTTGTAATGTGTCGCAGGTCACCTGGAGTAAAACGACATTGCACAAATGAGAATGTGACATCTACAAAGCCAAACTTGGAAAAGCAACTGTGATGTCAAAAGCAAGTGGCAAAATGGCCGCCCCTTGAGATGGATAAAAGCAGGTGCATTTGTTAATTTTGTTAATGAAAACGAAAAAAAAATTTTTTTTTAAATAACTCACATTTTTCACTGGACAAAAACTAGACTAGACAAAAACCCTCATTAATAAACAATATCTTCGACTAAATCAGTATGCATTTTCGTCAACTAATGAAGACGAGACAAATATGTACTTCACTTAATAAAAACTGGACTAAAATCTAAGTGCATTTTAGTTCATGACAAAAAATAAGATGAAAATGATATGGTTGTGTAAAATCTTGTCTCTGCTAATCAGTCACTGTGACACACCACCTTTCAAATCTGCAGCTAGTGAAGAGTGCAACGTGCACAAACACATGGGACAGACAGGAGGTGGATTGACGGTGAAAGGTTTAAAAAAAAAAAAAAAAAAAAAAAAGTAGATTATAGTTATAACATAATATTAATCCAAGGGATATAATATTTCAAAAATAATGTTAATCCGACCGCTAACTTATACTGGCTAACTTACTAGCTCATAGCATGGAGCCATAGTAGCCACAGGCAGCATTTGTCACAGCCCCTTTCTGCTCGGGGAGAAGTCGGTGATACTGGACAGTCTACGCTGGTGAGCTAAGATGGATGGCGGTGGAGCTGAGGATGCGAACGTCGCCGCTAAGCGCGGTGATGTGTGCGGGGCGTGTACTGGATGGAGGTTCGGTGCTTGGAGGAGAGACAGTTTGGAGGGGACTGGAAAATTGGACCACTCTTTTTGTGTATATGGTGCTCATCGCGAACGCAGCAGCTGCTTATTTATGAGCTAGCTTATAAGCAAACTTAGCTTGTAGCAAACGTGTGTGGCGTCATGCATGCTGAGATCAAGTCTCTGATTAACTGCTGAAAGGAGACTGATTCTTTCCTCTTTCATCTAAAAACTGCTTCAAACTTCAAAGTGTATATAGGAATGGAAGAATGTTGATTTGTTATGACTGTATTGTGTTGGTGTTAATGTTTTACGTTTGTTTTTTATGTTTCTATAAAGCGCTTTGTGACAGCTCAGGCTGTTTGAAAGCGCTATATAAATAAAGTTGAGTTGAGTTGAGTTATTAAAACTAGAGGAATAAAATTATGTTTTCTTGGACTAAAATAAAGACTAAAATGCTAGATTTATAGTCGGCTAAAAGTTGATGGAATGAAAACGGGATGAGGATGATTATGATAAAAAGTAAGTGTGAATGAAATTAGACTTAAAAAAAAAAAAAAAAAAAAAAAAAAAAAAGACAATTTAAAAATGTCTGATAAAATGAACACTACCTAGCTAACGGGGCCTAGGGATGAACCGATGACAAGGTATGGGAGAAGGGCAGACGGTGAGGGGTGGTGTGTGTTTACCTTTCTTAGTGAAAAACTCCTTGGAGTATTTGCCCGCCGTGATCAGCTTGCGAGGAATTTTGCCGAGCAGCTCGATGATCAGTGCTATGTGATCTGGAGGCACAGACGAGATTCGCAATTAACTCATTAAATCCCCCAAATCTATAAATGCTTTTTAATACTTTGTTCTTCACTCCCAAAAACGTATTTATACGTATGTTTTTGTATGCTAGAGCATACAGAAGGCTTTGATGCAGCCTCTGACCTAAAGAGGTCGCTTAAAGCCATAGTATCTATTACAAAAAATGGCCAGCCGGTGGCAGCAGAGTATAAGAGATCAGTCATGGCCATGTTGCAAAAAGCTCTTTTTCCCAGTGTTTTCAACAGGTTTGTGAATAATGATAAAATTTAGCTAATTGCTGCAAAACGGAAACAGATACGAGTATATTTTTTTTTCCTGATGAAAGAAGAGACTAATCTTTCTTTTAGTAGGTTCCGGGCCGTGCAAAATCAGTCAAACTCTAGTAAAACAGCTGGGAGCGAAGGGGTTGCTTCAGTGAAAATGGCTGGGAGTGAATGAGTTAAACAAAGGCAGTATCAAATATATTCACTTTCACCTACAGTCAATAATGTCTTACATGTCTCATGTTATTTATAGCCATGACTTCTCCCTCAAGAGAAGTAACCACAAACCTTCATCTCTGGAATAATCTTCTCCTGAGTGGGGTTCAAACAAATAGTCTCCAGTTGCCAGTTCGAAGGCCTGAAGAGGCAGAAAAATCATGAGAACATGGGGAAAAAAAAAAAAAAAAAAGTTGATACAAAGTTGCATTCAGTCATAAGCTATGTTTGAGTCTTTAACAAGGACTCATTGATTTCTTTTTTATTTTTTACTCAAATGGAGTGTCACCAACCCACTCATCACACTCTTATTGAGCAGATAAATAGTACCTCTGTTTTTACAGATAGCAATGCAGTAATGTGATTGTCTTTTGGGTAAGTGCACAAAGCACAAGCACACCACGCCGGCAGTAACTGTATAACAATGTGGCGTTTTCATTTACAGAATGACAAACTGATGGAATCTCACTGATAATATCCTTTCATAACGCATTTTTCTGTTTCTAAAGGTGTCCCGTTTACCATGCAGGCTGTGCTCCAAATGTCTGCTGGTGCGCTATAGCCAGATCCTATCAGCACCTCCAGCGAACGATACTGCCGAGTCTGGATGTCGTCTGTAAAATGCTTGTGCTGCGCGAGACGGAAATGGATTTTTCAGTGGACGTATTTGTGACAAATCCATTGAGAGATTCAACTGTACAGTAAATTTAATACTCACCACCCAGCAGGCGTTTCCAAGGTCAGCGATCTTAACCTGCAATTTGTCAGCATTCAGAGGGTCCAAGGCATTTACTAACAAGCTACTAGATGATTCTGTTGGAAGAAACCAGAGGCGACAGAGAAACAACAAAGAAGAAAATAAGTATTATTAGTGACAGGAGAACATTATCTCACTTACCAAAAAGAGCACAAGCTTAAAACAATAAGATTATATACAGTGCAACTAAGTTGTTATGGTCCAAATATCTAAGCGGTTCCCTGTCATCTACATGAATTCAGTTAGGCATGTTCAATACCACTTTTTTTGGTCCAATTTTCAAAATTTCTACCCCCAAAAACTAATTACACATAATTTAAAGAAAGACCTATATAACTCAATGTATCATTTTTTTCCCCTTAAAATTACATGGAAATTAATGAATTTCCTATTCTTCTCATTTTTAGCTCCTGTTTGTAAAACAGCCACAAGAGGCCAGTTGATACTGGTATCTGCCACTGTCAAGAGTATCGTACCAATACATTCAAATTAGGCTGGGTATCGGTCCATACCTGGTATAGCTACTCGCCCATCTCTAATGGTCGACAACGTTCTTAAAAGGTCACAAAAGGATGGAATGACCAATTAATGTGCCTAACTTAGCATTATTCACACCAGTATGATAGTGAACAACTTTTCAAAGAGACTAATTGTTCAACAGTGTTCCCTCACAACTTTGTGGTTCAGTTATTGTGGTTTTACTCTATTGTGAATTTTAATTTGTGACCCGGTTTCTCGTTAAAGCAAGCCATTCTTAAGAAAACCATAAACTGAGTTATTAAGCCGACGTTTCGTCATGTTACATCCCCTCACAATTTTTGAATGCAGCCTATAACAGCAGTTCAGTATTTATTCTATATTTTGCATTTTATAGTTAGTTACATTACATTTATTAAATATAACGAGTGTTAAGGGAAGGAGCTGTGTGGAAGGGTTCATAATGGCTTAATTAGAGGTGTAAATCCCCCCCACACCCAAAATAAAATTAAACATTTTATAAAATATCATTAAAGGGGAACTTAACCCCACCAAAATTTCTTGACAATATCAAAATCAGAAAGCAGCCATTTTGATACTTGCTGTCAAGTGAAACTGACATGACAGTTGCTGAGGTCTAAGGTAACAACCAATCACAGCTCAGCTTCAGGAAACAGGTGAGTTGTGATTGGCCGTTGCCTGAGCAACTGTGATGTCACCTTCAGTTGACAGCAAGTGGCCTAATGCCCTGTGATGGATAAAAACAGCTGGATTGTGCTACAGAACTCATATTCCACAAATGTAATATTAATCAGGCTAACCATTTGGGCTGTTTTCTTCATCTTGACTTTGCGTTTTGTTCTCCCCTTGTGTGTCCATATCCTCCTCCTTTCTCTCTACTTTGACGGCATCATTCACCTCTGAGGTGACAAAGTCTGAGCTGAGGGAAGGAGGTTGCTGCTGCTGGGACTCGATATCTTCTGAGGGGGCATAACAGCTCTGAAGGCCGTCTTGGTTGCATACTTTGTCAAGAGTTTCAGTTTTATCATCTACTTGGTTTGCATTCCGTTGGTCCTCCAGCTCCTCTGCAGACTGCTTGGTCCCATGTTCCTGGCTGACCTCGCTCACTGGTATGGAGGCGTTACCGTTGCAGTTGATATCCATGTTGTTCTCCTCCTTGGTGGCGCCCTCTGTGGGTACACTTGGATCTGACATCTGTTCGGGAAGCTCGACAGTTGGAGCCTCTGTAACAAATTTTTCATATGTTTTTCAAAGTTTTCATATACCCACCAGTCACTTCAATCATTCCAAAAAGATAAACCCCAGCAATAAGTGCCTTTTCCAAGAGGATGATGCAAATGATCTCAACTGTTTGACCCCCAAAAACATTTAATAACGATTAATAAAATCACAATGTATACCGCTAAAAACGTTAAATGACGTCAACTTTTTTTTTTTTTTTTTTTTTTTTTTTTTTTTGAAATCTATGGGAAGTGCAACATCTAAGTGCAGCGCTGCTGGTCAATGGAGTTGTGGAATCAAAAACGCCCACCAACTATAGCCAGTAGATGGCAGCATTGTATCATTTCAATGAGCTTTCCGGTGAATGGAATTACAATGAAACATGACGGTATCTGGTGAAATAGAACGTTTTCAAGGATGACATGAATGATGAAAGCCTTTGTCCCATAAACCTAATTCACAGAGCCTCCCTAAACAAAAAAATAGTGTCAGTCACAGTTGTGGGAAAAATGTATCTTTTCACAAAAAGCTTGTTTTCTCCTTATCTTTTCAATTTTGCTCAATGTCAACTCAAATTACCTATTTTCAAACGGTGATTATTAAAGAACCGAATAAGTTAGAAACACTTTTTTTTCTAGAGAACGAATGGGTTGCAATCTTGGTACCCACATTGTATATGTAGTAAAAGCACACAATATTCTGATTGCCTTGAAAGACGAGTTAAAATGCTCAAAATCAGCTGGCACTGGAGGTTGTTTTTTTTGTAACGTGTTTTTTTTTAATAACTTAATAACGGCAATGAACTGACACTGTCAGTGAGGTAAATATCCATGTGTGCATTTACTTTTTGGTTTATCACCTGTGATAGGATGCTTTGTGTCATTTTGGAGAGTGGCCGACACAGAGATGGGGGCAGCGGAGATGTCAGATGCCGTTTCTGTCGTGTCCTCCTCTTTCTTTTCTCCTGCTTTGAGTGTCACTCCTCCTCCCACTTCAAGCTGTTCTGCCTGTTTCTTCTGCTTCTTCTTCATTTTTCTCTTTTTGTTCTTTGTCATTTTGGACATCTTGAGGGAGACAAGAAATTAATAAGTACTCTCCCTCACTTGACGTATATTCAGCACAGTCATCCATACTTAAAAAAAAAGAAAAAAAGAAAGAAAACAACAGAAAGAAGAAAAAAAAAAAAAAGTACCGGCTTGGGTGCTGGAGCTGTACTCACTGTAGGAAGAAGAAAAATGGGAGGAGGATTACATTACGAGAGGACATGTGCGGTACATCCATCACCTCTGTGGGAGCTGACTCACACCAAGATGTATTAACAGACTCATGCAGAGGCAGTCTCTCGCTCCTCAGAGCAAGGTGCTCATTTACACATTCACAGTCTACTGTGACTCATAGCTAACTGCTCCAATCCTCAAGTTTATGACTATTTAAACTACATCAATAAACAAATCATCAAGCTAATCGTTCTGTGATGTCAAGTCGGGACTAGAGGGAAAGCAAATGAAGGTGGTAATCCAAACAACTAATCATGGCTTGACGGGCAAATTGTAGCTCATAGAGGAAATAAAAGTGTGACCTGCAGAGCCAGAGGGTGGTGCAACGCCAGTCTTTTGCCACCGAGTCGCTTCGACAGCCATTTTCTTGATATATGACTCATTGACAGTCAGAAGAATGTTTTCTGGCTTGATGTCTGTGTGGATAATTTTACATTTGGTGTGAAGGTAGTCTAAACCCTGAAGGACCTGCATGAAAATGAAGATTGACCATTATTATTATTATTATCATCAAAACATACATCAATCAAGCTTTTTTGGGCGTTTGCTACAATACCTGTCTAATGATGCTTTTCACACAAGGCAAAGGCAAACCTTGATAATTTGACTTGATGATCCACTTTAGTAGATGGTACCCCAGCACCTCAAACACCATGCATACATCTAGTGGCATGCAAGTCAAGGAAGAACAGAATTGGACATCACTCTTTCAACGAGTTCCATTTTACTGACCCGCAATGGACTTCAGCAACTACAAATGAATGATAATGATATCCAGAGGGTGTGTGGGTGTGCTGGCAGATAGCACAGCTGCAGACTCGATGCTGTGGGAGAGAAAAAAAAAAAAAGGGGATGGTGCCAGTGTCAATGCATCAGAGCCTGTGACACCCAAGGATGTGCCAATGCGCACAGCTAGCTGTCAGATGAGGACCCACAAATAGCTATGCAGAGAGATGAGGCGGAGGGTTTCGGAGGGTGCTAAAGTGAGGCTACAAAAATTCAATATAATATCAAGTAAAGGTCATAAGAGCTTTTGTAAAATGGGTTCGAGACAACTACATATTAAAAGGTATTCAAAGATACGAGTGCCATTCATGCCAGAAATTTTGAAGTCATCAAGTAGCTGTACCACCCTCTCCCTGCTAGGATCGCCAGGGTCTGTGTTTCGCACCTGAAACAAACAAAACCAACAGAGTCGCACGTATGAGGGACATTTGGCGGAAACAAAGAAAGTAAGAAACAAGGCTATCCACATTACACATTTAAGCAGCTTGATCTCATCCAGAGCTGTCTCTGTGTAATGTTCAGCACTTTTCACAACCTTCATAGCTACAAAGCGCTTCTCCCTGCAAGGTGAACACACAAAGGATTTTTTTTTAAACAGTTGTACAGCATCTACCATTGTTTTGTTTTTGTTTTTAAGTTGAAGCTTCTCAAGTTATCCCTGCAGTCTAATAACTTACTGGATGTCCCAAGCCAGCCACACAGTTGAGAAGTGCCCCCAGCCAAGCTTCCGAATCACATGGTATCTTCCGTTGAAAAGATCTCCAATCTTCACGTGGTGATATCCCCCTGACCAAACAGAGATGATGCATATGCACCAGATTCGTGAAATTTTATTTAAAAAAAAAAATAATTCATTTTTCAATGATAACAGAGAGTTTGTACCCTTGCAGTAGTCACCAGGGTCTTCTTGCTCATCATCGTCAGAGCCCAGGATCTCCTCTTCCTGTTCTGGGACGGGCGAGTCTTCCTGATTTGGTTTGGAGCTGCCGGCAAAGCTCTGAGGCTCTGGTCTTAGGATAAAGAGACAGGAAGAGGTTGACTCAAAGGTCACAGAAAAAGGAAAACTGACACTTGGCGATTAAGTATAGAAGAAGAACTTTGGGGCTCTTAGGTTCAAAACAATAGCACAAGATTTTCCCCCATTATGTTTTTAAGTCACAATGATGAAAATGGAATAGCAGCTCACAACTAATGAAATAAACCAAATCATGTTAATTATGTGCATAAGTGCAACATTGTTGCTGGACATCTTCACATCACTATGATGCACACAGAAATGCTGCATTGCAAAACAGGATCAAATCCTCCCAAATGAGAATCTGAAAAATTGACATTTTTCCCAGTTTGCCCTCTCATCACTTCCAAATCCAAAGTCTTTGTCACAGCCGTTACTGAAATAGCAGCTAATACTCGAGAGGGCAATGCTGGAATTGGGGTCAGCACAGTTTCCCCCTTTAGCCACCAGCTAATTAACAAGCACATAGAAATATTTGCAATACTTTGCTGCTGGAAGAATAGTGTCAAACTGTAATCATAATGAGGCCAACTGATCCACTGCATTTACCATGGCATATTGGCTACTGGTGCCCAACTACGTATATCATTTGAGATTTTTTCATATCATTGCACTTGCAGGGGGACAGTGGTACAATGTGTGCAAATTCACTTAAACAAGGCCAGACACAAAGCTCAAATGTCTGCTAAAATAAGTGACCACTAAACACATATGAGAATCCTTCGACCAAGACCTAATAGCATTAAACATTAACAGCTGATGGGGATGCGCGGGGCCGACGAATTCAGGTTGTGAATTGTAAATATGAGCATAGTCGATTAAAAACAATATTGTCCATATTGCTTGTACAGGACTACTATCAAAATTCCAATTCCAAATGAAATGACAATTTCAATTTTTACACTCCAAAATTATAAAACCATCACAATCGTAATAAAATAAAAAAATAAAATAAAATAAATAAATAAATAAATAAAAACTAATTTGAGTTGTTTACATTGATTTGCACCTTTATTATTTTAAAATAACTAATTTAATACATTTTGTTTCATACAAAAGCAACTTGCCCAAGTGTTTCAAAGAGTTTTATTTGTCTTAATATATTTATTTTACGTTTAAACATTTTCTTGTTTTGTACCAAAAAAATAAATAAATCGTCCTACTGCACTGTGCACATGCTACGGAGCCCCTCAAGTGACATGAGACAAAAAAATATATATAAATATGTTTCTTGTCTTGGACAAGAAATGATTCTCGTCCAGACAGGAAACATTCCCCCCCCACCCATGTCACTTAAGGGGCTCCGTAACATGCTGCACTCCAACTTCAAGTTTTGCCAAAATAAATAGATATTATAAATATATATTATTATAAATTCTGTTGGGTCCAAAAGGAACTTATCCAATTATAGTGTTTGTATTTTTGTTGTTGTTATTTTAATGGTTTTAATCATTTTAAATGTGTAAACATTTTCTTGTTTTGTACCAAAAAATAAATAATGGTTTGAATAATTGTGATTTCAATTATTTCCAAAATAATCGGGATTATATTTTTTTCCATGATCGAGCAGCACTAACTCACAGCAAAGTAACAGTTGGTGTTTGTCTGTCTAAAAAAAAATCAACTTGGACATGATTCAACCTGGAAAGTAAACTAGTAAGACAAGAAGTGCCTGCAGTGCTGAAAGGTCAAATTGCAGAGGAAAACAAACAAGCCACCAACTTTGGGGAAAATAATATAACACGACAACCAGCAACAAAATTAACAGCATCGTGTTGATGAATAAACTATCCAGCAGTGAAACTTTAAGTAGTAACACAAAGTTACAAGAAGTAACGAGTAACGACCATCAAATTTGGCTCCAATGTTCCAAGTCAAGACCAACCAGCAAAACAGATTTTAATATCACAGATACAACTGCTGAGTGATCATCCACAAACTATTTCTTTATAGAGCTTTTTCTGTCACCATTTAAAGAAGCTCCTTCTGCATTATTTAAAATAATTTCACGTTTACACCAAGACTGAAACTTTTCTAGCAGTAAGCGTTCCAGCAGACTGATGTGATCACTCTACAATGTTTTGCGTGTCAATATTTATCTCAGATAATATTTCTTCATGTTATTCAAGTAAATACACATTTGTGGTGCTGAGCGCTATCAAGTAACCTTCAAGCTTAATGTGGCTGAAGGAAAACAGAAGCAGGCAATGAAACAAAATATTTATCTTGTTCATGTAGTCAGATAATTTAGGCTGCCATGTTTGCGAACTGCCTTTGTCAAGTTCCTTAACTTGTCTCTGCAGCATCCTTAGCACAGGCGCAGATATTTATTTTTAATGCTCACCCAGTCACCACGATTGAAACTCTGCAAGCGAGACTAAAAAGTGAGTTTGTGCATGCGTCGTTATTTTATTGTATTTTTTGCAGTACATATACAGACAAATTGACTGACATTCAAACACTCTCTGAATGGCGAAAGTCAAGGGCAAATACGACCATGTTGTACTTACAGGACAATGCGTAAAATTCAACATGTGGACCTGATTTAAAAAAATAAAATAAAAAAATCAATATCAAATCTCCATGCTTACCTGCAAGACGCACGGATACCCATGAGACGTGATGCAGGAAAGAGGACAGGACAGTGGAGGAGAAAGGGCAGGTGTTCAAAGATGCTCACACTCCATTAATCAAGAGTGGAGAAAAATAATCAAAGGTGAGGGATGGAAAATGTGTAGCAGAGTTGAGATGAGTAGGGCGCTCTGCGGTGTAAATGAAGCGAAAGACGACAGAGAAGAGAAGTGCTGGTACTCGGGGAATCAGCGCTCTCTCGCAGACTCTCGCTTCTCCAATTGCACATCGGCTTAACACTCTCTCCATTGCTCTAGTTCTCTCGCTCTCCTTCTCTGACCGAGAACTCTCCTTGGCTGCTGTCAGCCTCTGGCCCCACCCCCTGCACTGGCAGCTGGGTGATGATTGGGCGACGCAGCTCAGCACTGCAATGCAGGTGAGGGACCACATCAACCTCTTCTTTCAACCATTTCTTTCACACCCATTTGTCTCACCATCATCTTCACTCAACCTCATCAGCATTATTACCCACAATCACAGTTGCCAGAGTAGCAACATCCTTTGCACTAGAGAAGCAAAATGTCACTGAGGTTAGGTTCACTGGTATTACGAACCAAATGGAATTTTATTTACAACACCCCTTTGAGGTTGTACAATTCAGAATTTAAATACAAAATTACAATAGGTAACATGTTGCTCAAGTTGCTTTTTTTCCCCCACTGAGTGGGATCCAAAAAGGTACCAGCGATGAAGAAAAATAAGTGACATCCATAGAATCGAAAGCCACAAGTACGTTTTCGTCTTGAAATCAAAAGGCTTCCTCAGTTCTTTTAGCATTGCGGAAACCCAAAATAATGAAAATAATTAGCATTACTAGCTTTGAAATTGCAACTCTTTTTGCATTTAGGATGGTCAGCTTACTTCTCACAATATTTTGTGTCACGATATTAAAAGCAGCACATCTGTTTAAAAAAAAAAAAAAAAAAAGTCAGGGTGATTTCCATTTGTGCAGTTCTAGTACCTCTGGTGGCTAGTTTTTTTTTTGGTTTTTTTTTACTGCAGTTTAATTTTCGCAAGGCACATTTTGGCTCTTCTGTGTTTCAAATTCATGCTGTTGGTCAGATGAAGGGGAACGTAATATACTTGTGAATTGAGTCAATATGTTGAGGAACTCAATGTGTGCATGAATTAGCAAGTAAGTGCCTTTTTCATATAATATTGAACATTTGTATATTTTTCATTGCTGTAATGTACAAAAGCACAATATTGTGGGTGTGTGTTTTTTTAATGGTATGAGCCCATTTTATTTTTTTATAATATTGTGACCTTTTTGTATCGCCAACTTCACAATATTGTGATAATTATCGTATCGTGACTTTCATATCGTGATAATATTGTATCGTGATGTTTGGATATTGTTACATCCCTACTTATAATCACCACAACAACAAAAAAAAGAAAGAAAGATCAAAACAAGCATTCAATGCTGACTAAAGTGAGACTGAGTAAAATGCACTGATGTCTTCCATGGCATGCTGGCCACAATGATAGTTATATGTTCATTGCATCTCTCCCAGCTTTTACATCGTTTTCATAATCTTATTTGATTGGGAAAAAAATGCAGGGAGAGTTTAAAAAAATAAAAAAAAAAAAACAGGGTGAGGACAGAACGGACAGAGAGCTGTAGTGAAGCTCAAAATGATGGGAGCACAGGTTATGTAATAAACTGCAGTTGAGAAAGCAAGGAGGCGGTGGAAAAACATAACAGTGGGCAATGAGTTTGGAGAAGTCTGTCATTTCATCTCTAGCACCGTTCTTGAAATTGTCCACCAAAAAAAAAAAAAAAAAAAAAAAAAACGCAAAAAGTATGGTAAAAGTCGAGTATTGCACCTGTTGTATTCAAATAATAATCATTATAAGGTTTGTCACATAGATAATATTTGTTAGCCAATCAACAGAGATATGAAATCCAGGTCCACAAATTTGGGTTGAGTTGAACCAACAAGACATGCACACTGTAAACCACCGGTATCCAACTCAAGGGCCAAGGGGCAAGATTTGGCAGCACAACACTTTTTGTCTTCTTTGTGTTTCTTGCTAAATGTAGTCGCTATTTTGGCAGAAAATCTGTACAGAAATGGCATTTTCCCTTCATGTTAAACAAATATTGAAAGCATTTATTTTACCACCACCTCCCTTCTTCAAGGAACACACGACTCCAAATTAATTTTCCGTTATTCTATGAGCAGTGTGTATGGATATGTAATAATAATAATAATAATAAGAAGAAGAAGAATATATTTCAGGAAGTTAGATGCAATTAATGTTTGCACTTTTAATGTTCATAAATGCTGCCTCATAAAATGAAGGAAAAGGAATTTTGAGTCATGTATTGCTGAATATAAATGGAACAGTAGTTGTATACTTTAAAACTGCCACACCCATGCCACAGTTTTCTATGACTTCTGGGAGGCGAGTACCAATACCAGATATTAGTATCTATCAGGTCGATATCTGGCCTTAATTTCAAGGTATCGGTACTCACAACAGCCAACAACACTGGTATGTAGGTCGCCCTCTTGTGGCCATTTTACAATCAGGAAGTAGAAACTAACAACTAGAAAAAGAAAGTGTAATTAATTTCATGCAATTTTAAGGAAATATGCTATATTGGGATATAGTATAGGGGGTAAATTTTATTAATCAAAAGTACTAGTGGTATCGAGCTTTTAGAAAAAAACAAACAAACAAACAAAAAAAAAAAAAAAAAAAATCCCTAACTTCTGGTATACAATTCATTAATTCATTCATTTCGCATCACAGATTTGCTGGAGCCTAGCCCAATTTATCATTACCACTGTTTTCCAGCTTTTATTGTGCAGCGGCACCCATTTTAAATGAGAAAACCCTCACAGCTCACCACTAGACAAATATAGCGGAATGGGTTTTCGGTCATTCGGTAATTGAAATAATTAACACCTAAGTCATGCCTTTCGTCTGTGAATGGTTGCTTTTCCTCAGGCGGGGCGAGTGTGTCTTGCAAATCAAATGAGGGCCTAAATGGAGCCAGCGAGAGCAAACTTTTGCATACATCCTTTCGCTCACATATACTAGTAAAGTATCAGTACTTACTAAAAGCTTAAAAACAATGACAAAATGTGAAAGTTAATATATATATATATATATATATATATATATATATATATATATACACATACATATACACATATATATATATTACTACCAGTAATTAATTAATATTAAAATGTATCTATCTAAATTTAAAATAAAATGAAAAAAATAAAATGAAAAAAATAGCAAAACAAAAAAAAGAAAAGTGAGTATGCCACGGCATCCTCGTCAAGTATTGCAAGGACAGCCATTAGTCATAACCTTCTGAAGGAAAAACAAAGAAATCGTTTGATGCACCAGCCTTAAGTATTTCTTCAATCATGCATAGCTTTCATGGGTTGAAACTTACTTTCTTCCAGTTTTCCTAGGCTTTGTCCTCTTCTTCCTCGCCTGTAAAGCGAGTACTGGCAAGTAGAAAAACAACACATAGGTTAATTAAAATCAAAACACTCCATGTCCATGTTGAGCAGCTTTATCCGATTAAAAACAAACAAAAGATGGCCTAACATTGATAGCCCAATGTGTAGGTGTAAAAAAAAATACATAACATTAAAAAAATATATATAAAAATAAAAATCCTAATTTGATGTGCAGTATCTAGCTGACAGGTTTATTGGAACCACAGTCGCACAAACCGGCGGAGAGATGCGCCCAAGTTAGCATGCAGCCTTTATCATTAACATAAATAGTTTGTATGTGTTTCGTGACTTGCTGGAATTTGAGGGGTTGACGATAATGACGTATTTTATTAAGTTGAAGCGCACCCGGACAGTCTCGTGGACACAACTAGCATAAATGCTACAACACGCACGGTAAAGCGCATGGTACACCTTTCAACTACAACGTAAGCAGGGTTTAACACTACACGCGAAAAACATAATGGCATAATCTGCCCGAGACACTGTTGAAAGTAACAACAATAACTTGGTGGGGAAAATATGAGTTTTAAAGTTCAGAGAAAGCATACCTTTTCTTTCCATCGCGGCAAACCAGTCAGAGGGAGTGCTGCGTTTAGCGGACGTTGGAAATACCAACAGTCTGGCCTTTGCATTGTACACAGTGGGAGGGTGTATTCAGGAAACCTACGGAATTTTCAAAGTCTATGTAGCCATGCAAATATTTCTGTACGAGTGAGTGTTGCTTTAGATCGGACATATAATATTCACATTGACAAATTTTACAATAATCAATGCTGCTAGCTGTCTTTCGCGTTATAAGTAAATTTCCATGTTGGACTATGTCCGACATGACCGGTTTGAAAGCTAAGTAAACTCGTACAACGAGGTACGCGTCCTTCTTTGTCCACGAGAGGGTTTGGTTCTTTCCCATGCGGCTTAAGATAAATTATAAAATAACAACAGGTATTTGACAATACATTTACGTAACAAGAAACGTTACTGGTTACCTAGGTTATGGCATTTGCACTAAACACTGAACTTTGCTAGAAGTATAACTTTGTATTGTACATATATATATATATATATATATATATATATATATATATATATATATATATATATATATATAGTCCAGCAAAGATGATGTAATTCTTTCCTCTAGTGGTAGTATGACTAGTAGCTACTACTACTAGCTTCTACACAAAATTAATACAGTAGTTATGTATACATGTGTACAGTATGTGTATAGTACATCATATTTAAATCATGTGTGGGAGTCTGAACTGTATCTACGATGCACATTTCCCCAGTTTAAAAAACAGTCGCCTTTATTTTATGGTAGCATTTTACAGGTAAAAAGACCTCAAAACAGTGGTGATAAAATCAATAAACATTATATGTGGCATAAATAGGATAGTATCCTATTGGATTCAACTCATGAGGCTTCAGCATCCAGTGAGTAAATACATATTTAGATCCCCAACACATGCCCTTATTTATAATTTAAATAAATGACAAGATGAGGTTCGGGCATTCATTGGGGGAAAAAAATAATTACAAAATACGAGAGCTTGATTCAACACACTAGTAATAAAATGTCACATTTGAAAAAGCCCTACATGAAAGCAAGTACTTGCCAATGAAACAAAGACAGCAAGTGTATGTCTAAATGTACCTGGATTCCTAAAATAGCCCGCTCAAGAAAACTGCCCAGTTGTTTGGTTTTGTTGGCAAACGATCTCAATCTGATAGTTGTCAATATGATTTCTACGGACATTGTACTAAAAATAGAATAAGTTTGTGGCAGTGCATTCTGGCAACACAAGTGACTACAACAATGGAATTGTCTTAATTGTCCTGTTTGCCTTCGGTTAGCAGACAATACA